>NC_046364.1:28955826-29265759 GCF_011125445.2 Fundulus heteroclitus
CTGTCTATTGTCTCTGTCCTTGTCTGTCTTTGCTTGTCTGATGTTCTTTTGTCTTTCATGTTACTAAGTATAACCAGTGTTTCAAGATCAGAAAGGCAAACAATCCAAGTCAGGTACATTCTGAATACAATCTTATTGACTTTGGGGTAGGGCATGTGTTTGTTATGACCAGTCACTCTCACACTGCTGTAAAGACATTAGCGATGAAAGGATTTTGCAACTGATATAATCCCAGTGGGAAGCCTTTCAGATGTAATAGCTAAATACTGATTTCAAAATATTTATTTGGTCCTTTCGCTAATCCATGTACCTGAGCCTTAATAATAGTTTGCATTTTAAACAATTAAAAGAATGGTTTGGGCACATCTGTTGGTTTGTACATTGAAACTACATGTCCCCCAGTGCCTATTGTGCCTGATATATGCAGTGCAGCATGCCCTACTGCAAATTCTCAAGAACGGCCAGTTTGGAAAGTTGGCAGGACTATCAGACAGTGAACAAAATCCTCCCTGTGACATCCACCTGCTAAGCTTTTCTGTTCGGTTTTGACCCCACCGTTTGTGAACTCTTCTTTAATTGAAGATACTCAGTGTTGATCTTTCTTTTTCTTGACAGTTCCAGATGTTGCTCTACAATCTAAGAGGACTCCAGGGAGCAGTTAGGAGTTCCTGATAGACAGGGAAATGATGACCTTATGACTCATGGAGAGGAAAGTATATGGCAGCCAATAAAACTAAGCCTGCTGTCAAAGCATTTGGTATAAACATGACAAGACTGTGTAGAAAAAGTAAAAATAATATAAATAAATAAAATAATATTTTTTTTTCAGATGTATATCTGTAAATTGAAATACATTTTCAAACCAAAAGCATTTTCTCATCTGCCTTTAAACACATGATTTTGAGTGACCTTTCATCCTAATTCCATAGGGTTTAATATGATGTTGGTCGATCCTTTGCAACTGCAACACCTTTATCTCTTCTGGGAAGGCTTTCCTCAAGTTTTAGGATTATGTTTATGGAAAGCTTTGGCAATTCTTCCAGGAGACCATTTGTGAGGTTATACACTGATGTTGGACAAGAAGGCCTGTCTACTCTCTGATTTATCCCAAAGGTTCACTCTCAGTATAAGGTCAGGTCGCTCTGAAGGCAAGTCACATTTGTCCACACAAAACTTGCATAGCTTACTTTATGGACCTTGCTTTTTGTACTGCTGCACAGTCGTGAATGAAAAGAAATGGGTTCATCCCCAAATTGTCCACACAAAGGTGGGAGCATTTTTTTTCAAATGTATATTTTGTTTAACCAGGACAGATCCAGTGAAATTTAATTGTTATTTCAAAGGGCATCTTCACCCAGAGGACAGTGACTCAAGACAGTACTATTGAATATGACGAAAATTACAACTATTACATAAAACATCAAAGATCACTTAAAGAAGGGAGCTCTGAGAAAACCGTGAAGTTAGCTTGAAACTTTGAACAATATCCCTACAATACAGGACACCCCGCCTTGGTTTCTGGTGCACCACAGCCCACCTTCCACTGTTCCTGCTCCACTAAAGGTCTTCTTCTGGTTTTCCTTTCTTTGTTTTCTGAGCAGGTGCCCTTCGAGAAATTGGCAGTTTTCCCCTAACGTTAGGTTGTTTCTCTGCCATTAACACAATTCTATAAAGTGCATCATGCAGCTGCAGCACACCCACAATTTTGAACTTGAACGACTAAACGCGGCGTGCAGCAGAGGGGTGTGAGCAGTGGAGCGTGATTGACACTGCTATGACATTTCTCCTGGCTCTGATTGGTTGTTTCTGACCGGGAGTGGTGTATTTCTGCATATGGCAGTAGGAACACTGGGAGGAGCCAGAGGAGTTTGATTTTATCACAGATTATTTTTGTCAGGACATAATTCAATTCAATTCAATTCAATTCAATTTTATTTATATAGCGCCAATTCATGAAGCATGTAATCTCAAGGCAATTTACAAAGTCAAATTCAATCATATTATACAGATTGGGTCAGATTATACAGATTGGTCAAAAATGTCCTATATAATGGAACCAGTTGATTGCATCAAAGTCCCGACAAGCAGCATTCACTCCTGGAGAAGCGTAGAGCCACAGGAAGAGTCGTCTGCATTGTACATGGCTTTGCTGCAATCCCTCATACTGAGCAAGCATGAAGCAACAGCGGAAAGAAAAACTCCCCTTTAACGGGAAGGTGAAACCTCCAGCAGAACCAGGCTCAGATATATATATATATATATATATATATATATATATATATATATATATATATATATATATATATATATATATATATATATCATAAAAAGAGACTAAACCAGGTACAATAACATTTAGAACAGTGTCAACAAATGAAATTGTCCATGAAAAAACTTGCATTCAGATGCTGGACTTCTTTAGAAATAATTCAGTTAATAATTGTTTAAACTCACTCAGTGAAAGGATTCCTTTATTCGGTCCAACCCCTTGGCACTGTCAATATAAACAGATGTTCTGGGTGAATACGGTGCACTTCAGCACTTTTTTGAAGGATGTAGAATTATAGATGTGCCAGAAAAAGGCCATAAATATATTTAGGAATATACCAAATGGTTTGACCTTCACTCTGACAAAGCAGACCATCCAATATTACAATGTAATATATAAGGATGAGTCAAACCTTCAAGGATTATCATGATTTTTAAGGATTCATGTTAGACTGCGTCAACAGTTTCAAGCACTGCGCAGAAGCATTTATATATTGTAAACTAACTCCATAATCAAGCAATAACAGAATTATTTTCTTAGCTTACTCAGGATGAAATTATTCAAAGCATCTCTGTAATATTTGAATGTTGTAAATAAGGAGCCAAGCCCAATTCCTCAAAAAACAACCTCACACCATAATCTTCTCTGCACTAATCTTTATGTACTTGATATAATGCAGTCAGGCAAGTACGGTTCTACTGACAACTGCCTAACCCAGACCCCACCACAGCATTGCCAGAGTGGGATCGTTTGACACTCCAGAGAACATGTTTCCTCTGTTCTAGAGTCCAATGTGATTCACATTACTAAAACCAATCTTTTGCGCAGGACATCATGATGTAAGGGTGGATGCATGTTCTCGGCCATGAAAACCCATTCCATTAATACCTCTATGCACTGTTCCTGAGCTAATCTAAACTGATGCAAACGAAGTTTGGAGGTCTTTAAGTACTGACTCTACAGAACGTTGGTGACCTCTATGCACCTCCACTTACCCCACTAACCAAGAAATTTGGACTTAATGCACAGGTGGTTCTTTGGTGGAGTAGACTAAGCCCCTGTGAGTGACTCTCTCGTCCAGAACAGTTCGTAGAAGCAGTCTGGATACCTAGGAGCTGGATTTTATAAACCATGAAAGTTGTTGGAACACATAAATACAGGAAATGACTTTGATAAGGGGAGGGAATACCTTTGGTAGTACAGGGTATTATCCTTATTTTATTTTTTGTCCTGTTGCCATCTGTGGAACAAGTCCTATTAGATTCATAATTGGGTGTGTTTTTTTTTCTCTTTGTGACAGCTCTCGGTTCATTTCAAGTTTTTCCCTCTGTTACTTTAATTTCCACTTTCTTCTGCTTCATTCCACACTATCCTCTGTCCTTAATGTCTCAACAGCTCTCAGAGGTTATATTCTCCATTCTTCAAGGCTCATTGCTCACAGTGAGGGATCTGTTCTCACCGCCCACCAGTCTGGGACCTTGAAGACCTGTGACGATGGGCTGCTAGCATGGCTTTATCCTCTTAGACTGAATAAATGAAAGCCTTTCGGATACGGGACAAAAATATGCCTTTGCTATTTTATTATGAGTTTTGCTCATATGGATAAATAAAATATATAACTCCTTTCTGACCTATTGTGGGCCACAACTAAACATGTTGAGTGTTTTAATATTTCCTTTCACATCGCTGCTGTGAGTTTTTTACTATGAAATATTTATCAGTGTTAAATATACATGCTGTAACAAAATTACATTTACAACACGCTAAGCAATATGTGGCGCAACAGCATGCAAATATAGCCATTTTAAATTCATATGTTAGGCGAACAAGTTGATTTGCATACAGATGTCTACCACAGAGTCTGTACACAGTACGGGTTAATAGAATTAGCATTGCATTCTTAACAGAGGAGTGCTGTGCCAGCGGTCAGGTTCAACGGTTGCAGAGCAGAGTAGCATTAAGAGTAAATGTTACCCCGCAGAGTCCCAGAGCGTAATGTTGCTCCGGCGGGCTTTTGGGGAATACAGAGCTGTCAGAAACAAGGCTTAACTGTTAGTTCTGTCAGCGTCCCACTGCTATTCTCGCTCTTTACAAGTACCGTACCTGTAGAAACACCTTTCGGTCACTCTTTGCATCCGCTCCCACTGGTGGCTTAACATATAGTGTTTGTGTCACCACAATTGCATTATTAGCCTGTTATTTAAGTCCTTCCAAAACATAAATAATGACATAAAATGTGTGTATAGTTTTGGAGAAATGTTCCTCACGCTTTGGCTTGAAGACATCTTGTAAGCACTCATCCAGTTTGGAATTTCATCAGTTTGAAATGAGATTAAATTGATGGATAATGTTTACTGATTTGTTGTTTGAGAGAGAGGGCGGTTTCTGGTTTCATAGGTCAACCAGGTGGGTAGCACCACCCCTGATCATCAAACATTGTTATTTCTAATTAACATTTTTATAGAGACCAGCCATTGCAACAGCAAGCCTGCATCCCTAACAAAAAAATCTAATCAATATGAAACTCAAACCAAATATAACATCATTGTGAATAGACTAGCAGAAAAGCGTAAGTAAACCTAAAAACGCCTGTTTCCTGTCAGTTATCAACTGAGAGCTATCGGTCTTGGTCGTACAGAAATATTGGCATCAAACATAATGTCTGTTTGGAAATATGTGCGCAAGGTTTTCATAACTGAGAGAACAAATTCTTATGACCTTTATTTTTACTTCTTCCCATGGCACCCGGCAGGCTCTAAATTGACAAAGAAACAAATAAAGGAATAAACAACAGTTGATGGCAGATTTAAGTGCTACAAGTTAATGGAAAATTTCAAGAGTTTTACCAAGGTACTGTATTATTGAAGAACTGTAAATGAAAGCAGGAATTTATTTACTACATTAAGCATTAAAGTCTGTCCTATGCACTTGCATTTTCTGGCATCCAATGGCTGACCCACTTTGAGATCGTATAATGTTTTATGAGCGTAATATGAATATTGTCTCTGTTGCAACTGTGTTTGAAGCCTGTATACAGATTAGCAATGTGGGACTATGAGTGTAACAGTAGGAACTGCTTGCCCAAGGAATGCTGTTTCTCATTGTTACAACTCCCATAGACACTAGACCTCTGTGGAATCTGTAACCTTCAATAGCATAAAGGAAAACCACAAACACAACTATTTTCATGCCTCTTTTGCTGACTTCAAACAGACTGGCTTCTAAAACATGCTTCCACAGAAGTATACAATAAGTCTAGGATAGTTTTTTCTTTAGAAATTATGTATCTTGCTTTTACTATTGTCTTCCATCAATACAAGTATTTGAATAAACAATCTACTTTTTTTTTTAGGAAAATCTGTGTTTGTCTATCCACAAAGCTGTGCTACACTTTTAAATTCAAATATAGGCAGGTCTGAGTACTCTGAAGGGAAGTAAACCTGTGCTTTGAATGGACAAAGTGCCAAAATATTGTAAAAAAAAAAAAAAGAGCTTTAATGGACGTGGTTTCTCTGCTCAGCCTCAATCCCTGATCAACCTTCAATCCACAGGGTTCTTTCATCTTGCAGAGCAGCCCTGTCTCACCCCAGGGTCGACTCTCACCTCCATCACTCAGCCTTGTTAGCCATTCACACTTGGCCTGTGAAATCACACTCCCTTCACAGGGGCTCTTCGACATGCCACACTCTTCTTCTCTCTTTCCTGGCTTCCCCGGTTCCTCTGAGTTCTGATTGACTAAACTGCCTGTAGCAAACAGATGAGGCACTACCACTGTCTGCCCATCTTCATTGTCCCTCTTCACCTACCCTTGTCGCTTCTCCTGTGTTATGAAGCTTTCTAACTGTAAAGCTAAGCGCTGTCCCTCTATCACCTGTCCAAACAGCTCTCAAATCCTGATTCAGTTTTATTGTCAACAGCTGTTTTGCCTATCTATCATTTAAGAACACGCCAGCAGATATTTAAACCAGAACCTATAGAAAGTGTATCCATCTTTCTTTTGAATATTTCAATTTATTGCATTTTCTGTAAACATAGTGTTATTGCTGTGGTTTGCAACAACAAAAACAAAGGCCTACTAACTAAGAGGTAGCTTGTAAGTCAAAGACAACACAAGTAAACACAACCTATTTTTAATTTTAAGTTTTTATTATTATGGGTAAAATAAAAATACACGGCCCTGTGTGAAAAAGCAATTGTCCCCTAAACCTAATAACTGGTTTGGCCACCTTTAGCACCAAAACTGCAATCAAGTGTTTGGGATAACTTGTAATGAGTCTTTTCCAGCACTGTGGAGGAAGTTTGGCAAACTCATCTTTGCAAAATTGTTGTAATCCAACCACATTGATGAGTTTTCGAGCATGAATGGCCTTTTCTATGTCATGTCACAGCATCTCAATAAGATTCAGTTCAGGACTTTGAGTAGGTCACTCCAAAGTCCTCATTTTGTTTTCTTCATCCATTCAAAGGCGGACTTGCTGGTGTGTTTTGGATCATTGTGCTGCTGCAGAACCCAAGTCCGTCACGAATAGATGATGGGACTTCAGGATTGTTTGTTAGACAGCATAATTCATGGTTCCACTTATCACAGCAAGTCCTCGAGATCCTACAGCAGCAGCAAAACAGCCCCAGACCATCGTACTAAAACAACAAATCCTGGACTTTAAATTCCAGGGCCATTAATGAAAAAGGTGCAAATCATGCAGGACTAATATAGCATTCTCATTCCAATTATTTACTGTTTTGATCGTTGGATTTTGCGAGCAGGAGAGTGACTTTTTAATTTTAATTCTCTCTTGTTAGAAAGTTCACATATTGATGGCAAAACAGACAGGTTGGCATGCTTGATTAACGTTGGTGTCTGGTTGAGTCGTTAAGTGTTGGCTAATAGAACGATGCTCCACAGCTGGCCTGGTGTTATTATAGGCACAGAACTGAATTCGCTGGGAAGAAAAATTAGTCGGCACTGAAGCATCAGATATTCAATTTCCGGTGAACAATGAGCATCTTTTTCTGTGGCATTTGCACACCACAAATTATTCATAAATATATAAAGTCTGCCATCTCTGTTCTCACCGGATTGAGTGTTTCTGCACCGAAGAGGGAGTGGCCTTCTATAGGTTGAAGTGGTAGATGTTTATGGGACATTTCAAGGGGTCTGGGAAATTCCAAGTGTTTCATTTACCCACCACGGGACATTTCATTCCTACTTTGATAACTGATGATTTACATTAATTTTAACTATAATCTACCCATAGTCATCTCTAGCATTTTTAAATTTGGTTGTATGGTTTGGGATCATAACCTCTCATCAGAGTTGGCACAGCTAAATGGAGATCAGAAATACCATGGAAACAGGAAGTAATTTAAGATCATCAGGAAATAATACACAGTTACATATATAATACATCAAAAGAAAGAGATGTGACCATTTTATGATTTTGTCAGTAACCCATCTTAATACTTACCCACCAGTAGAAGCATGTTGATGGTGGAATACATGGGTATGATAAAGAAGTAGGTTGGGATGAAATGGCAACATTTGGGTATGAACTGGAAAAGACTCAAAGACCAGAGTCAAAGATTCAGTTTCTAAGAGAAGTAGGGTGAGGATGGCACTGTAATAAAGGATCCAGTCAAAAAAAAAAAACTTGGTTTAAAATGTACATTGTGTTGAGAAATCTGGTAAACTACAAAAAAAAAAGAAAGCAAATGTGTAACGTGCCAACTTTTTAGGCATGTCTGCTTTCCAAAAAGTGGCATAAATAATCTTGCTAAATGGGTGGTTTGTTCACAACAGTTGGACGGGATAACTCACATTTGTGAATCTGTTTGGGTGTGACTAATTACTCTGATGCTGATGATTTGTTAAACTGTTCCAAAACTCAAGCAAACCAGCAGTTGTGGCTTTTAGGAAAATCTAACAGACAATATGGAGATGGACTGCTCGCTTTCTAGTGTTAAGCCAACAATTTAATGCCTGCAGAAATTTTGGTGCCAGGATCTGGAGAGCTTTTTTTGGGTGGAAGGGGGTGAGGGTGATAGCGAGGGAGGGGGAATCTAATCAGCCTCCTACACACTTTACACTGCAGTCAAGCCAATGCAGTTTTGAGACTGATGGCGTATAGCGGTGCAGTGCGTTGCAGTGCTGTGCCGTGTTGTGCCGCACGATGCTGTGAGGGATAATGATCCGTGGCTGTGTAAGCTATTAGTGAGTAAGTAGTTGTGTTAGAAATCCTGTATCTCTGACGCCTGCTGTCACTTTGATAAATACGCAACACTTAGGTGCCCCCGTAGAAAACAGCTCCTGTATTATGCTCCTCAAAATGTATGAACATTCCTGAATATTTTGCTTATTTGGAGTTTCAAATTCATCTTTGTTTGCTGGTATTTATTGCAAAAAAAAAGTTTCAGCAGGTGCAGGCCAATCAGCTTGAAATATTGCAGGGTTCTGTAGTTACAGATGGCAATACTGGGATTAGCATATAGTCCCGCAAGTGCACGGCTCAACTAAGAACCATGCGGCATATCAGTAACTCAGAAACACATTTCTGCAGACAGAGAGACAAGCCTGCACATTCATTTGTTTCCCAATGAGCTCCCTTCAAAAGCTGATTTGTTTGGGTCACCTCAGCAAACCTCCATACACATTCGGGTGAAAACTTCCTGCTAAGCCGCCTCTTTCAAGTATGCTTATTTTCACCTCATTTCACTCCAGTATTAGATGGACTCTTGTGAAAAAAGCTCAACGCACGGTTGACTGGTTAAGTTTTCAAAAAGAATACATTTATAGGCCCAGGTCCTGAATTCCCTCTAATGTGATACAAGTAACAAGGCCTTATAAACATATGCTGGCCTGCCCTCATTCACCGCGTTTGCTACAAAGCATATGCATAAGTTTATTCATGGTAAGTGTTTGTTTTTAGGCAGGGAGCCTCTGTCCCACATGCAGACTAAAAGTCTTGATTCAGACATGGAACAGAGATGCGGCAGCTTTTTGTTCGCATGAAAGGGTGGAGGAAAAGAGGCTTTTTCATGGTCTGAGTCCACTTTGAATTGGACTATACATTCTGCCAAACTCTTTTGCAAGTGAATTTGATCCAAGTGGCGTTCTATTGTGAGGTCCCTCCGGTCAAACTCCTTTTGCTCATTTGCCTTTTATGATAATTTGAATCTTTATGTGCACTTTTTTTTTCTTTAAAATTGATAGTTCTAATACAACTTTAAAACGTTTGTGAATTGGTTTGTAAATTATTCAAAAGTGAATTTTTACATGTTTTACTGTTAAATTCAAGCTTTTACTTTCAAATATTTTGGACCAGTTATAATAAAGAAGCAAGCCTTCCTGATCTCTATAATTAATGAGTGAAATATACTGTGCAAATTCAGCTGTGCTAAATCTCCAAAGAACTGAAGCATGCCCAAAAAAACAAAAGACTGTTTCACAATAAAGTCCCTGAAAGAAAAGCTCTGGAACTTTTTCCAATTGTGCTAGTAGGTTAATCTTCACCCCAGCACTAGGCCGGTTTCTAGGCAAAGCTCACACTGGAAACGCTGGTCTGGCAATAAGCTTTACTGGCTTGTTGCGCCTCTCTCAGTTTAAGACATCATTGTGGCCAAGTAACTGTTCTGACAGAGTGGAGATACCAGCTCTGCTTTCAGGACCGAGCCAAGACCACATTTTTGTCTCCATGTGACTGTAAGCAGGGAAAGACAGACCTCTTATTAATACTAATCTCCAGATTAGGAAAAGCAGCTTTAGGCCTTCAAGTCATTCTCTCCAATCAGCTTCATTGTCTACAACAAGTATGAGTGGTGACTGCTCATCCAAACTGCATCGGTGCAAACAAAATAAGGTCAGTTACAAAAACTGAGTTGTCTGGGGGATGGATATCATTTAACAGCAACAACAATATGTGAACAAAAAGAGGCCACATCGAGGGGAATGTTTTTTTCTTCATCTTCTTCATCTAAGTCTGTATATTCACAGATCCTATATGCTCAGTTACTCTCATAATTTCTGTCAACTGACCTTTACTAATCAAGACCTAAGCTGGACTTGTAAGTAAATGCATTACCATTCAAGTATCCTCGCAATGATCTATGCCAAATCATTAAAAGCTTTGTAATGAACTTCAATGTCCCCTTTGGAACAATGACTTTTCATGCTAGATCTCATTTATTTTTTAGGTTTTATATATTTCTCCCCCGTTGATCACAGGAGTCATAAAATATGTGAATAATACAAGATCTCTGAAATTTTCTGGCCAATATAACTGATTGCCTGCAGTGATATCACATTCCCTAATATACCAGGACACGGGTGTGTATGCGTGCTGTGACCAAGAGAAAAGGGAAAGGGCTTGAGAGATGGAGGTAGTCTTTTTTTTCTTCTGGAGGCTTGGTGCTTTTGTCATTGCTAGAAATAGGATTTTGATCTTTTGCATTGAAAGTGATTAAACTTCACTTTATTCACATATGGTGGCAGAGAGATTCTAGCAAACCAAAGATGGAAAGATTGTGTGCTAGAAGGTGTGCATGTGCTTCCATGTATGTGTAGCCCCCTATGCCTCTTTTTGCATGTATGTGTGACTCCAGTATGTGTCCACCTCCGCCAGATTCCCTGGGGTTTGCAGATGGTGACCCACCATGCCAGCTATACACAAACAGATAGATACACACAGTCACACAAATACATACACCTCCAGAGCCAACCTGGAGTCAGGGCCTTGTATCCTGAAGGTGATCCATGCCAGATTACAGCTTTTTCGCACAGCATGGTACTTCAAGATGTGCCACTCCCTCCCTGATCCCAATCTGGAGTTAGCCTTTCAATGGGTCTTCAGAAAGAATGCCAACCAGACTAAAAGCTCAAATCATCACAAGTTGGACTGTACAATATTGATGAGAATAAGTTTAAATTAAATTACATTCTATATATATCAATATGTTAGCTCTCATTTGTGAAATTATGAGTATAAAAACTGGTTTTGCCATGAAACACATAACAATTGCCTCTCTCTCTCTCTCTCTCTCTCTCTCTCTCTCTCTCTCTCTCTCTCTCTCTCTCTCTCTCTCTCTCTCTCTCTCTCTCATTTTTCACCCCATAATTCCTCTTCTTCTGCTCCTGTATGTGTCCGCTCGTTTCCAGACTTGCTCCACGTGTCCGTGAAAAGCATAGCCTATATCTGCGGTTACTCCATCTAGCTCCACTCAAAGTTTCTTGGAGCCCGAGGAGAGCATGTGCGATCATTGTCATTACAAGCAGAATGCAAATCTATTTGGAGAATGCTACCATGTTTCATATTAAATGCTGAAAAGACAAATCTGCTTCCCTGTGTGGTGCAAAAAAGTGGTTTGCATCTGCTATTTAAATAAAACAATTAATTTTATTTTGAATATTTACAAAATGTATTTAATTTGTGGTTAACGATTTCTTTTACACTATTAAACTTTGACAAACTGGAGGTTGTTGACTTTCTTTATTATGTTTGCTGCGATTGCAGTTGTGGAGCTGTCCTCGACCAGGGCCAGACGGATCAGAAAATTGGAGCAGTTCCGTATTTTGACCGTGAATAAGAGAGCGCAGGTCAGGTGACGGTGAAGTTCGGAGTAGTCACAGAGAATCTGGAACCATTCTCATTAATTTAAATAACGTAGTTACTCCATTGGTCGGATGTGCTCATACGTGAACAGAACAGAGCGGAGGATGTGGAATCTGGCGGTTACTGTCGTGGCATTTCATACTATATAGAGAAGCTGGTTGTCTACGTGTGCAAAGACTGATCCTATTGTGTGATTGACTTAATTACATCTAGACTTGATCCAGTATCAAAGTAGGCTGGCCACATTGATGTAATTAAAACCTGAGTTTGTGTGACTTAACACCTTCCAACATTTGGATTATTTGTGTGTGTGTGTGTGTGGGGGGGGGGGGTTCGTCGGTAAGCATATGTATAAAAATTAGTGTGTTTGTGTTCAGAGAGTGTACCGTAGTTTGGCCCCTTGGGGGTGCACAGCTCTAAGAGTGGCAAGATCGGTAGATGGCCTGAATAACAGCAACTAAGATCTGTTTTATGCTCTCAAGTGCAATGCCCTCTAGCGGTCACAATGTCAGAGAGAAGCCAAAGAAGAGCAGCAGTGATATTATGCAGGGCTATTGAGACTGTCTACAAAAAGAAGAGGTTGAGCAGAATATATTAAATGTTTGACCACTGTGGCTTTAGATCTCGCATGCCTCACACTTAATTCTGACCTCAGCATGTCTCTGAAAAACATGGTTTTCTTTCATTCAAAACAGGTAAAGTCTCACTAACAGTATTATGTAATATTAACTTTATCCTGCTTGAACACCTAATATTTTCCTGAATATTTCCCAAACTGAGCTGTTCTGTATGTAAACCTTCTATGTGGCATATAAGGATTTTATTGCATCTGGTCAAAAGATTTACAACACAGGTACAAAACGGTCTATTGTCAGAAAAGGTTTTTGCAATGTTGTAGAGGTTCAGTTTTGTGAATAGTTTTGGGCAGCCTGCAATCGTTTAACTTTTGTGAGATTCACAGGAGTAAATCCCATCTAAAGATCTGTGCTACACAGTTTAAGACAAGCCAATCAGGAGAAACTTTCAAAGTTCCATTGCAGTCTTGGCAGATCTGGATTTGATCTATATATCTGTTGTTTTCCAGATTTGGAATAAGCATCGAAAAAAAAACAAGTATGGAAATATCTTTGTACCAGAATTTTACTTTTAATTTTTCTTTGTATTATTTTTGTTCTTCATTGTCTTTTGTCGTTCCTTCCTTCCTTCCTTCCTTCCTTCCTTCCTTCCTTCCTTCCTTCCTTCCTTCCTTCCTTCCTTCCTTCATAAACGTCTGAAACCTTTAATCAAATATATCCCTCCACCTCATTTCAATGCTATAACAAAATAAACGGCTTAGTAGATAATTTCCATTCTAAGATTTTCAACATTATGAACTCCATTGCTCCCATTAAAGTGAAGGTTGTCGCTGATAGGAAAGAATATCCATGTATAGATGCCTCATTAGTGAGATATGAAAGAAAACTTTTGTCATAGGGCTGAATGGCGTAAAGCTTGACTTCACGTTTATTATGAAATCTACAAAGAGAGGCTGCAAAGCTATGGCTCATGACGTAAACATGCAAGGGAAACATTCTTTGCAGAAATCATAAAACAAAAACATCAACAATGCTCGTGCTTTATTCACCACAGCTGAAAGACTTACAAACCCTCCTGTGATTGTACCACTGTCATGTAGTTAGAAGTTTTCCCAGGTGCACGGAGCACAAACCTTTAGCCGCGTGATAGCTAAAATGATGTAATATGGCCGCGCAGACCTCGTGGATGAATCAAGCATAAACCAGGCTTTATGCAGAGAGTGGTGATTGGTGCAGATTTCAAAGGACCCACTGGAGCTGGGAACAGAGTTCATGAGGGAGTGATGGGTAGTTTTGTTGTCCAGAACAGGAATGCAGAAGGACATATGGTGGTATACTTTGTAAAGATGACGGGAATGGCTGAAGGAATACTTTCTTCCAGAAGAGGCAGGAACACAGGGTGACTTACAAGAGTGAAGGTAGGTGCAAACTGATGGGTTACATCATGTGTAATCAATATAATCAGAAGAATTCAGTGACTACAAGGTAGTGGTTGGTGAGAGTGTTGCTAGATAGCAGATAATGAGGATCGAGATGGAAGTGTACTGATAGGTGCAACAGGTATGATATAGAGAAGGAAGGAGTACTCTGTTCTCCCTCATTTTCCTCATTCATCAACTTTTCAAGAAGCAGAAGACATTGCTGTCCATGCCTTTGTCTCCTCCAGACTTGACTACTGCAATGCATTTCTCATTGGGTTTCCTGGCAAGAACCTAAAGTAATTGCAGTATGTTCAGAACTGCACTGCCAAGATCCTGATGAGAGTACAAAAGCATGATCATATAACCCCCGTTCTTCGTTCTCTTCACTGGTTTCCGGTCTCTGCCCGGATCATTTACAAAATATCTCTGCTTAACTTCCAGTGACTGCATGGTAATCTTATTTAAAAGACCTTCTCACCCTTTACTGTCCCTCATGCACTCTCTGTTTTTCTAACACTGACCTTTTACACATTCCCAGGACTCGATAATGCTCCATGAGAGATTGGGCCTTTTCCTGCGCCACACCACGGCTGTGGAACAATCTGCCTCCACATCTGAGGGTTCTACAGACCCAGTTACATTTTAAAACAGGCCTTAAAACCTTCCTTTTTACACAATGTTTTTTCATGTTCTCATTTAATTGCTTTGTTTTGCTTTAGTTTTCTTGCGTGTAATTGCCTTAAAACCTTTACGTGTGTATTTTAATTACATTTTAATGACCCTCTTTTTATTTTATTATCTGTTTTCTATTAACTGTAGCACTTTGAGATTTCTTGGAAATGTAAAGTGCATTACAAATACAATCTATCATTATTATTACCTTTGTGAATCAAGAAGAAACAAAGAATATCGAGGATCAAGGAAGGTATTAAAAATGATGAACAGTGGTAGGCAGTCAGTCCTGATTTTATACCTGTGGAGGTATGGAAGTGTTTGGGGGAGACAGAAGTATAGACACCAGACAGAGTTTTTAACTAAACTGTTCAATGAGATCTTAGAGTGAGAATATTCCTTGAGGCAATGAGGAGACGTGTGCTAGTACCATTTTTTTAAAAAACAAGGGAGATGTGCAGAGCTGTGGCAACTACGGATGAATAAAGTTAATGTGTCATACAATGGCCTTACGGGAAAAAATAGCTGAAGCTAGGCTGAGATGGTTTGGACATGTACTTAGGAGGCATAGTGAGTACGTCAGTAAAAGGATGCTGGGACTGGATCTGCCAGGCAGGAGGCCTAGGACATTGTGAGTTCTTAGTAAAATAAGCAAGGGTCAAAATTAAAAATTCATTCAGTGAGGTAGAGTAGGAGACAGCCCTGGGAATCGTCTCCCTTGAATGGAAAAGAGCTTGGCTCCAGTGTCCTTACAGTGTGCATGACGGAACTGACCCTCGTATCACCTCAGACTTTTACACTCACCATCATCTGGAGTAAGAAAGGCAGGACTCCACCTTGGTACAATGACAGAACAGCATTGCCTCTGTGACCCACTGTGCAGCACAATGTGTAACTGTGGGACCAATGACAGGCAGAGAAAATGGCTTACAGGAAAATCAACTTAACACCAACAACAACACTGAATTTGAGCTGAAATCATCTAAGCAAGCATTTTTATACTCTATGTTCAAAGAAAAAAAAAACACCCAAATTCATGCACCCCAGCTGGTGGTATCTGTGATTGTGCATGTTACTCCCATTTAAAAGAAAGTCACCTTACCCATTAGTTTAACAGAGGACAAACAAAATGAAGGGGAAAGAAACGCCAATGAAAAAAATCAAAAGTTAACTATGCAATTATGGGCTGCAGAGGAATTTTCTGGAATGGAGGTTTTCCATTTTGGTTCTAGTTTATCTCACATTTGCCATTCTTGTGTCTGCCCCACGACATTTCCTCTGTCCAGCTTTCTGCAACAAAAAACAGCAAGGGCTGAACTAGAAAAGAAGTGGGGCATGGAGCTATCCCAACTGCCTAGCCAGGCATTACTTATTTCTGTGGCTTTTGATGCTGGCTGGTATGAAAAATGTATGGCTTGGCACAGAATGTAGCTACTTAAGGTGGACTATTTTATGTGCCTATAGTGGGTCGTGTTTCAAGAGAGTGTATTTGTGTTTAACACATACATAGATAATGGAGTGGCTTATGGGGCAAAGGGGAGAACATTTTCCCTATCCTCTTCATGGATGGTGTTTGGTTGCTTCTCCATTTATGGTACATATACCAAAGATGCTATAACAGATGAATAAGTTCGGGTCCCAGAGGAAGAAGATCTCTGGAAAATAAGGTCAACCAGGATGTGTAAAACATGCAGTTACACAGTGTGTATCCTGCCACTGTCCATTTGTTTGTGGTAAAGAAATAGAAAATAAAAGCTTATGTTCAACACGAAGTATTGTTTTACAAGCCGGTAAAGTAGACCATAAACAATCATAAAGCGAATTAACAGATTTCCTCATGAATTATGTGCTACCCTCTGTAAAGTGACTGTTCATCTTTATCTTAACAGAAGCTTTCTTCCATTTTGGTAAGTGTCGCACATATGGCAACAATTTTACAAGGTTATTTCCATTGTATAATGGTTCATCTACTAAACTGTGACAAGCTAGGACTTTTAAATTTGGGCAAAGTCAACTTCAAGTCGATGGTGTAACTTTTTTTTCTTCTATTAAAGCCCTTAGCAATTAATCTCTTTAAATTATTTTTATTTATTTTTTTCAAACCTGCCAGTAAAATAATCTGTATTCCCATTTATAAGCCAAAGAAAACAAGATACAATTACATGATTAAACTCTTCATCTACACATTTTAGATTGATTACAACTAAGAGAAGGCCATTTGCCAATTCAAGTATTGGAAATAATTTTTTTCTTAAAAAAAAAGGTGTTGGCTGTCATACCATCGAATTTAAGATAAGATAAAAACTAACTTATATAACTAAGTAACTAAATACTTAATGAGTCTGTTGTGAACAGCAGATAATATAATGTCCAACAGCAGCTGGGATAAAGCACCTTGTTTGTTGTTTTGGCTTAAAGCTCACAGCAAAGTCACACCCAACTCTGTTTTCAGTGTTAAAACATAAAGCTGTGATTAATCATTGTAAATTGCTCACATGTGTGCTGTGGCTGCTTGAACTCTGATAAGGATAGAAGAATAAATGTTTAGCTGCGTATATTCATTAAAACAGTGAATTGCATACAGCTAGACATGTCCAAGTTACCGTATTTTGGTCTACCAGGAAAAAAAAATCAGGAACAAAGCATTAATACTGATAATATTTGTTTAGTGAAGACAAAAAAAATAGAAGATATAGGAAGATTACTGCTTTATCCACCTCCACCCACAAAACTGATCATTTTTGGTGACAAGAAGAAAAACCCACAAAGTAATTGTGAATTTGATTGGCAGGTGCAATAATTCAACCAGGAGAATTTATCAATCTTTCACATTGCCAGTGTGTGTGTATGTTTGTGCTTCTAAGAGACAAGCGCAAGCAACATAAAGCTGAAATTAAAACCTACAGCATTGAGTCTGACTGAACCAACACTGGCTGTATGTAGAAATGACAACCTGTCAGTGTTGCGTGTGTGTGTGTGTGTGTGTGTGTGTGTGTGTGTGTGTGTGTGTGTGTGTGTGTGTGTGTGTGTGTGTGTGTGTGTGTGTGTGTGTGTGTGTGTGTGTGTGTGTGTGTTGTGTAATTGAAAATAACAGCTAGTCAGCTAATCCAGCAGACCTAAAGAATCACTTTGCCACATGTCTTTGTACACCTCTTACTATTATCGCTTCCATTCCCTGCTCTACCTTTGGTCACTGCAATTATTTACTGGTTTTACTTTTCTCCTCATTCCATTATGTTAGTAGCTAGATAATTGAATATAATGAGAAATTTTCTGAGTGCATGTTGTGCCAGGGTTCAAACTTTATGTGATAAGAGTAGCTACAGCACAATAGTCAAAGATTGGGTGACAGCAGGTTTTTTTTTTCCTGAATAAAGATTTTTTTTTAAAAAAAAGATCTCAGACGGTAACCTTTTGTCTTCCGCTGCTAGGTGTGAAAAAGGTGTCCCAAATGAACAGAAGGATACCTGCAGTGTGGACAACTTGAGCAAAATTAGGAAACGAGAAGGAAAAAAGTTAAAAAGGTCTGAATGGCAACTTAGAGTGTCCATATTTTTCTGTATGTACTGCTATATGAAAGAGACATCCACTAAAAACATAGTAGAAGCATTTTAATTATTATTCAGCATCTTTTGAGCTTTTATTATGTTACTTTAACATAACCAATGTTTTGTTAAAAAGCTGGCTTATTTACTGATCCAAGACCAGATTTACCTTCACAGTACACAGAGAATGACGTTCTTCTTTATTGTCTTTTTACAGACTGTGGTGTGTGTTAGTTCCTTTCAGAGTTTTCCTAGTCTCGGGCTAAGCATCCATTAGAAAGTGCTGTTTAATACAGTAAGCATTAAACATTAAGTTTGGATTTGTGTAATGTATTTTTACGCAAATTTCCAATACATATCCAATTTCTTACGGTTTTTAATCATTTAATTCATTTTTACAATGACAGTAAGATATAACTACAGGGATGGGTCAACATGATGTAACTTTGTGTGGATTTGTTAACATTTTTCAAAGTTCTTTCCTTTGGTTCAAACAATGAAAAAATAAATAAATAAATAACTGTGCTGCAGCTATTTATTGTACGTAACATAAAGGAGCAGAGTTTAGTCCAGAGTTGTCCTACTTCAGTCCTCAAGGGCCAGTATCCTGCAAATGTTATGTGCCTAGTACAATATACATCCACTAAATAGTTAAATTACCTCCTGAACGCAAAGCCAAGTTCTGCAGACACCTGCTAACCTAGTTGACCTAATTGTCTGCTGTGTTGAAGCAGAAACTCTTAAAGGTTGTATGATATCTGTGTATTAAACAGCTCAGATATAGGTAGATTTAGTAAAAATAATTAATTGACCTCAAAAATGTGTTTGTAATGACAAAGGCCATATAAAAAGTACAAATACAAATCAACATCCACAGTCACAGTGGTCTGGTTGCTGACTCCCTGCTCAACAATGTGTACTTGCCATGGCATGAATTGTGCTATGTCCTTCTAAGGTTTGGATTGTTCCATAATTCTCCCAGTTGTTAAATAATCTGTTGGCAAAAAATAGTTTCCAATGGAGAAACTGTTTCTGGTGGATGAGCAGGAACCCCTCTTCTTCACGTATTTACTTCCATGGAGCTCACCTCTGCATAAATGCTTATTGGAGCAAAAAAGGATTGCTAAATCCTTTTCCATTGTTGTCAAAAGGCCCCACACAAAAATTCAACATACGGTATACCCGTTAGGAAGCTAGTTCTTGAAATTGAAAACAATTCAATTACCATCTACAGCCATAGAGGTGGACAGGTTTTTAGACCTGCCAATGCAGATGGTTCTTCATCATCCATATAAGAATATGCATCCCGTTTTAGAGGGTTTGACTTTTTTTTTCCTATGTCAAAAAGATGCATGTCAAATTTACCCAATTTAATAACAATGGAAAAGCCGATTGTAATTTGTTTCATATTTTCAAGACTTTTTTTTACTCTGTAAAATGTATTTACATTTTAAATAGGTGATTGAAGAAGTGAATTTGCATTATTTAGATTAGGACATTTAAGTGATTTACACAGCTAATGCTTGAAGATGGTAGGGCTGTGCTGCTGACATTACTGCTTATGATTTGTTGAACAGGTCTTTAATAATGATTCAGTTAAACAGCTGCATGACATTTGTCAAAGTGCTGAATTTGTTAATTGCATTTGCTTTCTTGGATGTCCATCGACATCAAGAAGATGACTGAATGGATCACTGAATGGATCACCTTTGATAACATTGAGAATAGTAGCCAAAGAGTGATGCCTCCTTGCATGTTTGCAAAAATACTGACAGAGCAGTCAGGTCAGAAAAAAAATGTTAAGGAGGAAACAATGAATTCCCTCCTTTCATAAAAACTTGAATTTATTTTTTCCACAGTTGACTGTCCCCTAACACCTGAACTCCCTTTCTTTTATCTCCTCTGATTCACATCTTTCATTACAAAACACAGAATGATATAAAAATGGTCTATTAGAAACCCTGACATAGTAAGAAGGTGGTAAGCATAAGAGGATAATTATAGAGCCCAGATGGCAGTCCCTAACTAATAGTCCAAAATTATCAGTAATGGGAACCGTTTGGAATCAGAGCGGAAAGAGGTGAAATCTCACCATGACACCCAGCTTGTTGTTGCAGAGGAGACTAACAGCCTCTGATTGGGGGGAATCAGTTATAATGAAGCAGCACAGTGCCAGCTTTAACCAATCATGTGTTAGAGGTTAATGAACCACATGTCACTAGATTCAAGACAAATACATGGGAACGTTGTCATTTGGAGTAATTATTCTTTATTATCATTGGTGTAGTAGGCAAACACGCTTAAATGTTAAAATGTGCTGTATCACACAAATGGACAAAAACATGCATATTACTCAGTACTACAGAAGATTGTAGTACTGACAAACAGTGCTTTGATGTGCTGTCACATTTTAACAGCAACAAATCACATCTTTGTAAAAGTTAAATGTTCAAGAAGAGGGTTTTTTTTGTAAGACGATTGAGCCGAATGTTAAACAAAACACATTTATTTCTTAGTTCCCTCAAATAACTCTTGTGTTTAACTGTGGTGTATCCTGTCTACATCGTGGTTGTGACATTATCAAAACAATGTAATAGCAAACAGAGAAAACTGAACAGAATGAAACATATGACCAAAATAGGATATATCAAGATATCCATGCGGTACCTGGAGAGAATAAATTAAACTTTTCTGCACTATATATGTCAAGTACATAACAAAATTTTAAGAGCTAAAAAAAAATGGATTTTGCATGTCTTCTTCAAAGTAAAGCAAATTACAAAAACTGTCCTGTGTGCTCCTTGTGAGATGATTTTGTTTTCTCCCTTATTATTCCTTTATGAACTCTGTAACAGATTAATGTTGTGTTTAATTATTTAATTCTCTCAAGAGCCTTATTTTGATCTAAGGCTGACACTCACTGTCATCTTTTCCAGGTTTTATGATTGACATTTTGTGTTTTATCTTTCATTATTTTCATGTTTTTAAATGTTTTTAGTGTTGTTTTGTTCTGTTGTTGGTGAAAAATCCTCTAGTTTTGGTTAGGGGTATTAACCTCTGGTTTATTTTTTTCACGTTTAAAGCAGGTAAAGGCATTGGAATCCATTTTAAATTGATGGATGAGGCGTACATTTTTAATATCAGGTCTCCACAAAAAACTGTGTGTGCATAACAGCTGAACTGCACACAGTCAACCAGCAGTTGCCAAGCTATCATCTAAGAGGGATAATGTTGCAGCTCTTTTCTGTATAGAATATCGAAGTTACCTGAAAGTAACACGCTGGAGCTGCACTCTTAAGTTTGTTATGTAAAAACAGCATTTTCAGTTTAACATCCTCAAAGAAAGGTGGCGCCACTCATAAATGCATTTATACAAAGCACTGGTGATCACAACTTATGCTTTCTTTTATATGACAGAGGAAGAAAAAGACTAGGAGAAAAGATAAGAACTGCTAAATGTGTCAGACTGTATTGAACTAAAGAAAGGCAAAATGACTTTGCAGTAAAACAAATTTCTCTTATCTGAATGTCAATAACAATTCAATCAATATTAGTGTCCTTAAGAATTATGCACTACATGCAGCACAGAGTTAAAAACCTTTCAGAGGGTGATGTGGCAATCTGTACAACAGAAGGAAAAATCTGGTAATTCTGTTTTTCTTCGCTATCTGATTAGCAAAATAATTTGAGAGAAAATATGTCCTGTTTGACTGATGCTGACATTTTCTCATGAAAGCGCGATGAAAGGGCGATTTTATACATGCCCAATATAGATGACAGAGAATTTATCATCTGCCTTCAAACTCCCTCTGTGTCAAAGAAATACTTCCATTAACACAGATGAAAGGTTTAGGATTAAGCAACAGGGAAATAAAATCAAGTACAGCGATTTAGTTTTTTTTATCTCATTCAGCTCTGCATTGCTGACAGACACCAAAGCACTTTGTAGTAATAAAAAGAAAAGCCTTTATTACTGACATCTAAACTCTAGAAAAAAGTATACGGGGTCACTGTGGCGGTTCTTGGCAAGTTTTTTTAAGTAATTAGCATTTATTTATTTACTTATTTATATGTGATGTGGAACAACTTGTGCACCAACGTGAGCAGATGTGGTTCTTATGTCTTTCATCAAGTTAAAAGTGGAAAATTCCATAAAGAAAACACAAGAGTAGGAGATGTATATCATAAAAGTCGAACTAATTGATAGATTATTAAATAACAGAACTCGATTACTAAGACAATGCAGTCCTCAAGAAAAGTGAATTTCATGCTGTGAACGAGGTCATGTAGATTTATTTGCCCCAAGTCAAACTGCTTCTTTTTCGTTGTGAGGCTGAGCTTTTTCAAGTTTTAGGTACATCTCTTCGTTTGGTTCTGATTTCACTTTGTTGCTCCTGGGCTGGTCAATAGGAATTATTTGAGTTGTGTAAGCCACACATTACTGAAGTGCTGATATCCACCGTGGGACTTGAAACATTCCTAGGATTTCATTGTGTGGGCTGCTATACATGGCAGAGCGCCAACACTCAGAGACCACAGATATATCCCACACAAACACAGGTCAGCACAAGCTTTTGACTCCTCTATCGTCTGCATTGTCCTCTGAAGCCTATCTCACCAAATCACAGAGAACCTGCTCCTCAGATCATATTTACACACACACACACACACACACACACACACCAGTATGCTCACATTAGTTTTGTGTTCTATAGAAAAGAGAGAACTCCATTGCCATTTCTCTGCTTTTGATCAAATGACTGTGCAGTCATTAGACGTTACTATGAAGAATATTGCAGGATGTATAATCCATCCAAGGATTAATGTAAAGTTCTTGTAATCTCCTTATATACGTCAGTATCGTGCACATACTTATGAATAAATTATGGTAATACACTGCGGATGGAGGAGGACATGTCAGGCAATAGATGAACACATCTTAGAGGAAGCAGATACATTTTCAAAAGATTTTCTTTTTTATCAAAACAAGTACAAGTTTAGATGTTTTAAAATGCAATGAATTTAATCCTCAAAAGACTGCTGTTTTAGAAATGTCTTCTAATTAGCCAACTCATCTCCTCTGTGGTTTTGCTGTTTGTGTCAAAAACAGGCTTCAGAAACTCAAGGGACAGAAGAGATTGAGCCATATAAAAGCAGAGCTTTAGCACGGATGTTGTTCCCTATGATTACAAATTATGTTGTTCTGTGTGTCCCATTTAAGGTCCATACATTTTTTTTTAATGCCAGGGAAAAGTAGGGGATAAATTACTTGTATATATATTTTTTATTACTTATGAGGACTTCTGTCTGTATACTTAAACCATTTTACAGAATTTCCTCGATGTTTCTAGTCAGATTAGACTGTAATTCTACCACAATGTATATATGAAAATATCTACAGTATTAATTATTAAAGAATGACATTGTGTGCATTTATAAGAAATCTGTGTTTTAATAGTTCTTAAAACACAGATAGCCCATTCTTCATGCTGTAACTTCTTTTTTGACTTTCAGCATTTATAATTTTTGCATTGAGGGCCGAAATCTAATTCGATTATCTGTTACAAATAGTACTGAAAGTGGTAAGAAAATAAGTTGTAGTGAAATTATGATAATAACAATAGATCTTGAAATGGGGAACCTGAGTTAATTTAAATATGGATAAAAAAGTAATGGAAAGAATATTATAGAGAATGGATCCATCATTTTATTTCTGGTTAATTAATCCTGACCGAGATGTAAGTTACTTTCAATAATGTAATGACCCAAAGGAAAGATGGACACAGTCATTCTCACCAAAGCCTAGAACAGCTCTAACTAAGTCTTCAGAGATGTCAAACCCAATTGTTTAAAGGGTCAAAACTGTAAATATGGGCTAACTAAAGGATTAACATTTAATATGTACCATATTTTTCAGACTATAACATAGGATAAGATAAGATAGACTTTACTGATCTCACAGTGGATAAATTCACATGTCACATCTGCTCAATAATGAAAAGAAGGTGCTAAAAGGAGGGAAAGGTGCATGAGGTTTATACAGTGCATCCACATATATACAGTGGATCGAGAAAAATATATAAATAAAGCAGAGATTTAAGATGACTTATGTACATTTAAGGTGACTTATGTACATATGGATTTGACGTTGTACATTAAAGTGGTACCAGGTAAAGAACAACAGTTAGGTTGTGAGATAACAGCTGAAGTCTCTTATTTAACAGGATTACTGCACAGATTAATGCATAGAGTATTGCAGTTATAGTGCAGCATTGTAAAGTCTAATGGTAGCAGGGATGAATGACCTGCGGTAGCGCTCCTTTTTACAGACAGGGTGTCTAAGTCTTGCACTGAAGGAGCTGCTCAGCTCCTCTACAGTCTGGTGCAGGGGGTGGAGGGTGTTGTCCATGATGGATGTGAGCTTGGACAACACCCTCCTCTCAGCCACTTCCTCCACAGAGTCCAGATTGCAGTCCAGGACAGAAGTGGCCTTCCTCACCAGCTTGTTCAGTCTCTTTCTGTCCCGCTCTGTGCTGCCAGGAGCCCAGCAGACGACAGCGTAGAGGAGGGCTGAGGCCACCACAGAGTCATAAATGGTCTTAAGCAGGGGTCTGCTTACTCCAAAGGACCTCAGCCTCCTCAGGAGGTGGAGCCGGCTCTGGCCCTTCTTGTACAGAGCTTCGGTGTTATGAGTCCAGTCCAGTAAATTATTGAGGTGAACACCCAGGTATTTGAAACTCTCCACAGTTTCCATGTCCTGCCACTGGATGTTCATGGGGGAGTGAGGTGGGGGTCTTCTCCTAAAGTCGATGACCATCTCCTTGGTCTTGCTGGTGTTTAGACACAGATGTTTTTTCTCACACCAGTCCACAAAGTCCATGATGACCGACCGGTACTCCTGGAGTGGGTCCAGACAGTTTACAAGCAAGACATTCAGTGGAGTTGAAGGCAGTAACAGAGAAGTGTCGTACTTTCCACTTTACTCCATGAAATATCACAAGACCTCCTCCGTGACTAGAGCATTTGCAGATCTAAAACAAATGTGCCTCGTTCTCTGTCCATACCGCTGTCTATTTCACATGTTTGATCAGTGTTTTTAGTCACGTGAGACAAGTCAGGACTGGGCTAACACCCCTTCTTCCTTGTGTTTACTGCCAAGAGAGGCATCAAAAAGTGTGGAAACCACCTGCCTAACACTTTACCAGCCATACTCTGGTTCAAACCCATTTGCATCTGCCCCAGTGGATCTATCCATTGAAATGAGGCTAGTTGATGCCCGTTCTGTTACGAAGAAGTCCCATGTTTTAAAAAAAATGTTTTGTAGTACAGAGCTAGACTATATTTTTATCTCTGAGAATTTTGCAATGTAAAAAGGAAGTCTCACATCGTTTAGTACTCGGTCCTGGAGTCTGTTCATTTTTCTGTACACATAGGATTTCTCACAGAGGAGGTGGGAGAGCTCTAATTTTCAAAAAGACAATTTTATGCCACATGATCTCTTTAACTTCTTATAGCTCTTTCGAGATGACTAGGATGAAAATTGGATGGGATCAACCTACACATGGTATTTTGATTTATCATTCGCCTGGTTCTGCTGCATCTTTTCTGTTTGACTTTCATAACTTTTTATCTGCCACTATTAAATTAGACCAGAATACCTTTTTCAGAGACTGTAACATTTATGCTGAAGAGTCATCAAGTAGTACTATCAAGGAGTTTCTCAGCATCATGGAATCTTTTTTACTTTGCTTTACTTGTATCTGGCTCTACTGCTGGGCACAGCTAGGACTTGGTCTTCACCTATGTTGTTACTCTTGATTATCTGCACACTCTTTTCAATTTTTCATTTCATTTCTTTGACAACACTGTCTAACCCCTAATTCATTATTTTAATGAATGCTGTCTTGGCATTGTCAATCACGTTGCTCCTTACTAAACTAGTCGTGGTTCTGTTATTTCTTGCTTTACCTAGTTAAACTACCTGACTTGAGGCCTTTTACGTTGCTATCGAAAGGCAGAAAGACGGTGAGGGTACATCCTCCACCATCTTCTTTCTTCAACTGAGATGAAAAGACACGTGGAGAAAGGTATTATATTCGCCACTTTTCAACAAAGCATCAGGTTATCAACGAGTTTTATTTGAACAAGATTTCATCAACAATATACTGGCTTAGGTGTATATTATAGTGTGGCCCCACTTAATTTGGGGGGAATTGGAAATTCAGAAACTTAAAGACTTTATTACAAATTGAAATATTTTGAGCTGTTTTCAACTAAGTGAGACGTGTGTTTCACTAGATAAGCGTAAATATCACTACTTTCCAGCCACAGCCCTGGGCAGCTAGTTAGGAAAATCATACATTACCTGTAAAAAATTAACTATGAAACAGACTTCTCTTGAGTAACTTACTACAGAAAAAATACCATAAATCAATAAGGAATTACAGATTTCTGCAGGCTTACACTATAGCAGTCCTCCAAAGACTTTATGTTCATAGAACTCTTCTTGTCAGTTATTTTATATTTGAACATCTCTTTAAAATTAATTTTGTACTTTTAGATCATTGATCCTTTAGCCTGAACAAAAATGCTGAATTGCTTTACACCTCAACTACATTTAGGCATGAATAGAAATTGTCCTTTGGATAACTTTAGACCTTTCACTTCTTAACCGCGTTTACATGTTTCATTAATTATTTTCCTTTATGGGAAGTATTATTAGTTTGGTTGGTATTTTTGTATTATATGTAACCCATCCTGTTTGTTTTAGTTTTAGCTATTCTCAAAAGAGAAACTCATCCATTTAAGATATTTTTAAGATAGCCACATTGCTAGACAGGACACTGAAAAAAAAAAAAAAAAAAGATATTTTTAAGATTATTAAAATACTGTATTTTTACAGTATCTTAACAATACCACATTACACTACATCTGGTATTTCTCTGTAAGATTCATATTCACCAGGTTTTCCTTTCAGTTTTTGCCTGACAATATGCAAATATGTGTTGCCTAAATAAAATCTTTCCCTTGTGGGTGATACACAATTAGTCAAACCATATGTCTCTTTATGAAAGTCTCGCTGGCACAAAGGACATGAACTGCATTCATTTTTTGCATTTCAAACTTAGTGTTGTGCAGGGAGCAGCTGGTCTTCACAACTTTTATGCAGGTTTGTTTCACTGCATTGTTCTTATGAAACGCTGACTGGAAACTGAAAAAGTTATTAGATTTGCGATGCACCACAAATGTGACAGTGATTTTTCTAACTATAGCTTTGATTTTAAGATTGTTGCAATGATTGTCTACATATAGGCTATTTGACAAATTTTTCCTCATATAACTTTTAGGAAACAGCCAAAACAAGACTTCAGCAATAATTTATTTTCACAGGTTTTCTTTTTTGTTTAGGTGTCTCCCACCATAATAGCTGAAATATAGAAAAGGGCATATGTTTATAGAGTCTGCGCATGCATGCGTGCACGAACTCAGACACACACCTTTGTTTTAAACACTTACTGAGGACCATGCCTTGACTTCCATTGACTTTTAAAACATTTCTACAGCCTACCCAACCCTACACCTAACCATTACCAGCACATGCCTCACTTTAACCCTCACTCAGTGCAAGTACAAACACACATTCACACACACACACACACACACACACACACACACACACACATGCAAAACTATATAGCACATTTGGCAGTTTGCCTATTAGGCTAATTGGGTGGCATCTTTCAGGGTCTCAAACCACTGAGTTTTAATAATGATGAAATGACATTTCCCTGGCAAGTCAAGGTTGGACTTTTTCCCACACATCAGTTCACAGTGCTGACTTAGCAGGTTTACAAGGGTGGTTAATTGGGAGATGGACTGTGGCTGTTTGCTATAAATGGTTGTTTCATTTTGATCTTTACTGTTCAAAATGAGCTTTACTGGGGCTCAGCGAGTGATTGTCCCTTAAGTTAAATATACAATAATGACATAGCAACACATACACTAACTAGGCACAGCATTATGACCCCTGGGTAATAATCTGTTGGTCCTATTTATGTTGTCAAATCAGCCTTGACTTCTCAAGATATGCAGTTCCCTGAAACTGTAAAGGTTGGCTTTGGTGTTTGGCACAAAGATGCCACATTAACACTTCAATTTTGTTGTTCTTCCCAAAGTATTCCCAAATTCCCAAGTTTTATGCGCTCACAGTGTATCAGAATCAACTTTATTTGGCAAGCTTTTAGGTACGAGCAAGGGAGTTGACTTCGGATTCCAACGCTCGCATTGTTTAAAAAAAAAAAAAAGAAGCAGACAAGTAACAACAAACAATTTATATCAGCAAAAGAAAACTTTATTCAGGGAAAAGGTAAGAACAGGGGCACTATGCACAATAGAGTTTCTTTCCCGATACTTACATTCAAATAGCTTGGCTGGAAGAATCTGTCTCTTTGGTGGTTGTTTTCTTGCAAATGTACCTGTAAAGCTTATTATCTAACACATACTGTAGTACCACACAGCTAATGAGTGATTCAAACAGAGATTTGGAGCAGATGTTGTAAAACTCTCCTTACCGATTCTTGGTAATTCACACCTACAGCAGGTTGACTGACATAAAGTCAATGTACCTATATTCAGATCAGGCATATCTTTCAGTACCAGCTGTAGAAAATTAAATAAACATGTATAGGTTTACTATTCCTTAGGAGAGAATAGAGCAAACAGACTTCACTTGCAACCTTAAAAAACATATTACCTCATCAGTTGATGGTGCCAAACCTTCTGGGTTGGCTCAGTCTAGGTCAGTCCTCTTTCCAAAATAACATTACCAACAGTCTTTTCTAAAGTTGATTCCCTTGACTGCACAGTATTTTCAGTTTTAGGGTTCCAAACGTTCTTTAGCAGGCCACCATCAGTGAGACATTTTCTTCTCAGGTGGTGTCAAGTTATATTAACAAAAAGAGTTCAACACAATACTTAATGAAGCAAGATTTCCATCATTATATCTTAACATTGTTAGGTGCCTTTATGAAAAAAAAAATAACTTTTGATCTCTGCCTGATCTAAGCCACACAATTTATATTGGCAAGTATTGTTAGGATGAGGCATCGATTGCTCTGTGTCTGACAAACAAGGCCTGTGAGTTTTTTCTTTATTTTTTCATTCTGCTCCATGATTGATCTTTGTGATTGTGAAGGCTGTTTTCTGCTCTGAATGAAAATGCAGTGAACCCACCAGAAAGGCGACATTCCTGCTGCACAGAGCGAGGACCGGTGGCCTTTCTCTGACTCTTAGCTGTCTAGACTAAAAACCTGAAATGCAGGTAAATGTCAGATGTTTTTGAAGAACATCAGGGGCTACATTTCACTACTCTTTATTTCACATTTTTTTCCTTCGTCGTTTTCTGTCATTCCTCTCTCACTCTATGATGTCTCTAATGTCAGTGCCTTCGGGGTGAGTAGCTCAGTGTGATCTTTCTCCCCTCATCTGTAGGTACACTACCTTCTTCCTTTTCGGTTCTCTCCTCACTCCACTCTCCACCTTGCCTCTGTGATTCCCCCCTCCCCTTTCTGTTTCATAGGCCCAGATATACCCCTTTCTGTCACTCTTTGTCTGAATCTAGAGAGAGATAAAAATCACTAAGCTCTGAATTATGTGGCTCTGGTAAAGGTCACAGTCCTAATCATCCTAGATGGCTGCAAGTGGAACCAGCAGCAGTCATTAGCAGCAATCTGTCGGGGACTAAACCAAAAAAAGATCCTGAGAACAAACTTTTACCTCCAAATCAAAGGAAGAGCTGACTCTATTTGAAGGGACAAATGTGTCATGTATTGATTAGAAAAAAGTCCCATAGATGCATATTTAGGGAGATGTAAGGGTTTAATAAAAATGCATATTTTTTCCTGAACCGGGAGGACTAAATTTATTGGAAGGGAAAATGGACTGACTCAACACAATGAAAACAATAAAGGGACAGGTCAATATCTGGAGAACAGAAAAAAAAGAGCATCTAAAGGAATTACACAAAACAACAAGATAAAGCAAAGATAACATTAAAAGAGAACAATATTATGCTAAATACACTTTTATAGCCCTTAGATACATTTTTGTTGTGTACTTGGAGTCTCAAGGATTACAGAAAAGTTGAACATAGGCTGTACAGGTGCTGCATAGATTTCTTTATATTCGGTTTGGGTCATATTTTTCAAGCCATTCAGTTTTTTTCTATCAAGTTTTTTTTAGCAATTGTGCCACAGCATTTGCTGCGGAGCTGCTACAAAGTCATGGACTTCTTGTCAGCCCATTTTTATTTTACACTGTGATTTTGTAGTCCACGCTGAAGAATCCCAAAACTGCAAGTGGATAAGTCAAAATGTCCGGTTGTTGGGTGTGTTAATAAGCCACACAGTTCACTACATCGTCCCCCAGCATACTAAAAAAATGGCAGAATGGATTGGAGTGAAACACTCTGCGACCTGGAGGGAGTTGGGGTGTGAAGTCATTTGCATGTAAAGAGACCACATCTAAATGAGTTGCTCTCAGGTCCGGTCCAGATGAAGCTGGGTTTGGGTGTACACGACAAGCGTCTTTGTCGGTTAGGGGGTCCGGTCACAACAAAGCGGCTGCAAAACCGACTACATCTGAAACCAGCTCCCAGAGTGGGTAGGTATTGAAGCCTTTCCAGTGGTACATCCGTCGTAACACCCCTAAACTCATAACAGGTTACACACTGGCGCGTTTGTGCATGCACGCCCATGTAGTCTGTGCCTCTCTTTCAACAATGGTGATCTCCACAGAAGCAGTTGTGCTGCACAGACTTTTCAACCTACTGTTTTGTGCTTCCCGGCTCTTGTAGTCAAGTGCAGCTCGGAGGACAAGTTCCACCTCGTCAATAATCAGAAATGTACTGAAAGCTGAGAGTAAATTAGAATCAAGAAAAGCAAACAAAAAATAAATTGGTTAGGTTCTCTGGATAGATTCTTTGTTGCTGAAATGTTTCGTCTCTTCTCCAAGACTTGTTTGGTTTGTAGCATTGTAAACTGTCTTATAAGAATTGCATTTGCATAGTGGATCAACAAGATTGAATGTGACAATCAAAACTGGTTGTTCACATACAATAGAGGGCCATCAGCCTAACAACTGATTGTTAGTGCTCTGATGGCATCTTATTGTCATAAGGCCCGTTTACACTACACTTTTTTAACCGAGCTGAGCCGAGACCAGTCTAAGCTTGGATCAGTTAACCAAGCCAAGACGACCGTTCACACACCACACTATTCCGGTTCCTTGGTTGCTCCTCGCGTCCTAGTGACGATCTGCGGTACTGCTGCTCTCTGGGATTGAAGGCAGGACCGAGCAAATCAAAATGGCGGCGCCCGTAACATTCAGGATGTTATGGTTAGACATAGAGTCGGCTTTTGGGACGTGGATAAGACAAACAAACGTCTAATAAGGATTTACAGACGCAGGAAACAACGACAGACACTGAGGTTCATCACACTGCTAAGCAGAATCATCTCTGGAAATCGTGTGGCACGGTAAGGAAGCTAGTATTATTATGAATGTCTGAAATTTGTCTGAATGGAGTTTGAATCGGGACGTGCAGCCAGACACGGTGGAAAAACCACGGACAGTCAGCTGACTGTAAGGGTATGACGCGGTCTGCTCATGCGCTCTTCGTTATCAGATAACCGGGATAAAAAAAAAAAAAAACAGGCCGAGACCTACTCAGGAACTGGTCTGCAGTTAGCGCAGTCCGGTTATGTCTAGCGCGGTCCAGTTCAGTCTGCTAACCATTTACACACAAGAGTTATCTCGGTTACCGAGCTCGGACTCGGCTCGCTTAAAAAAGTGTAGTGTAAACGGGCCTTTACTTGCAATAACAACATTGGGGGGTGGGGGCAACTGGACCCGGAGGCCTCCACCCCGTTTTAACGACAGACAGTTTCTCTTCACAACAATGGCTGCCCTAGCGCCCCTTTTTTAGGCCGCTGGCCTCCAGATGAGGCAAACCACAGATTTCTGGCCTGATAATACAGCTCTGCTTTGTTTCCCCAATGCATATCTGGTCACAATCCTCTTAACACTTAACAGCCTACACAAAGGTGCTCTGTTTAGGCCAGTCTTTGCCGTAATGTGTTTTGTGGTTTGAAACCCACTGGAACATCATATTTAGAAAATAAACGTCTTAGTTTTTCTGAAACAACATAAAGGATGACTACAGGTCTGGGTTCGGGGTCCTCCTTTTCACCCAATGGTTGACTGGCGTAAAGTAACCCTTCATTCTCTTTCCCATATTTTCCCATTTCTGTCTCTGCTTCACGTGTGTCTACCGCCTGAATTTACCTCAATGTCCGCCTCACCTGGCAAATGTATGCCTCCACACAAAAGCTTAGACTGAGAGCATGGGATAATCATTAATTTTCTATTCATGACAAGGTCATCACATACCAACATTTAGTCAAAGCCAGTGGTGTCAGTGGAGGCAGTATTCACTAACCTGACACACCAGATGGTTCGTTACACAAAACCATCTGGTTGCTTCTTCTTAAAAATGACTTGCCAAAGGGCAGGATTTTTCTCAAATATATTACAGAATATACCAAGTGACTGGATGAGGCATCTATTTTGTCAATCAAACACAAACCTTAATAAATTACACCAATGAATCACAGTAAGTGAGGGGAGGCAGTGAAAATCTTGCAGAAGAAACATCCTGACATAAGGTAATAGCTGGGGGCAAAGAGACCTATTACACAGCAGATAGTATGACATAAAATAAATAAATGTATTCAGGGCTGCATTTGACTTCAGCACTAATTAATACACATGGTGGTATAATCATATTTTGCATTATGAAACTACAGAAAAATGCTAATAATATATGAAAATCGTTATGCTCATGAAATTAGTGAACTCTTTGAACTTCAGCTTTTAATTAATTTGTACATTCCTATAATCACTTGCCATAATTTCTGTTAGCATCAAAGTTTACAAAATATAAACTGTTAAGGTTTCTATTTCATTTAACTGGTATCAAATGAGGTGGCTACACACTTCACAAGAATGAGCTAGTAGTTTTCGCATTAATTTAGTTTATTAGAACGGTTCCATTTCATGTTTTAGTTTGGCTAGTATATCAACTCATTCTCCCCTGTGGCATTAACTAAATTTGGACTTTTCACTTACCAAGACTCTCTGCTCCCCCACCCACTTCAGATGGCCTGTTAGATTATTAAGCCTAAATTAACTTGGAGTTTGCCAAAACAAGACATCTTTCTCAAAATATTGTGCAATGTTTTAGACATTCTAAACTGTTATGATTTTGTTTAATATGAAGTTGCCTGCAGCTATACTGGTCTCACTTCTACCACTTTATTTCCTTTCAAGACTGAATATCAAATCTTCAATATGTGTTAAACTAATGTTATCCTGTGAAATGGTTATATGCTATGGGTTTCTTTGCGAACTAAAGTATTTTAAACACAGACATATGTTTTGCTAAAAAGGCAGATAGTTTCCTAAAGTTCACATCTGTGTTTTTTATGTCAGAGAGAAAGAAAATTTCTTCGCTCGCGCTCAATGGCTGGATAACATGATGCAATTCCAATGACCAAAAGTACCTTCAGTTGATCAGTCCTGGTTCATGTGATTTGTGTGAAACTGCAACTCGCGATGTAAAAGTAGTCCTCAGAACGTCAGATGCAAGGTTTCCAAACAAGTCAGACCCAGTTGTGTCACCAGTACTTGGCACATCTTTGAAGCTGTGATAGATGTTTGTTTCGCATCGTAGGTAGCGGTTAAACGGGTTTATTGAAAAGTTAGAGAGGAGAATGCAGGAGAAACTGGGATGGCTCTGGTCACTGACTGTGAACAGAAAAGAGAAGGAGGCCGACAGCAACCAGGTAGGCTGAATGTGTGGCTTATGTTGTGAGAGTGGAACCGAGTCCAGGGAGGGAGTGAGCAGGAGCACAGAGAGTTGGGGATGAAAACTCTGAGTGGTGGTTTGCATAGAGCAGAAGTCTCAAACTCAAATCCTTGAGGGCCGGTGACCTGCAACTTTTAGTTGTGTCCCTTGGCCTACACATCTGAATCAAATGGCTGAACTACTTCACTTGTATGCAGTCAAGCTCTGCAGAGCTCTGCTAATGAGCTCATATTGGAGTCAGGTGTGTTAAGGCAGAGATGCATCTAAATATTGCAGGACATCAGCCCTTGAGAACTAGCATATAGGACCACTGGTGTAGAGTCTCTGGGTGGAGAGAGGAAGAGCGTGGGAAGGTGGACGGACAGGTGATGGCTGGAAAACGGTCTGTGTTGGAGCGAGGATTAGCAGGAGTTCCAGGGAGGGAAGGCTCGTGAAGACCAGATTGCTTTGACTTTTTCCCAGGAGGCAAGGACAGAGAGGAACTATATGAAAGTCCAACAGATCAGAATAGGTTTTCTGCAAGGAGACAACATGGATGAGTCACGGGCAACAAACAGGCCAGACAAGAAATGAGACAAAGCTCTATATCAGGTACTGCTTAGGTGAGCAAATGCTTTGCCACTGACTCCTGCTTCCTTTCAAGCTCCCTTTGATTGTCGGTGATGAGAATCACCTGTGGCTGCAGCCTGTCTGTCACACCCTGCAGGAGAAAACAGGACACTACCACAACCACACAGATCTGTGCACCTGACAACAATGTATGTATTACCTTCTGATGGGACCCACTCATTTCCCATATGCTCTATGGTCCCTGCATCTTTGCAAACTTGGTCTTGAGTGAAACTTTTTTAGACTTCCCATCCCATCTTGGATGGATGTGTGTTAAAGGCTTCAGAAACCGCTTTTGCCTAGCTTAGAATCCAGAATGAATAACCTCTGCACACCAAAAAAAAAGCCCAGCTCGTCTTTGCAGGAGTGAACCACAGGCAGACGGAGCCACTGAAGGAGCCATGGCGTTGATGCCTCAGATAAGAAAGGAGAACAAAGGTTCTTTCCTTTTCCCTCTAGCTCACTCTTGTCTCACAAAGTTACAGATGGATCATAAAACTAGACGATCAAAATAATCTTCCTTTCCATATAGATATTAAACAGATGCTTTTAGTTTTCTTAATCAGCTTTTGTTGCTGTAAGCTCCAGTTTTGTTGTGATTGTCATTCAGCTAGGTGTCTTAAGGTAACAAAAAAATTGTGGTCTTATTAATTGTTTGCATGCTCTTATTTGGACATGATACTGGATTTATCCTTATAATCTCAAGTATAATGTTAGATTTTTAATGCATTTCATATGTATTTATTAATTTTTTTCAGTAAATACTATAACAAATTGTTCTTTTATAAGTGCATTTGCATTCAACTCAATGGAAAAGACAATAATTCATCTTCAAATCAGATAAGGTTCATTGATAAACTATGACTGATTGGATTTTGATAACCAGTGAGATTGGTTAGTAATATAATCAGCCACCTTAACTGGCATGTCATTTAAACTATTATGCCTTTATGACGGTACCTTCTTACGAGCAGTAGCGTCTACATCAACACAACTGCCTCTGTTTAAAAGAAACTTCCACAACCTGCCTTTACATCTTTTTCTTTATTTTAATGTAATGTCCACAGCAAATTAAAGCTTAAGATGCTTGTCATTTGAAACTGGAGATCAAAGATGGACACCGGTGCTTTGACAAAAAAAAAAACATAAACCTGTTTACCAAACCAGCAAAGTGTGTGATCAAGTTAAAAGTTGCTACTAGCCGGTGGCAGGCTATCAGACTTTTGTCAGTCACTCAGCTTTCTGGCAGTCCTCCCACTGCCTCCCTGATAGCTTTCTATCAACTACCTGATGCTATCTATTACTATAGCTTGGTATCACTCCATCACCCCTGCAGCGCATCTTTTCCATCTCTCAGAAGCTCCCCAACCTTCCTCTTTTACCACCTTCCAGCTTTCATGATGTCCCTCTCTTTTACTGTTGTGTGTGGCTTGATTGGTTAGTGCTGTGCTGAATTTCAGGCCGTCTGACAGAGGACGCCAGGGGACACAGAATGACTTGATGTCCCCTCAGCCTCCAAAGTATGGTAATGGCAGAAAATGTACAGGTAGGACCCTGCATGGGCCTGTCCATTGATTCTCGTCAGCTGCCTTACACGCACAGTCCAGAGCAAGTAAAAGTCAGGGGAGAGTAACCCCAAATCTGCAATATGATGAAGCATACATATAATTCTTGACCAAAGCAGCAAAGGGCATTCATGGCACAGACTGGACTAATAATTTTGCACAAGCAGAAATCACACGGGACCCACAGGGTGTCTGCAAGTATGTGCTCCGCAGTATGTAGGATTTATTGCTGGCTAAAGCAAAGTTTTTTAGCAGACCAACATCTCTCTCTGTGGTAAAACTAATTTCCCATTTGTCCCTTTCTTTCTTTGTTTCTTCCTTTAAGGCTGTCCACTACTTTTTCCTCGACCCCAAAATAATGAGTCCTGTTCCACTCTTTTAACTGCCCCAGACACATGTTCAGACTCCTTGATTACCCGGGTGCCATTTGTGGCCAAGACACTGTGCTCAAATGTACTTCCCTCTGATGGAGGAAAAATGTCATTCTGACATTTTCTGTGTGTAATCCAAGCTAAAAACTCCATTAACTGTTCCAGGAATAGACTCGCTCTCATCATATCTGACTGTGTTCATGAAGCACACAAAGTAGGCTTATGTGCACTTTATTTACATGTATATTTCTAAGGGAAAAAAATCTAAAATAAAATGTACCAAATTACAGATAAAATACAGAAAAGAAAAAGGTATGTTTTCATTTAGCATTCTCTGTGTTTGGGTATAATCCAGTTTTTTAAGATGTAAATGCAGTTCTCTGTGGGGAAAAAGCAACAAGGACTTGCAGGGATTCACAAAGCAATGCAATTTCCTCAGCCATTTTCTCCCACATTCTGGTTTATTTCTGACCTGGATTCACAAAGCAGTTTGTGCGAATTACATGCAGGAGCAACACTGCAAATCAAGTTCAAAAGATAGATGCAATTTGAATCTATTTTTGATGCAGGTTCCAGTTGCTCTCTCTCATCACCCACAAACACAATAGCTGCAGAACCGATGCAAAATGAATGTCCCGCTTTTTTTATTATCATTTTAATTCATCATCCTATGTCTCTTGACATTTGTGAGAAGCTCTCAACTACCATTGAAAATGTGTGTGTGTGTGTGTGTGTGTGTGTGTGTGTGTGTGTGTGTGTGTGTGTGTGTGTGTGTGTGTGTGTGTGTGTGTGTGTGTGTGTGTGTGTGTGTGTGTGTGTGTGTGCGTGTGTGTGTTTGTTTGTTTGTTTGTTTGTTTGTTTGTTTGTTTGTGTGTTTGTTTGTTTTTTACATGTCCTGTCTGGCTGTATAGCACCAAAAACTGTTGTCTTAATGCCGAAGAGAGCCCAAAAGATTTACTTTCACAAGCAGAGCATTACTGCTTTTTGATATATAAAAAGTTTATTGGATGTTATCTTGGGATCATTTCAAGTTCATTGGTCACAGAAATGGAAGGCTAAAAGAGAAAGGAAAGATGAGGATAAACGTTAAAAGGAAGAAAAGGTGACAAAAATACAGCAGAGGGAAGGGAGAGAGCAACATAACATCCACAGAGTCTGCTTCGACATGTGCAGAGATATATAAAAAGAACAGCAAAACAAGCCAAAAAAGTATCACAGCTACAAACAACCAACACCTTTGATAACATCACTGAAAAATATGCAGTATTGTTTAATGCAAAAACAAGCTATTTATAAATACTTCTCATAAAAAGTCGGCTTGTAGTGTAAAAAGCTGATGAGGTGTTTGCAATGCAGATGTGATGTTCTTTCTTCAAGACAACAAAGCTGATTAAGTGAATTCTCATCGATCGCCACTTGAATAATTAAATGTCCCATTACAAATAGTTGTATGCAGGTTTGTTGTGTCTTAGTATCACATCTCTTTGTAGGGTGTGACTGATAGGCATGATCCTGCAACTGCATCTCATTAAGAAGATCAGGAGGAGCTTAAAGAGAACCAGAAACCCTGAGGGAAATATCAGATCATTTGCTTAAGTAAGTGAAAATCTAACCAGAACATTATCCTTCCTGTTATCAGGAAACTATTTGTTCCAGGTCCCATTGCTCCAGTTTTTGGCTTCCTTACTTTCTGAACTCCTGAATAAATCTTCCTTTCATTTCCACTCAAACTGTTCCTACTTTTCACTCATCTGTCTGTCCACACTCGATTTTCCCCCTCCATCTGCTTCCACCTGTGAGAGAACAAAGGAAAAGCTGGTTTACCTATCCACCAAACACAGTCACCTGCCTATCTTAGACTCTGTGAGTTGCTCACCTCCCCTGGCCTGTCATATTCTCCTTCTGCAAGTAATCACCCTCTATTCCTTTTATTAACCCATCTGTCTTCTTCATCATCATCATCCTCAATTCTTCCCACCTAACCAATTACCTTCTCCTCCTCAGTGTCTCATCTGAACCCCACCAGGACACCAGAAGAATCTTCTCTGTTTATTATTGTTTCAATAAATCCTTTTAAATCTGTTCAATGTGTCGGTACTTGTTGCTCGCTCCAGTCAAACTGCCATCATGACACACTCAAGTAGTTAACCACCATATACAAAATAGATACACAATGAAATATAGTATATTTAGTTTTAATATGCTTTTTGTCCTTATTATCATAAATGCTTATTTTCACAAACACAGCCTCACATTGCTCTTACATCACTCTTGTTCTGATGAACAGCTGAGGATGTCCACTGGTCAATGAGTTGTGTGACTGCAGGTCGCGGTAGCAGCCAGGGACACTGTGTCTTCTGGGAAATCAGTAATTCTTTCAAATTTGTGTCTGCTGGAGCTCTGCAGGTTTAGGAAACTAATGTTATTTTGAACCGGAGACAGTCAGCGGTTACCCAGGCCCTATTCATTTTCGTTTCTTCGAAGATGCAATTTTTACTCGCTCAGCAAGATCAAGACATTCACAGGCGTTTCCTCCTTAATGCAACCAGTGTATGATTGTGGGTAACAGATGGCTGTTGTGCGCTGGAGTTTTGTATCTTTACAATGCCACAGGGATTACAGCTATAAAACTCAGTGTTTTTTGTTCCTCTCATGGCTGGGCCCCAACACCCAGTTCTGTTCTAAATCTAGGAACAAACACGTGATCACATGAAAAAACAGTCCATACCGGGTTTGGGAGCTAGTCATAAATCAGTCATATAAGGGGGAAGCAGTCCTAGTATGTTATACAAAAAATGAGCATGTCTGTGAACAGAAAGGGAAGGATGACAAGTGATAGCATTTGGATAACAATGGCGAACATGAAATATATAACCAGTGTAGTTACGCTTTTGGACATTTTCCTCACATGACACGGTCACATGGCTGTTGAAATGATTAAGGATGGTGCTGTGAATAAAACGTAGAGTTGGTCTATCTATAGGTGTGATGAACTAAATGTACAAATTGTCATTTTGGTGCTATGAATGGGTCCTGCAGTCTGTGTGTACCTTCTTTAATGCTAATGAAGCTATCTTTAAGCTGTATGTTACAGTAACTGCAGTTTTTTGAATACAAAAGGTTGTTTATCTTGAAATTGCATTAAAATGATTTATTGATTTGTTTCTTAACTATAGCCACACTACAGAACAAAAAGCCAGAGCTACAATGGAATGGTTTCACTAAAGCATATTAATGTGTAGGAATGGCTCAGTCAAAGTCCAGACCCAAGTCCATTTAAGGACATGTGGCAAGATGGGAAAACTGATGTTCACAGAAACTCAGACATCCAGTCTTACAGATTCTGAGTTATTGATGTATGAAGAAATAACTCTAAAGATTTGCAGCTGTAATTCCAACAAAATGTGGTTTTAATGATTAAGATTTAAATATCCAACATTGTTTAACAAAGAGGACAAACTCGTGTACATGATGATGCTAAGGTCTTTAGGAGTTTGTTGTGCTTTTTCCCCAGCTTGACATTCAACCAGAAAATAAATGTGAGAACTTCCAGTCGATTCCTGGTATTTTTCTCACATGTCAAAACAACAGCTTGTGTTGCACCTGGCAAACCAAACTAAATAAAAAAAAATTAAAAGGGTGTAAAGGAGGATAAATCATACTGGATCTGTGGCAACGTTTATCTCCCGCAGTGACATTCCTGCATCCCTTTTTCACTTATTACTCCCTTCCTTCTTCTTTCTTCCTTTGCTTCATTGTCAGCCACCACACAACAACCTCACACACTCACTCACACACACAAACAAACACGCACATCCTTGTGAGGGCCGTGCCTTGACTTCCATAGACTTCCATTTATCTTCAAGCCTTTCTATGGCCTAACCCTGACCCAAGCCCTAACCTACTGGTAATTACCTATTCCTAAACCTAGACCTAATTGACACCTTAATCCTAAACCTAGCCCAGAAAAAAGTGAAGACCTTTGTTTGGTCTTCACTTTACATCAAAGTCCTCACTTTACTAGTAAAATGAGCAAAAAATCCTAGTTTAAAATACCAAGTGAGGACTTTGCCTTGACTTCCATTCATTTTCAATCCTTTCTATGGCCTAACCCTAACCCTAAACCTAATTGACACCTTAATCCTAAACTTAATCCCTAGCCTAACCCCAAAGAAGGTCCTCGCTTTACATCGAAGTCCTCACTTTACTAGTAAAATGGGTAAAAAATGTTCTCGCTCAGCTACAAGTACACACACACACGCATACAAACACCACTGCTCTACTCCAAGTCACAAAAGGTCAGTCTCTTTAATCTCCACTGACACAGTTGTTATTGGATTCTCCTCCATGCCCCTAATGAATATGGATACTCATACACACATAATCTCGCTCGTGGACATGTGCATACACACACTCCCATTGTAGATGCATCTTGTTGCCATTATAGCACCCTTGTGACTAGCAGGGCATCAAACAGGAAAATGTGTCCTCGCTGATACATTTGCAGAACGAAATGTTTTATCAAGAGAAATAGCATTCTCAGTCAGATGTAAGGTCGTGATGGCTTTAATTTCACACATGTGTAGGCACAACGGATGGGAGCATCATGTTTTGCACCTCTTGGAAAATGAAATGTGTTTCTTTTCCCTCTTTTAGAACAAGGCAATGCGTTAAGAGCTACAGATCAGTTGAATTCTTTAGGAGGTGATCACTTTCATATAACGATCATTGGACAAATCTGAAAAGGTTGTCTTTTTTATTACTAATTCATTTCTCCATTGTGGATAAAAAGCATGACTCCTAATGCAAGAAAAGAAAAATACAATACATTTGTGTATCTCTAGAGGTTCTTAAAACTTTTACAATTGGTCAACTCTGGAAGAAGGGATAGGTAAGGTTAATTACTGTAACTTTACTAGTAGTTTGGAACTACAACAACCAAAAGTCCCTCTTTGTAAAATTTGCCTCTAAGTATCTCAGGCTACATTTATGTTTACTACTACAATATAGTTAATTTTCTCTAATATGACTTGCATTCATGCTGAAAAGAGCAGACAAAAACTTATCCTAAATGGTTCAATTGTCCATCATTTTAACTGCACATTCTATACAGAAGATAAAGTTAAGTTTAATCTTTCACCCTTTTTGTTGCAGAGCTATATACCCAGTGGTTAAAATTTAGACAGAGTACAATATCTTTCTTTGAACTCGTACTTGAGCAGAAACTACCACAAACCAGAGCCAATTTTGTTCCTACAACCAGGAATAAACAAAAACAATTGTCTGAAACCAGAAATTTATGTAGGCTGTATAAAAAGAAGTAAAAACTGGATTTACTGGATAACATGGATTTGTGTTAGCCATACCTGGGGCAGACTGACAAAAGCAAGGCTCCCATACATCAGAGCTACTAAGCCCTCTGCCCACCGTCAGCAAGCAGTGCAGGTGAAATGTTTTGCATTTCCCAATGACTGTGACAGTCAGAGTGGGGGATCAAACCGGCAACCCACTAGTTACAGGACGAGCTACCTAACTGCTGCGCAACCGTCACCCCTGTTCATTTGGAAGAACCGTTTCCGCCCAAGCTTTAACTCTGTGCTTCATATCTCAAGGTTTATAACTTATATCTTTTAATTTGAATATTTCCACGTAATATTCTTTCCTCCCAATGACATCTTTTTTGTGAAGTGCAACAGGTCCTCCTGAAGCAAAACATCCTCGCAACATAATGCTGCCTCTGTACCTCTGTACTTGTCAGTCGAGATGGTTTAACACCAACACACAATCATCTCTGGGACCCATCTGCTTCCTGAACAGTATGGTGGCTGGGCATTCCCAACGTGTTCCTACTTGCATATTATTGTTTGGACAGATAAACATGGTACCTTGAGGCATCTGGAAATTGTACTATAGGAGTAACCAGACTTGATTTTTTTTTTATTTTTACACAATGTCACACAAGGAACATCCACAGTTTAGCCCTGTTTAACACAAATACTGTGGATTACCCTAATTGAATAGTGTTAGAGTTTAAAGGGTTTTGCCACAGCAATGTTAGTGAATGTATATAAAACTATAACAAAAGTCAATGCATTTTGAGTTAGAAAGTATGAACAGACAAGCAATAAAAATTTTATTAAACCCATAACATCCTGAAAGTTTAATATGTAATGCACGTCGTTTGATAATTTTATTTTCAAGATGGACAAGAAATATTTTTTAAAGGAGAAGTCCGGTCAACAAGGAAAAATCAGCGGATCATTAGCTATACCTAAAACTAATACATCTGTGGTGATTTAATGAATTTAGCGTTAATCAATAAGAAAATAAAAGCATAAATTGTTGTCTGTGTATGGGGGCGGCCATTATTGCCCATATTTGGGCAATAATCACATCCTGTGACGTAATGTTGCGGTAAGGCACTGCGCTCTACAAGCTAATTCAATAGGAACTGTTGTAGTTCCGATCAACAACAATTGACAGATGGGGCATTGGGACTTGCTCGACAGCCGATCCCGCAACCTGACGTCACAAACTGGGAGGTGGCAGTACTGTTCTTCACCAAGATGGCTGCCCCCACTAAAGGATATTCAAATAAAAATTACTCGTACTTAAAAAAAGCTTATCATTTATTGCATGTAATCATTTTATATTTAAAGTACTTTCAGCAGTTTGAATTCTGATTTTGACCGGACTACTGCAATGCACAACATGCCTAGAGGTGGGCTTAATTTTTGAGATCTGGTCACCCTAAATTCGTAAAATGTAATTACTAAACAAAAAGTTAGAAGTAACAGAATATGTAAAATGTATCCTCCAACATGATTTAGCCTCCAAAAGCTCCTGAAAATCTCTGCATTGTTCAATGCATCTTGCAGCAGACAGAGGCTCGTTAAAGCACAGAAAGATGTTACTCTTGTGGGTTCAGTCTTGTAAGAAAGTGGGTTATATTCACTCCCAAGACTTCATTATAGTATTATATTAATTTATTTTAGATTTTTGTGTAGTTGTCAAATACTCTCTGGGAGAAACGTGTATCTTTTAAAGAATCAAATATGGTTGCGGGTTCTGTTATTTTTTCCAGTCTTTTGTGCTGCCTCTGCTTAACTTGGGATAACTGGGTGCATCTTGCTAAATGTTCACTTATTGCAGCGGCTGTAGAAGAGGGTATCTCGTTGTTGCTGCAAGCAGGTCTTGCCTTTTTTCCATTTTTGTCTCTCACTGAACTATAAAGGTTAATGGAACAGTTACCTTAGACATGCACTGTAGTATTAACTTAATGACAGTACTTAGATCTGATTCTCGGAGTCGGCTGTTCTCACTGTGTAAAAGCCTAAAGGCGTAGCTTGATCGCCATAAAGGCATGATGGCTTCTGTGAGTAGCACATTCTCAAGGAAAGCTGCCAAATTAAATTTTGATTAACTCTGAGACACTCAAGTTTTTCAATGCAACATTAGAAGCGTGTCAAATGTAGAATGACATTGCTTTATTTGTTGCTGTGTGGCACTAATACCTTCTCTGTTTTAAGAATTGGTCTTTTTTTTAAACTTCCTAATTATGACAAAAATAAGTTGAGCTAAAATAAAACCTCATTAGCCCCATTTTTTTTCAACACATTAATTTAGATAAATAATTGACTTTGGTTATTATGGCACCTGTTATCAGTGTTATGGAAATGTTTGCCTTTAGGGTAAAATGAAGGTACCGATTTAACACTCCATTAAGAAGGGGTGGGAGGAGGCTGCTTTTAACATGTTTGCTTGCATGTAAGAGCAAAAGACAATTGAGATTGTTTTTTTTTGTGTAGACTAAGGGATTTCCCAAATGTGAACACCACAGGGAGAGAATTCAGAAAAAATGCATTTTATCAATACTAGATAAATCTATGTGGTAACTGCCATTAAGACTTTGATAGCAAAAATAAAAATCTTATGAATCAAGGGGTAGATAAAATGCTGGCCAACAAAGTTTTAGAGTACAAAAGTTTATATTTACCTCAAGCACTTTAGACTGATTCTAAAGAGCTTAAAAATGTATGATGGAAAAGAAAAACAACTCTCCCGTTTTTAGATAGAACTATGTCGAGTTTTGATTAAATGAAAAAATTATGATTTAAATGGCCACATTACATATCAAACAAGATGAATAAGTGATAATAAGATATTTTGTTATGAATTTTAGCATATCTGGTGTAATTGTATTAATTTTAACATTATTGCTGGGTTCTATGAAGCTGATTTGCTAAGTTATGGTTGCATCAGATTATATTTTGGACCAGGTGTTTTGATTTTTTTTTTACAAGTCAAGGGGTCAATGGAAATATGATAAAGAAACTAATCAGTCTGAGTATTTGTATTCAAACTCTTTGCATGTGCTTTGCTAAGCTGTGTTCTGCTCCTTTTCAAATGAAAGCTACATATTTGAAGTGCCAGTCTCTTGATGTACAAGCAGAACAAAATGACCCATAGATGAGACCGTCTTTGTCATCAGTGTCATGCTGACACAGATATTTCAGCAAAAACACCATCTAAATGCAGCTTTTGAAAGCTTTCTTTTTGTTCTTTAAAACTCATAAAACGCTTCTGTCTATTTAAAAAAAACAAATAGTGTAAGAGTATGTGGAAGATAATCTCCTGGACTAACAATTGCCAGTAATGTCCTTAAAGGAGATAGCTACAAGTCTAACTCCTCCTGGCCACTAGGTGGTGGACTCACGCTCTCTCACTCTTATTCCAACCTTCAGTTGTACTGTTTGCCGGCCGGCTGCCAGGTCTGGTTGCATTAACATGCATTTAACCTACCTATCTAGATGGAAAGCAGCAACCTTCTTGTGGCTTCTGAGCCCCTTTGCTTCCTTAAGTCGGCACTAATGCTCAAAAGCTGGACCCATGTTCACCCTTGTTTTGCTTCTATTTTGGCCCGCTTGAATCTGACAAATGTAACGCCGAGAAGAAGCCATTTCTCAATGCTATCATGGAGCGACTTCGATCTGGCAACAATTGTGCTTATTCTCACGTGACATCAAGCTATTAGTCCTATTGGTGGAGGATCCTTCATGTCGACATTGGCATTGTAACCAGAAGTAAACGTTTATGTACTTTGATCCTGTTAAAACTGTTAGAAGTTATTTATATAGTATATATATTTTTTTTTTTCAGTAAAATTAACGCTTTTATCCTGCCCCACTCTAGATGTTCTGTGGATGTATTATTATTTTTTAAGTAGTTGTTTTGATGAAAAGGTTGTAGCTATGACCTTTAAGTTATAGACAAAAATATTTTATCACTCTTTTTTATTAAAAACCAGCAGCAATGACTCTAGGGGATTAAAAAAATAATCAAGATGGGGATCATTTGAAATGCGGCTGTTATCACTGAAGTGGATCCTGAGAGTACTGCTGAGGATTTTTTTAACTGTGTTAAAAAGTCAATACAATTGTGTCTGTCTAATTTTTTATTATTTTTTTTATTTTTTTTACGTAGGACTCTTTCTCTGTATTTAAATAAGTGTCTCAGCCCCACCGTCATCTAGGGTGGAAAAAACGTAATTCTGCTTATATTGCTGGAAAATGGAGTTACCTGTGTCAAAAATATGAAGCAAAGAGATGGAATATTTGAATTTGATTGCTATAGGCCACATGTGCTGTGTGGGTGGGATATGAAGGGAAGGATCTGAAATTTGCATAAATGATTTGATTATTTTGACCTGAAATTAAATATATGTAAAAGAACTTGAGGGAACTCATGCACAGACTGCCGTCTTTTTCTTTTTTTTTTTAAATAGAAACGTGGACCATTGTTATCGTTTATGTTTAGAGAAGTAATTCTAAGAGGTCAGCTTTCATCTAGCGCTTGCATTGCTTACAGCAATCACACCCACATGTGTGTTTAGTTATTTCAGAAACTGTAGGTCATCCTAAAGGCAATAGGAATCCTATGAAGTGTACTGTTCCCCTCGGCCATTCTGTGATTATAACAAGTTAGAAGATGTTTAAATGTTCTTTCATGCATATAAATGTAACCACAGTGTGTAAGCCGTTTTTTTTATGATTGAATTCTATTGTGCTTTCTCTGTCCCTCGGATACAGTGTCAAAGATAATGCAAATGCACATACCAGTATTAATAAATGCTATGAAGGGCACAGGCCTTCATTACAGATTTTAAGCCAGTAGGTACAGAGCCAACTCTTCCTTTGCCTTTCAATCCTCCTTAAATGCTGCACACAGATGCACAGCACTGAATTCCTCTGTCTCACCTCGAGCAATCGGTTTGATGTGCTAAGCCCAAATTCAGTTGCCTTCATTAAGAAAAGAGCCGCTATCAGAATTATAAGCAGTTTCAATCTCGTCCTTTTAACGTGAAACCCTGCTTACATGGCTGGCTTGTGCTGCTTCAAATGGACCCATGGTTTTCCTGTTCTTCACCTGGGGTCAGTATTTCATATGTTCAAGCTTCCAATTTTCAATCAGGTGTACCCATGAGAGAGAATTATTTAGACGTGAAAAGGAATGTAAGCACAGGAGGGAGCGGTAGGGAACATTACCAGAACCTATTCTCTTTTGTATGGCTCTGTTGCTGAGCTGTGGTCAGATATTGCATCTGATGTTTTTGGGAGGGTGTAATTATTTTACATAATGTTCACACAGTCTTAAGGGAGGATCATTTAACTTGTGACCTGTCTAGCACAAGGTTTTTACATGTTGTGGCATATTATTATTACCCAATTTAATCAGCAATCAAATTGGTGCTTTCGTTTTTGTTAGAGAAACGGATTTAATTGGTGGATAGTGGCAGGTTTGCTACCCAGTTCATTACAAAATGATGAGGCTTACAAAAACAAAATGATTAAGTCTTCCCTCAGCTCACCGAGAACCTTCATATACAGTATCTTCTTATCACACACAATAAAGGAAGCATCCCTGTTAACACACACAAAACCTCATTTCGAAAGCAAACTAACAAGCTTATTTTGTATTGTTTTCCACCACTAGATGATTATTAATACCAGATTTATTTAGATTTTGGGGGTACTTGACACCGCTGATTTTCATGACGTGCCATTCCTACACTGTTAGGGTGGCAGGATGGCATGAATATCAAATCACGGATGTCACCTTGGGAGGCTTGTGAGCTGTCCAGCATACTGAAATGTAAATTTGTTTGTGAAATTGAGTCTCATCTGTTTTTCAGTTTACTGTGATGTATCTGAAGATGATTCAGGGTAATTTTCATTTTAGATGCTTTCCTGATAGGAAATAAATCATATTCTTTTCTCTTCGTTGAAAACTCTGCTTTCCCGAGCTGTCGTATCATATTCCTGTTTTTTTTTTCTTTTACAAAAATGCACACACTGCAGCTATAAAATCCCTACACAAGTGAAGCCGTTTAATGTGGTTGAGCTAGTAGCCTTTTATGACAACCACTAAAGCTGTCATGACTTAGTGTGATGTATGAGAACAACTGATATACTTTTGTCAGGTTTGAAGCTGTATTTTGGCATCATTTACTTTCAAATAATATCCAGTCATGTTGCGAGGATTTACAGTAAATAAAGCATTTCTAAGTTTGTCATGTTTAAAATACATACGAATGGGTTTTGCCATTTTTGTAAAAAGTATTTTATGTGCAATGTAAGCCAGTTTTACACATTGAAATTTAGATGTTACACACCGAGCATTCACAATGCACTTAAACATAACTGAGAATCTGATTAATCCTAAATCCTTTATAGCCTGAGCAGTTTGTAGTCTTGTGTTGCTTCTATATTAATTGGGGACAAACTGATAAGATGTTTAATGTGTACAAGTGTTTCCCGCTCCAGCTTCTGTGCTGACTCATGTTAACTGAAACCTTCTTAAGGAGCTACTTGAACATGCAAAAATATACATGCCCCTTGAACTTTTGAGGCTCAGGAGGATTTAAGAGGATTTAAAATTAGTCAATCCACTGTACGGAAATTTGTCTATAGGACATTTGAAATAACTGTCAACATGCCCTGGTCTTGTCATCCAAGCAAGTCAACCCTGCGAGCAGATGCAAAACCCCTAAAACATCATAATGTGACACACAGCATTTTACTCCTTTATGTTTGCAAGGATGAAACATTTGCTCTGTAAGAAAAACACATGAAGGCCTCCATGACTAAAGCTGATCACAGAAAATGTAGATTAAGATCAGTACTTCTGGGACTATTTTCTCTAGAAAGATTAATTTAAAACATAATTATTCAGATGTCAGGACAAAAGACAGGTTTAGCATTAACCAAATACTTTTATGGTTTTTGGATGATTGTGTATAGGTTATTGTTTTTTACAATTTTTGTTGTTAATTTTTTTTATTTGAAATGTCTTGTACATATTTAAATACTTTATTAGTGTTCATTGTTGTTAGAAAGATATTCCAGTATAAGTATATACATGATTATTGTGTTCTATTCTCTCTGTATTCTAGTTTATCCAGTTATGTCAGGGTTATAATTTCTTCTTTGTAAAATGGCTGAGATGGTGGAGAGCATTTGTAAACACCAGTTTATAAATAGTTTTGTCATAGGTTCTAAATTGGAATTAGGTCTGAAATTTTTACTGTGCTATTCTAACACATACACATGCTTTTTTCTAATGGACTTGACATATGGGAAGCTATGTTGCTGTGTCTGCATTCATTTCCTATGGAACTTGTGCGATGAGGCGACAATCGCTTGCCCTACTCCAGCCAAGTGAATGGTGCCCATGCTGTTTTCTTGTCTGTAACATAGGATGAACCTGGTTGTATTCTTCTTTTGTAAAGTGGACATAAAAGCGAAATTTCAGTCAATTCCTGAAATATCTTCTGAATCTTCATCCTTGTCGGTGATGGACTGCTTTCAAAATATCAAAACACCTCCAGTGTCATAACCAAAACAATACAAGCAATCCAACAGCACGATTTGAAACATCCCGTGTGTTGGGTCTTCACCGCGATGGTGGACCAAAGCCATTAGCCACCGCCGTTTGTCACTCCCCATGTGTCGAGCCCATAAGCCTGGGGTCAGCAACCCTGTGGGTCATGTCACAGGTGGCACACAAGAGGTTAGCTGATGGCCCACAGGGCATTAATGGTAGAAACTGTAGGAGAAATAGATATGCAGCCTCACAGATGCCCATTCCAAAGTAGCTAGCACAGACACATCAGTTCTTTATGGCGGTATCTTAGCTAAAACTCCACCCATTAAAGTTGCAGTGGGGAGATCTGAGAAAACCATGTACTTAGCCTGAAAACTTGAACAAGCACACCTTACAGGCCCCTCCCCCTTGCTCTCTGCAGGAATACATCCCTTCCTCCACAGCTCCACTACAGTTTTACTGTAAAGCAGGTTGTTTCCATGTCATTTCTCCCACCAGCAATCTTGAGTTTGAATGGTAGCGCTGTGCGGGGGAGGGGTGTGAGCAGTGTGTGCGCGCACAAGAGTGATTGACACTGCAAACAACCAATCGGAGCCAGACAATCCTCCTGGCTCTGATTGGCTGTTTGTGGCCAGGAGTGGTGTATATGTGTAAATGAAAGTAAAGCCGGGCATACACTGTGCGATATTTTCCATGGTGGTACTCACATACAGCTCAAACTGTATGACGAAATCGCAGGGTTTAAAAGTTCACAGCTCATGATATATATGCGGCCAACTGTGTGTCATCATGCCACGGATCCGGTTCTAAGCCGCCACAGACGTTCTGTCCAGAGTTGTTAAAGAGCACCTGCCCAGCTTGTTTTATAATTAAACGTTCTTAAACACACCATGTCTGGCTCGAATATCGGATTCTCTGCCTTGTCAGTGCCTAACAAAGATACTGCGATGTGACGCTACACAGGGGAACTATTCTGCTTAACCCTGATGCCTGAAATGAGAGGTGAGGATATTGGCAAAAGCTTTAAGGATGTGTTGAGGAGTGAGGCACGGACATTACAAAGATGTTTTAATGTGACAACTGATGGTGCACCAGCTATGGTTAAGAAACACAGGGAGATTTTTAAAGGAGCATAGCGTCAGTTCTAGGAGTTTTGCAGAAGTCTGCCCTCTCTGGCGACAAGTTAAAATGACACCAGTGTTGTGCACGTGCATGGGAGAAGAGGGGAAAACATCTGGCACTGCGACTGCACACGTCTTTTGTTTAGAGGTACTGTCTTCTGAGGTAAGAAAGTTATAAATATTGAAATTAGCCTGGGTTCTCTCGCTAATTCATCTGGCTCTGTTTACAAACATTGTGGGAGCTCATGTGCTCCAACAACTACATCCAGTTGAAGCTTTGAGAATGTTTCAAAAAATGTTTTTAATTGCATTTTTTATTAAAAGAAAGAAAGTATTACAAATCTATGTAAGAGAGCAAAAACTGTACAATTCCTTCCACAACTTCATCAAATCATATTGCCTGTATTTTATTTTTGTAGGGAAAAGAAAACTGATCTACAAAACTTTATATTGGCATTTTGGTTTCTCCTAAAAAAAGAGAAGCAGCCCCAACTCTCAATTGTATCTAAGTCAAAGAGGGAAGTGTGTTTTGCAGAAACTAGGTTCGCTGTCTTTATGATTTATCATTTAATATTTCATCATACAACACTTCTAGCAATGATTTTATGCAGGATCAATAACACCATGCTGAAAGTGTTGTATTTTGGTTTGGCTTGCCACCCATGCTCCCGTGCCTTTCCTCTGCTCGTCCAGCTGCTCCTTGCTTTCTTTAGGTGGATGTGGCTTATCTGCAGTGTTGCCTTCATTACTAATCTCCATCTCTGTATCAGGCTGCCAGTACATAAGGATCAGGCAGATGTCCATTCCTCACCTGATGTTCTCCACCGGTTTTGATTGAACTTAGTACCAGTGTTTACCATGTTTATTCCTGGTTTACAGCAGCTTGCTCCTTTTCTTGGGTTTCCTTTATGGGCGCTCAAAACTCCAAGAATAACTCACAACACATACCTGGATTCCAGGCTTCCTTTCTCTGATGTTGTCTCCTATCCCCTCTTATATAGTCTATAATCTTCCAGTTTGCATGCCCAGCCTCCAGCATCACTCCCAGCCAGAAGTATGCAAACCTGAAGAAACAAAACCTCACTGATTGTTCCTCCAGGAACAAGTAAGACAATATTCAAACTTCAGATTATGTTCATACTATCCTCAGACCTCCACTAACTCTGCTCTCCCCACTGCCAGAAAAATTCCTGGATTTACAACTCCCCCAGTACCTGGAAGAAGAAACTGTCATCTTGCAATTATTAAAATCATTCACGCTTTTACAATGGCTTCTCATTGACTGCCTGAATTTGGGTTTCCAAATAAAAAAATCGTAATTACAAATGGCCTGTTTGAATTCCATATTTATTCAGTGGTTCTCTGGTACAAAGTAAAACGGTTTGCTGCCAAAGGCTTTTCCCACAGATGGTTTGAAAACATCCTTCAGCTGTTACAGGGATTGCTCAAGTTTCAAAGTGGGTTTCAGAGAGTTTACGAATGGTCAATAACTTGCATAGAAGTCTATTGTCTTCACTCTAAAACACATTTGTTTCAATTTCAATTCAATTCAAAAATACTTTATTAATCCCAAAGGGAAATGAAATCCTCATGTAACTCATGTTACAGGAGTTTCTTCAACGAGTTGTTGTAGATGGTGATGGCTGCAGGCAGGAAGGATTTCCTGTACAGGTCTGTTACAGCTGATCTGGAGAAGCCTCTGACTAAAGACACTCTGTAGCTGATACAACCTGTAAAGAGAAACCAAACCTGTCGATGTCAAACTGCAATCTCAAATGTCATAGCAGCAGGTGTAAACAAAGTTTTATAATGTTAAAATGTTTAGATTTTTTTTGCTTACAACCCCAATTATGTATACATTGGTGGTAGAAAAATTTTTGTTTTTTTACCATCAAAAGCTCTGGCAAACAGCTGGGCAGAGCTCAGTGGCATCCCCATGGGGGACATGTTTAAAAATATGCAAGAAACTCATGAAAATAACTATTGCTTCATATGCTAATATTACTATTGGAAGTTAAGATTTATCATTTTCCTCTATTTATTTCATACACATGTTCATGTTTGTTTTTCTTACATAAAAGCCAAGTATATCTGAAACTGTATTAAATAACCTTTTGGCTTTCTTAATCTTGTAAAAAGAAATATTGATATATAATCTACAATATGTGTACTTATTATGCATGCTCATGCTAATAGGTGCTGATGAAGACTGGAGGTCAATTTGTCATTTTGCCGATTTGCACTTAATTTTATAGCACATATACCATTAGTTGTTAGTATTTTTGTATCATAAAATCCCTAAATTTCCCATTTGATTTTAGTTAATTGTGTAATATTTTTTGAAGATTTTGTATATCTGTTAAATATATTCTGATCCCGTTTTGGGCCAGCTGGTTTGAAGGAAATTTGCGCGATTATGAGCCTGATCAAACCAAAATAACTCTCAGCTCCCTTCTGCTGTCAGATATAATTTACTGGAGCCACATGGCCATGTTTCCTTATGATAGACAGGAATAGATTACAGAAAAGGACTTCTAATTAGGCAACGCAGAGGCAGGTACAAAATATCTGGAAAAATTGGGTATGCAAAAGACCAAATCTGTGAAAGAATGCAATGATAAATGGTCCAAATGACCACAGGTGACATTAATGACTTGCTTTTGTCAAGAACTAGCAAGTCACAGAGCTCCACAATGCCAGGTTTTGTCTCATTTAAAGCTGCCATATAAGAGCCATCTAAAATTAAAAAAAAAGTGAATATCAGGAAAACGTTTGATATTTTTTGTCACTTTTTTCAGAAAGTGTAACTCATCACACATCTAGTGAAACATTTCAAGCGTTTATTTCTTGGAATTTTGATGATTCTGGCTTGCAGATAATGAAAACAAAACAAACGAATTGTGAGAAAATTTCAATATTGTGAAAACGGTAAATATTGGAAACTCCTGGTATCACACCCTAGTTATCAAATTAACAATAAAACCCCTGCAAAGATTTCTTGAGCTTCTAAATGGTTTCTAAATCTGGATCAGTAGGCTACACAATCGCGGGGAAGACTGCTGACTTGGCAGAAGACAGTTATTGACGCCCTCCACAAAAAGGATAAGCCAGAAAAGGTTATTGCTAAATATGCTGGTTGCTCCCAGTCCCAGAGGGCTGTATCTAAGCATATTCATAGAAAGTTGAGTGGAAGCAAAACATGTGGTAGGAAGAGGTGAGCTCCATCTTACCTGGGTGATGGAAATTTTCTAAAGTCCCCTTTTCACATGAATATAAAGTATATAGTATCTGCCTCCGCATAAATTTACCTACATTTTGTGTATATTTGTTATACACAAAATGATTGTGTTTGATCTTAGTTACTGGTGATTAGAGTTCCCCAAATTCTTATCCTATACTTTTATAAAATAATTATTCAAAACAAACGTGTGTCTTTAAGATGCATTGGAATACCTCATTGATCCACACCGGGTTTCAGCCACACCCCCTTCCTTCAATTCTTTTTTCCAAGTAACTGTGTTAAAAATACTTTCTCATTTTGTACAGGTTATTCCACAAGGCACGGTCTAAATCCATGGGCACTCGAAGGTTGAATCCAATAATTTCACTCAGTAAAAGACAGAGAAATCTTCTGCAAAATCTTTTTTTTTTTTCGATAAAACTTTTATGATGAAAGATGAGTCCAATATAAAGCAATAACACAAGCACATCCTCATTAAAAAGTACTTTGTTACATTTCAACTCCAAAGGCAACCCGGGATGAGGAGGCTTTTATTAATCCATTAACCTGGTAATTATTCCAGAAAAAGAACACGTAGAGACCGAGCAGGTCATGCTGAAAGTGTGTTTTTAAAAGGCTTAAAACATACTTTAATAATACATCTGTCATTGATATAAATTGCGGTAAACACTGCATATGCCGCTAACAAAGAACCAATATTTTGAGTGTAATGAAAAAGCCATGTTAACAAATCCTGGCTTAAATTTTGGAAACATATATTCTTGTTTCAATATCTATTGTTATGGAAGATGGGCTTCCAAGATATCCCCAGAAGATCATATAGTTTTTAGTTTGTCTTTGTTCAAACATGTTTGATTTGTTTATTTTCAGCAAATGGTTATTTTCCCTAATAAACAGGCGCTTAAAAAATCCATCATAGGTAGCTCTGTTCGAAATGACCCGCATTCTTCTAAAATAGCTCATGGCTGTTCATTCCCATTGTGGTTTCAAAGATTCTTGTTTGAGAGGTGATTATAAGGCACAAAGAGTCAATTCCGGTGCCGAGGGAATAAGCTGGTGATAACACAATTGTCCAGGTGATGAGGTTAGGGTTTAAGATAAGAGCAAGGACATGGCTTTTGGCCATGTACATGAACACACCGGAGATGGATCAGACCTCTGTGCATGTGTTTCTTTGTGTGCTCCTGTTAGCCAAAGACAGAAAGACAAAGAGGGGGAGTTTAATGGAGTGTCCCAGGGCGAGGCTCCGTTGTTCCCCCTCATCAAGCACGCTGGCAGTGCTTTCGCCCCATAATGGCTACCGTGTGCCCTGAGCTACTACACGCTCCACAGTTTCCCTTCAGTCATTGCTCATTCTTATAGACCAGGTGCGACCACAATCATACTGGTTAGAGTGGGTGGTGTGAAAGGATGCTCCCCACTAAGACACGAGAGGCAAACAGGTGTTGTGACAGAGGAAACAAAGGCAAGATGGAAGAAGCAACAGGGAAGGATGGGGGGAAAGGGGAACGAGGACTGGCAGGGGGAAGATTTGGTTTATGAGGGGATTATGAAACAATCAAAAATCACAAAACTGCAAATTATCATCACAGAAATACACAGCTGCCAGTCACTCCTGGTACCGTGCCAATCAGTATCCGGTCACACATTATCAAAAACTCAGACAGTCACATTGGCACGAGCACACACAGAGGACAGTAACACTTGGCTGGGCGTAGAGCAGTTTGGACCAAGTGGGATATTTTCTCATACTGTTTGTCACTGGCAGAAAAAAAATACAGTCATAACAATGTGAGTATGTCAGCAGAGACACAAAGGACATAAAAAGCAAAGCTTGAAAAGGACCACTGTCCACCTTCTCACAAGCTGTCTGCTCCCGTATGTTTCCATTTCACCCTCCCTGGGCGATTTGCACAACTATTTATATGAGTTAATTCACATATGAGAAGAACAAAACAATTAAGGTAATCTTGGGAGGGAGAAAAAATCTTGTTAGACCTAAAACAACACTTTTTTTTTTTTTTAACCAGTATTATTTGTCCTGGTCTCTACTGCCCCCTATAGGCATCACAAATACTCCGCTTGAAGTACAAAGGAATAAGTCCACCTTTTATGGAGCAAACTGAGTGGTTTTACATGCAGCAACATGCAGATAAAATGTATTTAAGTCATTTGAAAGCATCCGTCCTCCTCCACTATCTCTTCTCACACAGCCACCATCAGTTAATAAAACTGCAGCGCTGACATTGCACAAAGATGAGTGAAAAAGTACAAATCCGGTCTTAATGCTTAATGGTAGCCTATCTAACTCACACGCTCTACAGCTTCATGCATGCTGAGTGACCTCTTTTTAAACCCCCTGCTGTCAGGGGAAATTATCCGACGGAGATTGGTGTTTTTTAACTTATCAGTCCAATCCACCAATCAGTAAGTGTCACACAGACTGAAGAAGGTGATAATAAGGGGTTGTCTGAGTCAGAGCTGCTGCCTAATCTAACGGGGAGTTTGACTATTAACCTTTATCCTGCATGTCATCCTTATTTTTTTAAAGCCACTTTTTATCAATTTATTAATGTCTTTGATACAAAAAATTTCAGAAAAGCAACACAAAACACATCTTTACTAATTATTACTAAAATCTAAATGAAGATCTGCTCTCCCAAGAGTGATATGCTGGATTAAGAATTTTGAAAACGACACTGGCAACTCTTTGTTTTATTTCTTTTTTTTTAATGAAGAACTGAACTGGGAAGTGCTATTTGGAGTTAACCTCCTGCTGCACATGGGACATATTGTTCCTTTCCCCCCATGGTGGTGCTCAACGAAGCTTATGCGAACAGGTACTGTAGAAGGTCGGCGGCGCTCCCTCCACTCATCACAGACCACTTCTCACTGTGCTTTCTTGCTTTCATTGTCTCCGAAGCAGATAAGAAGTCTATTATGAGGTTCTTGTAAATTTTTACAAGGGGCAGCAAAATGACCATCATCAAATTCAAGGTCCTTTGAAACAGTACAGGTTTATACACACTCCTTTTCTCTATATACACGCGTGTCGTCCTGGAAGTCATCTTTTAGCTGCTTTCCCTCTTTAGGAGCAGCTTATCAGACCTGATAGTTCAGATTAATGATCAGCCAGAGCACAAAGACACACACAGACAGGATCATTTACAACAGACCTCTTTTAAATCACAGCACTGTTGAAAAGCACCATTCATTACCGCAGCCCTCTCCTATAATATCTAATCTTTATCATGAAAAGTGTGTGTTTTTTTTTAAAGCCCGATAACAGCTTCAAACTCAGAGGGACCTTTTGATTGTGTTTTTGTGGTTCTGATTTGATGCGTGCCACATTGGAGTTCATTGTGTGAACAAAAAACCTTGTAAAGTAGTGCATATAAGGCCTAACATAGAACTGGACATAACAGAGGAGTATTCCAGCAACAGCTTGGAAGGGACCAAGCAGACGGTGACTGCGAAGTACTTCTAGAAATTCATAGTTTTTCTTGCACATTTGAAAAATGGGAGTGCACTGCGAAAATAAGACTAAAAATAAGTAAAATCTTCTTGAAATCAGTGTATTTCTCCTTGATTTCAGCAGGTAAATAAGACTATTTGCCAATGGAATAAGATTTTTCTACTTAAAATTGGAACAATTCATCTCCATCATCTTATTTCAAGTGCAGGATGTCTAATTATCTTATTTTAGGGGTAAAGATACTCATTCCATTGGCAGAAAATCTTATTTACTGGCTAAAATCAAGGACAAATAGACTAACTTTAAGAATATTTTACTTATTTTTAGATCCATTTTTGCAGTGTGGGTGTGCAGTTTTCAATCAACAGATAGATATATTTTTTTTACATTTATATAATAATCATCTTTATGATAATCAAAAATCTTCAGAACATTATCAGTTCCTTTACAATGAAATTATAATAAAGTTATTTGATTACAATACTGAGACCCAATGATGCTGCACAGAAAGAACCAGAACTGAACGCAGGCTGGTTCACGTGGAGCAACTGGACAATATAAGTAATGTTTTGCTACTTTGTGGGTATTTGTGGATATCAACAGGCAGGTTATTGTGTCGGGTCAGGGTTGGCACACTGAAATCTCACAGAATATTCTCATTTAAGAGTGAAGAAAATGGAACAGACCAGCATCAGGAGACCGTCTGTGGTTCCACAGTGAGATGTAATAAAGTAGCCAGTCAGAGATGAGCTGAGGAGAGCAGTCACTTAGTCATTTGCAGGTGACATACTGGATTTAGTTACAGATCTGAGACTTAAATATAGAATAGAAAAGATACTCTCATGATGTTTGGGTTTCCTCATCTTTCTGTTTATATTTTTTAGTTTCTGCCACATTGGTTCATTTGTTGATTGAGTTCACATTTCGGTCTTTGTACATTTTGTAGTATTTCTGTTAGATTCCTTTCACGTGTTTCTCTTTCAGTTTCCTGTTCTCCCCTCAGGTCCTCCATCTTTACTGGTATCAGCTGTTCTTCATCTGCTCTCACCTGTTTTTGCCTCACCTTTCTCCACATGTCCCTCTGTGTTTAAGATCCCGGTTCTTATTATTCATCTGTGATTTCTTCCGTTGACATGGTGCTCCCTGTTGCTCCGTTGATCTGCCTGATTTTCTTTCTTTCTCATGGTTTGTTTCCCTGCCCTGTTCCTTGTAAGTTGTTTTATATAGATTTTATTATTAAAATCTTTCATCTACCAGTTTATCTGTGTTTGTGTTCTTCCTGAGCCAGAACATGACAGATGCTTTATTGTCCCAATAGTGGACGTTTTGCTCAACGGGTGAAGACAAAAGCAATCAAGTAAGAAACACAATTTTAAACAAAACACACTTAATTGCAGACAATGCAAAGACAGAATCAACAAAAACAATACCCTCATGGTTTCTGTGCATTTTACCCACATTATCCCAAAGGGTTGTTCAATTTCTGAAGCTGCAATAAATGCAAAACTGATTAAAACATTTTCGGAAAAAAGAAACATTAAATTTCTACCAGTTCCAACCTGCAGATCTGTTGTTTGGAGAGCGGATTTCTCACAACATTTCATATTGACTGTAAAAATAAAACAGCAAAAACACAACTTTGTTCAAATTCTGTTATTTGTCTTGACAGTTCTTTATGTCAGTGGGAATCTAAGTGGCATCACAAAGACACATCGTTGTTTTAGTGGATTTGTTGCAATGCTTGTTTACACCTAACAATCTGGGTAAGTACCACCTGAAGGGGATTTCCTGTTTCTATTTTATAAGTTACAGTTCTGTACTGTAAATGCTTGAATACAAATAACTCCACGGGTCATTAGTTCACATTTTTGTGAAATACTTTTCGTATTTCATTAAAACTTATCACTATTGGTAGATTCTTCCACCATCTCCACTTTGCTTTATCTCTCCTCCTTGACTGCTCACCTTTTTGAGTCTTTCTCAGGAGAAAATGCTACATAGCCTACTACCTTCATAAAACTGGTGAGCCACATCCATAGTAACAGTCTTTTTTTGGTCGACACACCTGAGCTTAATTTGTAAATCAAAGCAAACAAATAAGATTTAACATGCGTTTGCAGAAAGCATGCTCGAGAAAACATGACAAGTTCTGCAGCTATGCTGATAGTCTCTCCATAGGTTGTTGAATCCACGGAGGCAGGAAAAAAAGAAGGGTGGGGGTCACTTTGGCCGAGGTGTCAAGCAGCAGCAGCAGCGGAGCCATGTGGGATAATAATTTCCTCCTGCACTATAGGCCGCTGATTTCCTGTGGTTCACCCATCTGCCTATGCCAGACACACGTGTACATGTATGTATTTTCCATGTGTGCATGCCAGGAAAATACTCACAAGTGAATGCACTAACACACCCAGGTCCAGTAAATTAATTTATGCACAAACACACTGGCTGCAGACAATAGGTGCAAATTTGGCTGCAAATATGCAGGTTTTGTACTGTGTCAACATTGGGAGAAAATGTTCGGACAGATATTCTTCAGTACCACAGCTTCTACTGCTATTTCTTAAAACACGCCAGGCAATGTAAGAAAACAGTTCTCGTCTTTGTGTGATTTACTTGTGCAGCAAAAACCTTCGAGATCTGACAAGTTCCAGTGATTAGATGGGAGGAAGCTTTAGTCAACAGTGCCACCTTCTGACAGATACTCCTTAATACACATTTTATGAAACTTTATTTACCCAAACTATCCTTTTCTCTTTAATCCCTTATGAACTACATAATCTTATGGGTTATGTTTCACTGCTTAAAGCTTTTGGTCAGTTCTCAAAACACCGCAAAGGACTTTGTTTAAAAAGGATTGCCAGCTGTCAGCACAGGCTGGAAAGTGAACTTTTTTTAACAGTGAAGCCATTCATTATTTACAGGAGATTTCCAGATGCTGATCAGATAACCATTTCAAAGCAGACTACTTACGCTGTGTAAAATGACATATTTTCACATCATTATCTGATAATGACTTAAACAGTATTTTTCTTTTTTTAGGTCAGTTGCTATGACTTAATTTATTTGCATTTGCTAAATCTTACAATAATAAGATAGATTTTCTTTTGTTACTCTCTTCAAGGTCTAAGGTTACATTGCATGCTAAAAGGTTCTCAGACAAGTTTTGGTTCAACGTGTGTAACTGAGGAGACAGGTTAGTGGGCCAGCCTACTTAATCATAAATGTCAGCGTTGCTGACAATTTATTTTATTTTCTAGACTTTGTGACAGTCACTCCAAAAATATTAACCAGTTTGTAACTAATTTTCCCTTATGATTAGGATCAGTTTTCATTTGAAAGGCTCATTTAGGACCTTCGAATTTCTGGCTGATGTCTGGAGACGTCATTATTTCCACATAAGGTTCTTTGCTCATTATGTCAGCCATTTTCTAAAGCGCATTAGTTTCTACCTTAAGCAGAACACCCACACCACACGATGCTGCCAAACCTGTATTTCTAATAAATCTAACTGGAGGCTCCAAATTTCCCAATTTACTCCAGATTTACAAATGCTATTCGACTAATCCTTTCCATTTAGGTTTTATTAGACCACAGAACATGTTTCCAAAATTAAGGTCTTTGTCTATGCGTGCAGTTGGAAACTGCAATCAGAAAATTTTGTGTAGGTTTTGGGGAAACAGCTTCTTCGTCTCTGAGTGGCCTATCATCCCACACTGTTGCATAATTTGTTTAACAATAAACGCACACCCTCTCCTACCAGCTTCAGCCAGCATCTGTACTAAGACTTTTGCTTTGTTTCTGGGGCTGATACTGAGAGCTTCCATCAAAACCTGTTCACCTCTCAGATCCAGAATGGCTGTAGAGTCTCATGCTGTTTATACTTTTATCAAATTGAACAGTCCAACATACCACGGTTAGGCTTCTTGAAATTGTTGCCCAGGATGAACCATACCTATAAAAGTTCACAGGTCTCTTCTTAAGACTATGACTCATTTTAGATGTGAGTGTCCATTTAACTCAAACATTGTGAACTAACCTATCGTCAACTGGGTGATCTTATTGCACGCAAACTTATACATTTGCAGAAAAGTACTAAAAAAAAAACTCCTTAAAATGCCTCTCTTCCATTTTTCTGGCATTTTTAAGCAGAAATAATTTTAATGACACCACATAGGCAATGTTTCAGCCTTATTTATTGTCAGATAGTTAAGAAAACCTGTTATTTGTGTTTTCATATAGGGTGTGTAAATATCTGCTGTCAATTATAAATTTCCTTTCAGACTTTCAAAGACAAAATGAATGTACAACTGTAATTAAGCAAACATATTTGTTAAGTCCATCCACACTTGCTTGTGCACCATAGACACATTCTGTTTTATTTACATATTAGAGATGTTTATTCATCAGAGGACAGCTTACTAGGAAGTCCCAAATGTAGTTTGAGCAAGTAGAATTGAAATTAATGTGTTTTCTTCTTTATAGTTACTTGGTTTAAAAACTAAAGAATTTGCACAATGGAAACGTTGTAGATGCAGCTGTGCAATGATACATTTTCAGTTTTCACATCACCTCCCCCCGTGTCTTATTGTAGTTCTGCTTTGTACAAAACATCATTTCTGGGGGGTTTATTTGTTTTTCATATTTATAATAAAACATCTTTCCTGTGAAATTTCATATTTTAAATGACTCAATGAAAAGCAAATTATCTAGAAAATAATGCTTTAGACAAATTAGCTTATATGATTGTTTTTCTTTTTTCATATCAATCTAAACCTCTAACAAACTGTCTAAGTAAGCCCTGCTAAGCTACATCCTAAAATACAAAAAACTATGACAAAAATATATATATTTTTAATTTGGGGTGTTAAAATGTCAGATTCCTGCATCATAAATTTATTGCTTTTAAAAATGTCTGTTAATAAGAAAATAATAATAATAATTTGTGTGCATTGTGGCTTTTCTTGTAAATTCATGAAAATATGTAGTTTTTATTCTTAAATAATTAGTGTAACGTTTGTCATGAAAGGCTGGAGAAGTGGGGACGGTAAAGCTATTGCAAAGTGAATCAACACCTGCTGCCTGACAGGCACACAAAACAAACGCAGAGGTCCTCTGTGACCCAATGAATTTGCATCCGACCTCTTCTTTACACAACTACAGCATGCATGAGGCATGTATCTCTAAGATGAAGTAAATTCCTCTGAAGTTCATCAATTGTTAAAAGACTTCATTATGTAAGCCAATAACTGGGGAGAAAAAACAAGAGCCTGGACAAAGGTCACTTGTTACATTTTTGTCGTGATACTGGAGTTGCAAGGCAAGGCATGCACTTTAGACCCCATGTGACCCACATTTACTGACTCAAAAAGAAAAATGTAAACAGCATAGAATTTGAAGCTGAAAAGGACGAATTGAAAATGAGACAAGTGGTATACTGTTGAAGAGATATTGAAAGAAATTTGCCAGGGATGTTCATCATATCCCTGGCAAAAGGAAAATATTTGTAATTTATTCTGATAGGGCATGAGACAGATTACGTATTTTTCTGTTTTTGTTTTTTTCCCATACTTGATTTACATGATTTGTCGGATCATTAAACAATATTCAATATTAGAAAAGGATAACCCGAGGAAACACAAAAAACAATTTTTTATTATAAGTATAATGATTTTAAAAAAGCTATCCAAACCAACATGGCCTTTAGGGAAAAGTAACATTATTATTATGCTTTTGTTAAGTCGTGATCTTAAAAGTAACTAGTATCTTATCTTGCCAAACAAGAACAAATTAGCAGACAGTACAACATATCTTCTGGAAATACATAATGACCTATAGTGCAGACAAAGGACTTAATCAAATTTAAATTTAAAACATTAATCCCTCTTAACTGTCAAAAAAAACAAACATTTGCTTTCGTCTTTGTTCATTGATTATAGCTAAAATAGCTTTGGATATAAACTATTAATTCTTCATTTTCTTCCTTAGAACACAACATGAACAACAGCAAGGAAATATAAATTAAAGAAGAAACAATAATACAATGAATTATAGATAATATCAATAGTTAATAACAACAGCATAATGTAAGGATGTGATAAAAAGGCACTTTTATTTTTTCAGTTTGACTACACATACACAGCAAGATAGTATACACACATGAGCTTCACTCAGTGATTAACACAGGCTTGCTGACAGGTAGCCCCCCTTTTCAAACAGTGAGATGAGTTTGATTTCAGCTACTCTGGCCTTTGACCCTGCTGAGCAGACTGAATAACAATGACGTTGTTTTGTTAACAGATGCATTCTTCTTTTTGAATACATGTTAAAGTCGCTCCTCATGTGACTTTACTGGTTTTTAGGGTTAAACACACACACACGCACGCACGCACGCACATACACACACACACACACACACACACTAATAATACTACTACTAATAATAATAATAATAATTTATTGTATAATTTTTCCTTGGGACCAAAGGAGGAGCAACTAGGAGTCAGCGCTCATCTTCAGCTACCTCAGCTAGTAACCACTGATCAGACCTGAATCTGGGTGTGGGGATGAGCTCAGAACTCAGAGACAAGTAAAGAAAATTAAAAAGCCACCCTTCTACCACTTGAAGAACTTTTTCCACAATCAGAGGACTAAGGTTTCAGCAGTATCCTTGCATTTATCGTTAGTGGAATTGATTACTGCAACGGTTAACAGTCCCTCGTAAAAAGTGGATCAGACAGCTGCAGCTGATCCAGAACGCTGCTGCCCGCGTCCTCACTAAGATTAAGAAAGTAGAGCACATCACCCCAGTTCTAAAGTCCTTACACTGGCTCCCTGTATCTCAGAGAATAGACGTTAAAATACTTCTGTTAGTTTAGAAATCACTGAATTGCTTGCCATGAAACACATTAAAGAGTTGTTGTTACTGAAGCAGCCTTCCAGACTGGACCATTCTGGTCCTGTAGCACAGGTCTGCTCCACAGAATCAGACCCAAACATGGAGAAGCAACATTTAGTTATTATGCTCCTCTTATCTGGAACAAACTCCCAGAAAACTGCAAAAATGCTGAAACACTGAGTTCCTTTAAATCACATTTAAGACATATTTGTTTAGAGTTGCCTTTGACTGTTAGCTAATATTATACATATTAATACAGTCTGTGGTCCAAATTTTCTTTCCTTTCCTTTATTATGCCTCTGCCAAGAACTTTTTTCAATGTGTTTTTTTTCCTTATGTTTTTGTGATGAAAATACTTTGCATTTTTGTTTGTTGCTGTATTGTGCTATACTGCCATCCATACCTGCTATAAAAGCAACTGTTAAACGTGCAATTATGGCTTGCACCATGTCATCTACTTTATTTGATATTCAGTCTTGATAGAAAACAACAACATGTTTGAGATGAAATAAGCATTAATACGGTCAGTGTGGAAGTGTGTGTGTGTGCGTGAACGTGTGCGTGCCAAACCCTTGATCTTCTCCTCACACTTTACAGCGACCTCACAAATCTGTTTATGCCCGCCATCTGGTCATTTGTTAAATACTGTGCTTTGTATTGAACGACTCTCTGTGTGTCCACCTAAGTCATGTTTCTGCACACAACGTAACATGAAAACCTGCTAAAAATAGATCGACAGAGGGTCTAAAGATGGATAAGGCAGAGAGGCGTAATAAAGCTCAATAATGTGGGGATGAAAAAAGAAGGTAATCCTCAGTGGGTGGCGGAGAACTTTAATACAATAACACAGAGAGAGAGAAGTGCAACAAACTGCATTACAGACCAAAGTATCTGACCTAAATAAAAATCTAAGACACACAAACACACATGCATTGGCGAGGGCTGTGAATCATCCCTGAAACAACTGCACTTGTGTGAGATCCATCAGCTGCTCCAAGGCTGGCAAGACAGGAAGGCAGCAGAGACAGATGGAGTAGTTTAACCACAGTAAGAGCGGCTGACCTTCTTCCGAGAGGAGAGAGGAGACGAGAGCAGAGCAACTGTGGAGACGGAGAGGGAAATGAAGGGACTGTGTCAGACACGGAAACCATACTCTGGAATAGCTGCCATTAATCTTCTCTATCTCTGCGGGCACAGAAATCTCTGGCAAATCAAGCTTCCTCAGCACAAGCAAATGATGTGGAGAGCAGCATTAATTAGGTTGTGGGACGAGGGGATGTGATTACACTCAAGACTCAAAACAGAACTGCTGTTCCTAAAAGATAAAATACGTCTTAATTACAAAATGTAAGTCAATGCAACTTAAGTCAAAGACATTAAGAAGATCAAAAACACATAAGCATCTCTCCGACACGACCAAACATTTCTCTTTCTACATTTCTTCAGGGTTCATTGTTCAGATTATTGTAACATTTTCATGTTGACACTGTGAGGCTTTACAATGAAACTGAACCCAATCCATGATCAACTGCTAATGATCCTCCGTCTGTTCCAAGACCTCGGCTAATAACTGTAATCTACAGTGATGACATTAATTGGATTTAAACAGTAGACACGCGCCTGTTGCAAGGCCAGGTTTTTGTAATTTGAATAAATTAAACCCAAATACATAATTTTAAAAACACTTTCACCATTAATATGACGTATTATTCATCTAAAAACAATTTAAAAAAAAAAACTGTCAGAGGGAAAACGTTAAAAATATCCTAGTTGCTTAAGTGTGCACACGAATACACAAGTATTGTGTTGAAGCACCCTCTGATTTAGATTTAGCATTCTGTGTTTTTAGGACTTTTCTTGACATTTGCTTATGTGTATCACTTACTATAAGACACATCCTGCAAGGATCAAAATTTGATAAGGTAGCAGTCAGGAGAAGAACACAACAACTTTACGTTTTATCTAGGTGTTTATATATATCCTTGACCTTGGCCTGAGCAGAGCATTCAGTATATCTTGCATAAAACTAAACACTATTTTCTGACGGGGGTGAAAAGTTTTCAACATAAGCAATCATGTACAGTAACCATAGGAATGTAATTTCTGTGTAATAGTCTGTGAACAAAGAAATTAATTTCATCACATGTCAGCGAGTTTTTTATTTTTTATGTATTCTTAGCCTCTAGTGCTTACAGTCCTGCATTTTAACTGTTACCAGAGTTCTCATTATACATTTATATCATTGTTGGTGCCTTTGTTAAATTATTCAGATATTCTTTTTATCTAAGCACCCATCGCGTCACTGTTTTTTGGTTCCATTTGTGCAGCTGATAACATTTAGCCTTGTGAAATGGTCAGTGGGAGTAGAAACAAGCTGTAAATGACTGCAGGCTTCCGGATCTGAGTTCAGCACATCTATGCATGAATGGCACTGAGGGAGGAAATCTTGAGCGTCCTGTTTAAAGCCTGCCTGTTAATCCCTTACTTATTCTTCTCTATTTGGGATTCATGGGAGAACTGATACAAATCTGTTGAATCTTTATATAACAGTTTTGTTATTTACAACCTCTTATCTGCCAGCATATTTTTCACAGTTCCTTTTAAAGATTTTCTGAGGGAACTCTGTCCAAAAAACATGACAGGTTGACTGATCTCTGTAAATTGTCCTGTGAGTGTGTTATTCGTCCTGTTTACCGCTGCGTTGCGCTGTGATGGACTGGTGAGCTGTCCTGAGTGTACTCCGCCTCTTGCCTGATGAACACTGGAGAAGGGGCACCAGCTCCCCCCACAACCCTACAAGAATAAATGGGTGTACACAGTAGATGGATAGATTTTTTTCAAGCTTCATTAAGCTTAATAACAGTGTATCGGATAACATATTGAATCTTTCTTTTAATTTGAATGCACAACTGCAATGTTTTTTGCAAAGGAAATGTTGACTTACAAGTAATGTATCACCACTTTTTGAAAGCTGCAGTCCTTTTGCTTTTCAAATGGATGAAACAAAAGGCTATTCTTAACATCCTATTCAAATCCTCATTAAACAGAAACAAAAGAAGGGAATAATTAAATTTGTTTGTAATGTCCCTGAGACTTCACATCAGAAACTAAGATATCTCTAATTGTTTTTCTTCTTGTAGCTTTTTTACACATTTTCTTCCAGAAAATTTTAAAATCTCAAAGCACATCTGCACTCATACCTCATTATGGTGTGGTTACTTGTGCACCTCAGGGACCCTTAAAGCTAATCTATATCAGACTAGAGCTGACTTAACTGAACAAGTGCAGGACTGAGGGCCTGACCAAAGTATGCACTGCGGTCCTTCAGGCTTAGGGCTGGGGGTTGAGTTTACACCCAATGCAGAAAAAGCAACAGTGTTACAAAGACACAGAAATGAAGCATCTGCACCCAAGGAGCCACCAGACAAGCGTGTATCTGCCAAGCAGGGAAATTCACACAGACAGATTGAGCAAGATGATGAAAACTATAACTATTTCTGACTGGAAATTAAAAAAATGAATGATGCTGTTACAGGAGGAATATTAACAACTACATCATGGAACAGTACCTGAAAACAATACAAATCACAGCCTTAGCATACATTATATATATATATATATATATATATATATATATATATATATATATATATATATATATATATATATATATATATATATATATATACATATATATGTGTGTGTGTGTGTGTGTGTGTGTGTGTGTGTGTGTGTGTGTGTGTGTGTGTGTGTGTGTGTGTGTGATCCTTCGCTGCAGAGAGGATCTCTGCCGGGGAGTGTGGCCGGTCTGCTGCAGATCGCACACCTGTCTGCGATCACTCTGTCTCAGTGCTGGCGATGGAGGGACATGTTAAAGGACCAGGCTCTGGCTGATGGTCAGCCTTCTTGGTAGAGTCAAGTGTGTTATTTCCTCTCGCTATCTCCTTGAGTATTCTGTTTTCCTTTGTAGAAGGTTATTTTACATACATGATGTACATACTTACCTCTGCTCAGCTGACTCCTCGTGTTCTCCACACCAACCCCTAATCCTTCCTGTAAACGTCTCCATGACAGATCTCCCCTGTAAATTCCCCCCCTACACAGTCGTCCAGTACATCTCCTTCATCTCCAGGCTCCTCCTCCCTGCCCACTCTCCAAGACACTGTGTTCCTGTCCATCTGGATCTCAAGCTCTCCATCTGCTCCATTTTTGGTAGAATCCCTCCTGGAACACACGCATCTCCATCCTCGACCCACCTCCAGGATCTCCATTTCCCCCGGCTCCTTCTCTCACCTCCAAAACTGTAACCCAGGCACATGCACAGATAGACGCCCGGTGGTGTTTAAACAATCGGCATTTTGCCATGGACGAAAAAAGTTCCCTATCTACTGGATCCCCACATTTTTTCCTTTGTCCATGAATATTTGAAAATAAAAATTACCCCTACTGCCATTAATTCCCCTCAAATGTGTTTCTTTATTTGATGGCCATTTATTTGAGCTTTTGGGAGAATTCTGCGAAGGCCTGATCCCTAGCGTGCACAAACCCCCTCCTTACCTCTCCCTCCTCCTACTCCTCTTCCTCTTAGACATCATGCAGTGGTTAGCGCTAGCTTGGCACAACTGCGGCAGCCGCCCAACTTCTCCTCTGATTCGTAGCATCAGACAGACAGGGAGTGTCAGGGTTCATAGAATTTCCAATGTTGTAACCACAATTACTTAAAATTATAGTGCAGCCAAAAACATTATGTGGCTTTTTGCCCACTGGTCCTTCAGAAAAGGACCAGTGGGCATAAATGTATATATATAAATGTATATATATATATATGTATATATATATATATATATATATATATATATATATATATATATATATATATATATATATATATATATATATATATATATATATATATACACATTTAGATGTCGCACCTGCTAAAAAAAATTTGTATTTCATACAAATTTTCCTGCAAGTTATATACTCATGATTTTAAAAGATCTCCACCTGTTTAGCCTACTGATGTTTGTTTGAGCTGGCTATAATATTTTTATGATTATTTAGTGTACTGTTTGGTTATTAAAAGGCACACTCATCATGTGTTATTGTGTGTTAGATGTTTTTCCTGTCAAGCTTTTTTAAATGGAGAATGATTCAGGGTTCTGTCTTTACAGATGTCACGTAATTTGCTAAATCTTTAATAATGTGCAGGAGTCCATCCCCTCAAAAGACGTTCTTGAAATTACAGAACCACTTTGGGGTGTTAATTTTCCAAACACCAGAACACCACCTTAGCAGAAGAATCCTAAAAACTTACGTAGGCCACTCAATGAACAGGGCTGGATCTCTGGAGGTGCGGTTCTCATAGTCCTGATTTCCAGCTAAACTGGTGGGTAGAAAGCTGTTCAAATCGGATGCAAATGGGAAATAATATCTTAAAAATCACTAAAGCATGGTGAGAAAGTCTGGGGTGTGGAAGACAAAGCACAAATGGACAGGAACGTCACAGAAAACATCGGACTGCAGTAACAAAGGGTAAGACGTAAACCAAACATTTATCCGATAAAACGTCCCCAGATAAAACATATCCCTGCTCCCTTGGTTCTGTTTCTGTGGGTCAGAACTTTGCTTTTTTAGACTCAGGGAGAGACCCAGAAAGGTTTCCTGCCTGAAGCTATTTTAAGTGCACAATTTAAAACATTTCATCATTCTACTAAACAAAAGGACAGACTGAGAGTTAACTAATAATGACTTAACTTAATGAGTTAACTAATAATTACTTGTTTTAAGTATCTTGGGGTCTTGTTCACGAATGAGGGGAAAATGGAGCTGGAGATCGACAAGCGGATTGGTGCAGCGTCTGCTGTGAAGCGGGCGCTGTACCGATCCGTTGTGGTGAAGAGAGAGCTGAGCCAAAAGGCGAAGCTCTCAATTTACCGGTCGATCTACGTTCCTACCCTCATCTATGGTCACGAGCTTTGGGTCGTGACCGAAAGAACGAGATCCCGGATACAAGCGGCTGAAATGAGTTTTCACCGTAGTGTGTCTGGGCTCTCCCTTAGAGATAGGGTGAGGAGCTCAGTCATCCGGGGAGGACTCAGAGTAGAGCCGCTGCTCCTCCACGTCCAGAGGAGCCAGTTGAGGTGGCTCGGGCATCTGGTCAGGATGCCTCCTGGACGCCTCCCTGGTGAGGTATTCCGGGCACGTCCCACCGGGAGGAGGCCCAGGGGAAGACCCAGGACACGCTGGAGGGACTATGTCTCCCGGCTGGCCTGGGAACGCCTTGGGGTTCCTCCTGAGGAGCTGGCCCAAGTGGCTGGGGAGAGGGACGTCTGGGCCTCCCTACTGAAGCTGCTGCCCCCGCGACCCGGCCCCGGAGAAGAGGAAGACAACGGACGGACGGACGGACTTGTTTTACTGATTTTTTCTAATACTTTTGATTTTCCAAATGAACAAACTTCATTCATAAACTGTATGAGATAGAGTGGCCTGTGTTAACCCCCATTCAGGTAAGATTCTCGGAGGATAACACTTTAGGGTTGGAAAAACATTCAGATCTTCAAGACTCGGGACGCCCCAGGATGACGGTGTGATGGCTGAATCTAGAAGGTTCATCAAGAATATTTTGGGGGAGAACGGTCATATCTGGCGTTTTTGTGCTCACAACATTGATCTGGGGAGAGCCAAGAAAACAATTTTGTATAAATTTCAAATAAGTAGGGATACAAATAATTACCAAACAAGAGGATTATCTTGCATTTTACACATCTTTCCAGCTATTTTTGAACTGCCGCTTGCAGATAGTAAAAGGTTCTGATAGTCTTTAAATTACATCAGCATTGCTGGTACATCCGTGTAGGAGCATGTAGAGGGCCCATTACATTTTGGCCACTAGCAGCAGAATGTTTTGCACACCAGGGGTCACACTGGAACTCTCTTCAGCAAGCAGCCATCCATGAAATGAGAAAATCTATCACACGATTAATTCTGGTCTCTGTAGATCACGGCCTTCTTTCTAAGTGACGCTAGAAGGAACACAAAGTGTCTTTCTGGAATATCGAGATAAACAAGAACTCTTAACATTGTTTCTGGTTTCTTCTGACTGAACCTTCTTCACAAACACTTTACTATTTAAGTTTCCCAAAATTACAACATTTATATTTGCATTTATTGTTTTGTTGTTATTTCAGCATTCCTGGCCAACTAACCAACACTTTTGCCACCTAGAGGATTAATTAACTTCTCCTTTACGATCAACGGCAGGCATCTTAGTCTGTTTTATACATAACCTTTATTGCAGGGACCTGTCCGTCTATTTTCCTCTGGTTTGATGAAACTGGCTTGAGCCACAAACTGTCTAAAAATAGATGTATTAGGATCATCACCTTTTCAGTGAAGAGGAAAAGCATTTTAAAACTTCAGCCTCGAGGGACAGAATCCCAATCTTAGTCACACTGGCTCACAGCAGCCTGCCCTTTAAAATTATTCAGAGACTAAAAAGATGAATGAGGCAGATGTCTGGCAGGAATTCACTGAATTTCTATTTACTTGATGGAGGTTGCATAATGCCAAACAGGGATTTTTTTTTCTCCCTCTGCTGAGTAATATTGCTTCCAAGGGCCCCTATGACATTCTGGATGTATACGTTGGATCAAGTATCATTTATTGATCACTGAAAACATGAAAACAAAAGAACTAAGGGGCAGCACGTTAAAGGCACTCATCAGTTCTTCAGATGCTTTTTCTTAAACCCATTTCTTTGCATTCATCAAAATGTAAACCGATCTGAGCCAGAAAATAGTGGACATTATATCATAAATGTAGAGATACGAAACACTTTATAATAATATTAACGCTCCATTGTGGTCAAGACTGTTTACGCCTAAATGCCACGTTCTCCATGGCCCTCTGCCATTCAGCTCCCTGCTCTGGTTGTCCTGTGTGTCATTGGGGCTTGAAGGCAACTCCTGCCTGATGATGTCAGTGTGGTTTAAATAAGTAGGCCACTGCTGTGACTGTCGGTTATGTATCACCCCTATACATCCCTCCCACTATTTATCTGGAAACAGTAAAGCAGATAAGCACTGGGAGCAGAAGAGGAGATGAAAGGTCTAGCTCAGTAACCTTCTATTCCCTACAAAATATACAAAGTACACATCATTGTCCCTTTGTGTCAGCTGCATTCAAAACTATACTATTGTGGCGATTAATAGATTCATGTTCTACAAAATGTACAAGTGTAATGAGATTATTGGAAAAGCTGACCAAAACTGTTGGTCAGTGCAATCAACAGATTTGTGGAGGTGAAAAAAAAATGTTTAGAAAGATTATGTCTTGTTGTGTCTGTCTCATCAAACATTTCATCATGGCAACACATAATGACATTAAACATCCTTCATTCTTGAGTGTGCTTTTGCATGCTTTAACTGACTATTTACAAGAATATGGAAACCTGTGGAAAGGATAGCAGGAATGTAAAATGTTTTGGGAGCAGCGACGGCTATATGGTGCTAATTCACAAGAAAAATAATTTCAGTGTCAGGCAAAAAAGATCCAGTCACGTAAAATATAATATTTGGGGGTAGGTTCTTATAAGCTCTTGAACTTCTACCTACTCCTTTTGAGCACTACTAAAATGTCTTAACATCTCAATGTAAATCTAACTTGTATATTTGCTCAAATAAATTGAAAATAAAAAATCCGAATTTGTTCCAAAAAGGTACAATGTGCTTCACACTGAAATCAAATTACACAGAGTTTAGTTGAATCCAACATCCACATCAAAACTATAATCGGCAAACATGGCTGTAAATATTCTGACCACTGAATCCAAACGGTGTCTCTGTATTGATCCAAAAGCCAAACAGGTTGACTTTATTCATTATAAACAGTAAAGTAAAAAAAAAGCCCCAACCTCCATTACTAGGACCTGAGAATGTGACACGAACGCTGCACATTTCTTTCTTAAATGATCTGCCAATACGCTCAGTTGAAATGCCATTCCTAACAGTTTGGGATCTTGCAGTATATTAATAAACCAGGATGACTCTCAGTACTACATGAAGAAACAGTGAGAACAGCAACAGTGAAGCCACGAGAACACATTACAGCTGTATAGGCCATCATTTTCGCTCATTTGAATATGTCTTCTAATCATTAGTGTGTTGACTGTTTGCTATTTTGTTATCATTGCAAAGTTTTTACCTTCTGCTTCACAGTTATGATAAACGTCCCCAGTTCTAAAAACTGTGGCCCACGTGAATATAGATCAACAATTATAGAACGGTTCAAAAGGCGGAGAGGAGGAATTTAAGCCTTTATTGAAATGTATTTAAAGTTATGCTGTCTCATAGATAAAACGGCCTACGATTGTTGACGGATTCACGCAAGTAAATAGCCAGCGTTATTGGAAAGTGTGCGCTTCCCAATCTAGATGGCACAGCTCTACAGCCATTCAGTCGTGCCTTGGCAACGTCGGGAACGCGCATGTCAGGATCGCTGCAGAGATCCTGCTGCTTGCCTCGGCTCTCACGATCAAATCGTGAGGATGGTGCTGTCGGCCAGCGGCTCCGGGCGCCTCGTTCTCTGGGTTTAAAGCAGATGTCGGCAGCCGGCGAACTTGCGCGCAAACGAGCGGAACTCCAGGGGACAGGGCTGCTGTCTGTGGGGGGGGGGGGAAAGGCGACGCTGTCGGGCCAAGGACGACGTTAACATTATTACTGATGGAATTCCCAGTCGATGCTAGATGGAGAAACCGAAAGGGTGGACTCGTCATAAATAATTAAAAGGACCCCCATCTGCTGCTGAGATATCAGGAAAAAATGCATCTGCACCAGGTGCTGACGGGAGCCGTCAACCCCGGAGATTGCTGCTACTCTGTGGGAAGCGTGAATGACATCCCCTTCACGGTAAGGCGGCGCGTTTTATCGCTGTTTGCACAAAATGACAGCGCTTGGAGCTAATCGCTCGCTAGCTAGCCGGGACGGTCCGCCAGCTGACGCTAGCTTCGCGGTAAACGGACTGGCGAGCAGGGGGGGGGGGGGGGGCTAAAAGCACCAGCTAGCCGGGGGTTGCCTTAGCCGAGCGGACATTATTCGCAGAGTCCAGGCTTGGAGCAGCATCCTTATCCCCTGATCGCCCACCCCCTGCGTGATCCACTCCCACATCCAGTCAGTCTTTGACGAGCTAAAAATGCTGCAGACGTCCGACGTTTTTGCGCGTTTACCAGCCCGGGACACGGGCATCCAGGTGACCTTTAGCTGCATCCCGTAACGTAGAACAATCGCCGCAAGGGAATCCCTGTTTTATTGCGCAGCTTTAAGGGTTATTAGGGAAAACATTTTACTACGGGGCGCGCTCCCAACCGATAAACGCATGTGAGCGGTGCGATTTTTATTTATTTATTTTTACCGAGACAGTGTTTAATGTTTCACGCCACAGTCGCGTTTAGACGCCGTGTATGTTCGCATCTGGCCGTGGGACTGGCTAAGGATCGCTAGCATTTGGCGTTAAATCCTCCTGGCGGATTATTAGCTCGCTGTCATCCCCGCATCAGCTGCGCCTGCCGTGACGTAGAGAGCCATATATGGAGACATGCGCTAAAAAGGGCTGACGGCGCTACTGTCGCTGGTTCGCCATGTGTTCATTTTGTCTGCGTTTGTGAAAGAACATAGACTAGCGTGTGGGTTGTTTGTGTCGTGTCCTGCTGGTGTCTGTGTCTGACAGCCGTCGGTCCAGGATCAACCTGTTTATAAACTCGCTGATTAAACCAAAAAAAAAAAAAAAAAAAGCAAACCAGTGTTTGTGATTTGTTGACCCCTTTGGGTCGCAGAAATCAATTCGTCAGTCTGTGGTCTGGCAGCTTCCCAGAATTACTCTCTGCGCTATCTACTTGAGGCACAGAGAGCCAAATCAATATTCCATTTTGTGCAGGGAGAGATCATGGCAAGAATTTACAGTCTCTGGTATGCAAGGCCTCCTTACGCCCATCAGATATTTTTTTTGTTTTGTTTGTTCTTTTACATTAACATGGATCAGTCTGAGCAAAGCAAATCAATCAATCAATCAATCACTTTATTTTAGTAAATTGTCCACATGAAACACAGGAAACAACAATAAACACAATTTACCAAAAGAGCAATAGGCTGAAGCAAAGCTTATTCTTGCCTATCCAAAGCATTGCGACAAGGAAAACAAATGGTAAAGCCCAGGACTTCTGAGTCAGCTGTGTGTATAAATGCCTGAATGACCCTCATCACCGTCTTGTAAGAAGAACACCCACCCAATAACATCTGTAAACATATTCTAAAACGCTGTTTCGCTAAATCATCAGGTGGACTGTTTGAGATGTTGAAGGCAGCCTGTGCAGTAGGAAAAAAATATATTTTGCACAAGTTAAATGTGCTGATTTTGTTTTAGGAATTCTTTCCTTTGTAGCACAGCAGCATTCGCTCATGCTGACAAAAAAAAACAAAACACTCCAGACCTGTCTCATGCCTGCCAGGGCTGCCTTTGGTCTGTTTCTGAAACACCCACTGAGGGAGTTATTAGTTTGTTTTTTTATCTAATCTTATTTTATTTTTTTATTTCAATTACAGAAAAAAATATATATCACTTTTCCTCCCTTTCTTAATCTTTGTCCTTTATTTGTATATCCTATTGACTGCAGTTGTCTGCATCTACTCTTCCTGGGGCCCATACATTCAACATCAACAACTAACAGGCAAAAAATACAGATAAAAATAAATAAAACGTCATAGATCAACACCAAAAGAAAAGATGCTGTCAAGAAGGAACATTTTCATCTTCTTTGTGTAAAAGGGTCTATGTTAAGATATGCATACCGTACTATATAGATTAAATGCATATACATAAAAAAATAAATACCTACTTACATTTTAGGTAATACATATGAAATATAGTGTATTTATAAAACATACATGATAAATTCAACGCGAGTCATTCAGGATAGTTGTGTTTTTCTAGAAGAGACCTTCTCAAAACTGTTTGAAATGTATTACTGTGATACATCTCTGATGTTTTTTTTAGGCGTGAAGCTCTGTGTGAACATGGCACTGTATAAGATCGACCTCCTCAGAGCATCAGTGAATCTACCATGGATTGCATGTCTGGTTTGATAACTATGCAGATTAGTACTAAAAAGTAATTTCTGATTTTTCCCCACTCTGCTCAGCTATAGTATAAAAATGTCTGGCTGACCGTAGTTGAACGTGTGGTGGGGGCCTGTCGGTCTTTGCCCTTCAACCCGGTCTCCAGATGAAGGCAGCTCAAATGTAAACGGGCGGATGTTGCACCTGCGGGTCATATCTGCTCGGCAGCGGAGGACAGGGTTTGTTGGAAAGCTAAAGCCGTGCTGGTTGCTACAGGGCCCTGATTTCCATGTCTGGTGTTATTCTTTCTGTGTTTGGGAGGGTAATTGAAGAGCACTAGACATGACGTCCAATGCGTTTACTCTCACACCGACCCCCCCGAGGCTCCTAGGCTTGACCCTGACAAAACGCACAAATGCGTAGCTTACATCGTTCAGAAAGGGACAAGCCTTGGCTAGGCATTCACAGTATTTCATGTCCAAATCTGTTCTCTTAGATAATATGAGGGATTTCTCTAAGGTAAACCGTAAGGTGAACCTTGGCTGACCTGTTAGATGTTGTTTTATTTTTATTTTTAGAGCCTGCTTCCAGACTAGCTAAGGCTTTTTATATTAGCAACTGGGAAAAAAGGCTAATATAATGCTGGTTCATTTTTAGGAAGTTCTTTCAAAACAAGTAGGAGTGGCTTGTCCGTTTAGGGACATGGACAAGAGAACAGTCATTAATTATCTTTTTGTTAAGACTATAATGGAATTTAAAGGTCTTTTACAGTTCTTGTTGTTAGTAGAGTCATTGTACCAAACACAGCTTTAAATGTAGACAGCGGCCAGCGGCATTTTTCCCTAAACGAGTTTATGTAGATTGAAAAAAGAAAATGAATGAGTCAAAAAAGCACAGCCCTCCAAACTATTTCTTGGATGTTGGTTGTAGTATTAACCTATATGACAGGCTAGAATGCAAATGGGAGGAAAACTCTTATTCTATTGAACTTTTTATTGACCTTTTTTTCTACTGAACCGTCTATTGATTGATATATATATATATATATATATATATATATATATATATATATATATATATATATATATATATATATATATATATATATATTGTTATTGTTATTGAGTTATTGTCTCGCCCTATGTCCCAAGTGCATGGTTTCATTGTAGACTAATGGCGCTATCACACCAGAGCTGTTGGGTCCGCTTTGAGCTGGCGAGACTGTGCTTTTCATGGATTATGTCATTTGTTTGGACAAGGGTGAATCCAAATCAGAATTTTTGAGGTGGACCAACCAAGCTAACTGTGATCTGTTTGGAGATCTGTGTGTCAGTTCGCTGGCAAGTGAACCCTGGTGTGGTAAGTTTACAGTGGGAATGCTAACAGACCAGTGAACCAAAGGGATGAAGTACATATATGCTATTTGAAAAAGTGCTGCACATATTGGGCAGCTTTTTGTGATTATGCCCCAAACAAACAGTTTTTGTACCCGCCTGACTGTCCTGGTGTGAAAGTACGCTAAGATTTACACTTATAGATATAGTAATTTAGCTTTTTGCTAGCTGAGTCCGGATTTCTTCATGGTCTGACCTGCAAATTTAGATGTCGACTGATTCTGATCTGTATTTTCCATAAGGGAACACATTATGCAAAATCCTCTTTTTTTAGTCCTCATGTTGTGTACACGGGGTCTCTAGGAACGCAGAAAAGTTTAAATTAGTCTCTTGTAGATATCTTTATGCTCTGTTTGGGTCATATTTTTCAAGCCGTTCACTTTTCTCTATTCTCTATTAGTTTTTTTTTCTTTTGTTTTGTTTTTTTTTCAATTATGCCACAGTAATTTCTGTAGAGCTGCTAAATAAGGTCATGGACTTCCAGCTAACTAAATTCTCAAATCTGCCATTTTTACACTGTCTTCTAGCATACTCCAAAAGATGGCAAAACTGGGTAGAGTGTAACGCTCTACATGCCACTCTACCCAGTCTACCCAGTCTCTGTGTGCCACTCTACCCAGTCTACCCAGTCTCTGTGTGCCACTCTACCCAGTCTAACCAGTCTACCCAGTTTGTGAAGTGCTTACTTAAAGCCCCAGTGTGTAAAATTCTCACACTTGTGCACCATCTAGTGGTGTGCTAACAATGTCAACATGTCCTCCATGTATTAGCTACTGCTAATAGCTACAGTCATCATATTAAATGGTTTTCGGCACTGTTGCCAAGCCTGCTTGTTTTATTTCTAAAGTTGCTTGTAAATTCCGTGAGTAGTTGTGGTTTTTTTTGGGTTCAATAATAAGCGAGTATAAAAACTTGTAAAGAGACTCACTTGCGTTGCTGCACTATGGACACAGTGAACCGGCTGATATCACTCCGCCCCTCTTCGTACACAAATAACATGGTGCCTACCAGTGGGCGGACCGACACCTATGTAATAATAAACAACTAATTCTAAGTTATGAGGACGCTTTAATTTTTGATGTCATGTCATTAGACTTTGCCAGAATGTGTATTTATATAAGCAATACTTGATTTTTTTGCTAATTAAAAGCCAATTTTGTTACACACCGTCTCTTTAAGATTTAAAGAGAAGACACCAAAACGAGTTGATCTCAGGCGCACCTCAGAACAGGGACAATAAAGGGGCTGTGGGGCAACAATAATGAGGAATTCAGACCAAAGCATTGCAGTTCCACTTTATATAGACCACAACCAAATGATTTAAATTTGAAAAGGAAGAACTTTAAAGCATATTTCCCCTTTAAACACATGAAAGAGAAAAAGGTTTGATGCAGTGCCCTTGAGATAATTAATAGATTAGTAAAAGAAACTCAAATAATTACAAGATTAGCTCAATGTATGCATCAAAGCACATGTCCCTAACCTTTCTCTGATTTTATGTCAACTTTAAAAAAGACTCATTAAAGTACAAATTGTTGGGTGATGACTTCCTAGATTGTAAAAAATGGGACTTTTTAGTTTTGATTTAATCTGATGATCGTCGTAGCTCAAGCTGATTAAAGTAAAATGGTTGGACTAGTGGTTAGAGCTGGCAGCTTGTGTCCTGGATGGGATTTAAATCCCAAGGACTGGCCTTATAGATCCCTACCTTAGCCCCAGAATGCTCCCTGGGTGCCACATAGTGGCAGCCCACTGCTCACAAAGGGACAGGTGAAATGCAAAGGACACATTTCACTGGAATGTATAGAGTTGTAATGACAAAGACTATTTATTTTTTTTACTACACTGTAAATTGAATTGTGTTTAGAGTAATTTGTTGACTTTTGTATATCTAAACTCAGATTGGTGAACTGTCTCTTTCTCAAATCTCAACATGAATCAAAGATGCAGAAAATATCTATTTCTGTGTTTAAAAAATAAATAAATAACTTGCAGTATTTCACACTTTGTCTAGCAGTGAATGTGGCAGAGGATAATTTTTTTTCTTTCACCCAAGTGTTCCATTTTGCAGATTGTCCATGTGTGCAATCTTTTAGTTGGCTGCACAAAGAGGCCACTGTTGTATGTTCTGTTTGTAGGATTATTGTGATCTGGGAAATCTTAAATAGTGAGAGTCTGGGAGCAGGTGCAGTACACTTTATGCCTGATGGTGAAAGCCAAGTCAGCCGGGAGGGCTCTGTGTATACAGTTACCATGTGTGTAAAACTGAACTGTGTGGCCTGGCGTGTTGGTGAGATATGTGTGTTTTAAGGTGCAATTCAACCTTTTCTTACTTGATTTACCGGAAGACAGATGAACCCACCATAGTTGAAATCACATAGCAGACTTGTCAAAAGTGACAAGAAATAAAAATAATAATATTGGAATAGCTATAAATGTTAGGCATTTCTCTGATGTATATTCCCTCATGTAAATTTTAATATTCAAAAGGAAAGTCTGGACAGAAATGGAGCCAACTTCATCAGTTCAGCCCGTCTAAGTGTCTGTACTGATTAAACTATACAACCATCTGACAAAATAGAGTGATTAAATCCAGATCTTGTTATAAGTGTCTGTTTTGTTGCTGTCATGGGACCCAGAATAGCGAGGCCCCACAGGTAAAACTGCAGCCAGAGGGTCAAAGTGCGTGTTAGAGGATAAACTACAAACAGACAGGATCACCACAGTTTACTGCAGGGCACAACTGATCAATTCTAGTGCCAAAATATATTCCCTCAAAGCCTGCTAGCTAGGACAAACACACATTTTAATTTAATACTGGCTTTGGTTGTGTGACAACTGCACATCAGGTATGAGGAAGAGGCTTGTTTTTACTGCAATCAAGGTAGAAGCGTTTTTGTACGCTCCTTCCTGTTATCTCTTCACACCAAAGTGCATGTTTGCCTCTTTTTGTTGAAACCACATGCGCTTCAAAAAGCAGCTCCATGTTTGCCCTGTGACAGTTTACCATTACTATCTCTCAAAAGACCAGAGCTTGCTGACTTGGCTTTTAAGAGTGATACGGAAAGAATTTGAAAGTAGGTCAACAAAGTCCCTCACATAACACTGCTGAAAGTATACGTTTTTTTAAATTTGATGTTCACCGTCTAGAATTACATTTTCTATGTTTAAACATGTTGTGTTGTCTTCGCTTGGGGAAAGAAAAATGCTTAGTTGACTATCGGTTTAATGATCTCTAAACGCATGTGCAAATTGCTCATTACAAGAGGCATCCTCCGTTGTCTTGGTCTCTTCTTAATCATCTTTTCGAGTGTGAAAATAAGCCATTTTTCTCTGGAGGTTTCATCAAACCCAGTATTATCTGCCTTGTCTGTATTCTGCTTTATTACGTTACCAGGAGGACACTGAGTGTTAGGGTGCATTTTAAATAGGAATAACACGGGCCAAAACTCAGAATCAGAATTAAGTCTAGAAGGGGTATGATAAAAAATATCAAGACAATTATAATTGAATTGAATTTGATTTGAGCGTCAATATGAAAATGTACTTTCAGAAAAATGCTTAACAACCAAGAAACAACAAGAAGAATGTAAATGTTTAGGCACATGAGCGGGAAATGGTTTGTTACACATACCAATTAGGGTTGTGGGCTGTTTTGATCATGATTGCAATATATTGAATGTGCAGCTCTATGGTAAAAACTTTTGCATTGTTATAAATCTTCTAGTACTTTAGTTAAGATCTGAACATATCTGCTTTCAGATATGTTATTGTTGTTCCTACATGTGTCCACAGGAGACAATTAGTCTGCTGTTTACTGTGAATAGCTTTTTTTTCCTCCAGAAAATCTTTAAATAAAACCTAATATTTTCTCAAAGAAGAATATAACTGTGTTCTGATAGCTTCTTGTTTAAGTATTTCAGCACTTAGCAAAACTGGAGAATCTTCCCCTTTCATCCTCTCTCTCTCTCTCCTCCCATCAACACCTGTGCTACTTCCTCACAGAAACCAGCTGTCACATGAGGCACTAAAATGGAAATTAGGCTTTTGGTTGGAAATCAAGGCTCACTTGGCAATGAATTGCTTGGCACAGACCTCGGTAAATACGTATAAAACCCTTTAACTGGAGTTGCAGTATTTGAACTAGTCCTTTAGGCCATGTTTTTCTTTAAAGAGAAATTCTGGTTCTGCATGTTATCATGGTGTAATAACAAAGTATTTTTAGTCAAACCTTAAGCAACATGTACTCATTGATGAGGCCAAATTTTACATGCCTTGTGAGTCCCTCCCGGAACTCTAAAATCGTGAATATCATTTGGTCTGCGAAAACACTGAAGCTTAGCATGTCCAAGAAGTATGCTATGCTGCCGACAGACGTGGTAGAATGAGTGTGTGAGGAAGAGAAAAGGTGCAGAGCAGTCCTAGACGGCGCGTGACGGTGACTGCTTTTAATTCCTGCTGTAATGTGCAGGTGCAAACGCTGCAGTAATAGTAAAGCCCTCACTGCAGCTGTCTACATTCTGACACCTAAATCTTCCTCAGGACCAAACATGAGCCAGCCGCCGGCTCCCGTATTAACTTCGCCCGCTGGCTCTGGTGTTGTCCCGCTCCGTGACCCAGCGGTTCTCAGCTTCTCCTCCTGTTCTCCTGAATAATGAAAGACACAAGTCGTCATCCCGACTGTCCACTTGCTGCCTTGCCTGTCTACCAGGTGCCGTTATCATCGCTGCCGTTCTGCCTTTGTATGCTAGGTGACGGCTCTAACTACTGTTAGGTCAATTTACCTCCCAGTCCGCGCTCCCAAACCAAATGCTGCTCTTTCACTGAGCTGGGGATGTGAGCAGATGCTATATTTATTGCACAAGGTGGTTATTTTTGGATTCTGCAACGTATCTGGTGTTATCGGGGATGTTGCATAACTGCAGTGTTGTGTCTAATATTAATGAGCTGTGTTAGATTTTTTATTTGCATCAACTATATCCAATGAAATTCTGTGGTAACTATAATTCTGTATTCCTGAATGTTCCTCTTTGTTCATCTTGCTTTAGAAAATAAGTATTCTCCTCTGTAAGGCTATTCGATTTAGTTTATATTTTTTTTTAATCTAACGTCAACCCTACAAGGAACATTAGCATACCAATAATTCCCAATATTTTGGTGACAAAGTTGTGGCACATTTCTAACTTACAATTAAAGACGGTAAAACCAAATTAGAACCTTCCCAGCATGCTCTCCACTCCCTAACATAGGTTTTCTGCCTCCTGAGAGATGTTGGGAAAATTAGGAATGGGCAAAAACATTGTGTCCCTGCAGGGAGAAAAGATAGAGGCTTTGGAAATCGTCATGTTTTACCGAGAAAATGGATAAAAGTTAAGCACCTGAGGAGTTGGCCTCTCTTGACATGTCTAGCAAGATGTTGGATACCTTCTCTGAATAGGTGGGGATGCAGGCTTGTTTTGCATGGGTCTCTTTAGGCATTAACATCAGAATTGCAGATGTAAAAAGAAATGTCTGTACTATGTACGATGTTTTGGTAATTGCATTTAAAATATCCTGGCAATGTGTTTTTTATGTACATACTTTTCTCTGCAGGTACAATTGCCAACCAGTCTAGGGCTTTGTGAAGCATTTAGAGGCAAAATCAAGTGCTTGCACTCATAAGGCCTTTAGCTATGAAGTTGATGGAGAAGTTAGCAAAGATGGCTGCATTATGAAGCTGCTGCAAGATGAACGTGCCTCTGACCTTTAAGAAGCCGAACACAGATGGGTGTCCACTGTATACAGTCAGACATGTCGCCAGAAAGACTCTTTTTAAAACCTTTTTACACTCACTGTACTCATCATCACAATAAATACCAGAAAACATTTTGCTAAAGCCTTAAGTCCATACCCTCCATCCCTAGTATCCAACTGTTACGTAATTATGCAGACCCTCCTGCTGTTTATTTGTGCTCATGAATTTTTCTAGAAAATAGATTTCTGCAAAGGTCCTGTTCTGGGTTTTCTTCCCAGGACTGTTTTTAGGATGTAGGTGTGACATTTTAGCTCATGTTAAACTTTAGCAACCCTTAATTCTAATAATGGTTAAAAAAAAAACACCTAATATCCTTTTTAATTTCTCTGACCTCCGTGATATGAGCTATTTTTTACTTAAATTTGCAGAATAGAGTTGAGCTGTAGCCCATTATTCCTACCTGAAGATGTGTATATCGGCCAGTCATGGCCCCACCTCAACCCCCCCTGGTCCGCTGTTGCTTTACCCTGGTAACAGGACTTTAAATATTCAGTAATAGTTTAAATTCATTGTACAGTATAACGATGGCCCATTTTTTGTTAATGGAAAACTGGTGGATTATTGCAGCCAGAGATGCTACTGTTTTTTTTTTTTTTTTTGTTTTCCAACTGGATGGCATATTTGTCTTTACATTTTAAAGAAATGCATGACAGTTTATTCCTATTAACATTGTGTATCCAAAATTTTAATTGGCTTGCATGAAAATTGAAAGCTTTAAAAATGTTGACGCAGTTGTGAGGAACTAGAATCCAAGATCAGCTTCTTGTAAAACTAGGCTGTTGACTGCAGGAGTGTTATTCAGAGGCGTTTAACCTTCCTTCCTGTGTGCCCATGTCATTTTCAGGCCTACGGCTCAGGATGCGATGTAGTTATCTTGGCTAGTGACTTTGACTGTGTTCAGATCATCCCGGGAGCTCAGAATGGGAACATACAGGTGGGCTGTGTGGAGTGCTCCCACCAGCTTGGCAGGGTAAGTGTCGATTACACCCTCAGATCCATTCGCACGCAGTTTGTGTCCTTCTGTGAAACCAGAGGATAATATCAGTGATGCTGAGCAGAATGAGGAACATTTAGGCCTGTTTGTCTTCATCCTGTACGGACTAAGCGTCGTCCGCTGTCCTGCTCCCTTGCTTCACTCCCCCATCTTCCCCTCTCTCTCCTGGGAATGACTGTGCAGAAGCACTGATGGGGGTGAGTAATGCTGTGATGATGAACATGGCTCTTTATTTTTAGATCGCTGCTTCTTATGGAAACACAGTCTGCATCTTCGAACCGCTTTCTATCAATCCAAATAAACGCCACAAGGTGAGTATGGAAATCAGCATTTTGTGATTTCAATCTTGCAATCAGTGGATTATTTTCTATTAAAATTGTGTGCAAATAACATTGCATGGTGTGTCTCGCTCTCCTACCGACTAATAGCAACTTAATTATCAGTGGCAAAAGACAGGACAGTTCTTTCTTGATGCCATCACCTACAACCTGGCCTGGGACCCACAAGGTATATCTACGCTTTCTGTGTTTTAACCTGTCTGGGTAAAAATGACCCACAATATACACAGCATTCATCCTCAGTCCCTTTTGATTTGTCTGTAATGACATCTGTGGTATGAAAACATGACCCTGTGCATGTTGCTCTGTGTGCTGTGGAAGGCATTGCGGGACATGGGGTGTGTAATGAAGTGCTTTCGTGACCTCAGGGAACCGTATCCTGGCAGCAACCGAGCGACTCCAGCTTTGGGCTCCTCCACTGACAGATGCCCTAATAGAAGAGGAGGATGGGCAGATGATGGAGGACAAACCCCACCCTGTCCTCAGTGACTGGAACTGTGTCTGGCAGTGCAAGTAAGCTTTTACCTTTTTTGCATCCACGTAAGCAAAAATCATCAAACAAATATCGAACAAGCCGGCTGTCTAAAGCCAGTAATGGAAATCAAGCCAATGCCCAAATGGTCTTTTGACAAAGTATTGGTTAAGCCAGACCACAGAGCATAATGTAATTTTGTAATTTTTCTGCTGTGTTTAGGTTTGTAGCTCATAACGGTTATATTCATTGTCATGTCAACAATCCCATAATGTGTAAAATAATTTTTCGAAAGTAAGAATGCGAGCACACGGTTTCCAAAAGTTGCCAGAGCATTACTGAACAGCGAATGCTCACTCAAGACCAAAGGTTGCCTAAAGCATGTGCGTTCCACACGGAAGTGAGACGTGCGGACACATCGTCTGCAGCATTTGTGCTGCTTGCGGCTTTTCCTCCAAACTAGCTCTGTTCTCCTGGACTCTAGAGGGCAGCATTGTGCTCCATTGCCAAGCGTACTACACCACACTACATGTAAACGTAGAAAACACAGTTGTTTCCGACCTTTTAAAACACTTTCCCTTCGTACAAGAGTGACGGCGATTTCTCTCCAATAATTAACAATTTATTGATCATGGTGATCTTAATGGACCAAATCATAAAGATGTCTATATTTACCAACCTCTGTCAGAAGGAGCTTGGTAAATATTGTTGTTCTGCACTGCTTTGTCCTTGTAGTTAGGAATTGTCCTAGGTGTGGTAGCCAAAATGACGTAACAAGGCCGCGTGGACCTCGCAGATGCGTCAAGCATAAACCAGGCATAAGGCCCAGCCCACAAGTAGCCAGATATCTGGGAAAATGAAAATATTGTTATGCGTTTTGGTTATTCATCCACATGAAAATTTCCTTTTACATCACTAAAAGTAATCATTTCTGAAAACTCTACTAAACTTTAAGGGTCCGACCCATCACAGGGTGGACAATAAAAGAGCTATTTCTGAAGAAAAACCCTAGTTTGATATCCAACTTCCTGATAGCATGTTCAATACATGACTTAAATGAAAGTTTATTGTCAACTCCAATGCTGAGGTGATTCTAAGTCTCAGCAAAGCCTGTTGGTGTATTTTTCGTTGTTTTTAATGAAGGGAGAGTTTGTGGGACTTTCCTTTTGTTGGGAAACAGCATCACCATCAACTTTGTAATATTCTGTACTTCATTTGGCTCACACAGACGTCAAAACAACGTTACTACTGGCAATTATTGAAAATAAAAAGCCTTTTCTTTCCTGCTAAACTGCTCACAAACAACAGCTGCTGACATCCCATCACTCTGGCTGTTGACTACTTGCTCAAGCTATCAGTCCTAGCCGTAGCGTTAACGCTGTTGGATTTTTCTCACATCAAGTTTGGATTTCTCCTTACCTGGGGAAAAAAAAACAAACAAAAAAAACATGATTGAAGATTTCTGTATTGGAGAAATTCTTTCTGGACAGAAGAAAGCTGCTATCACAACAAACAGTCCACAAAATAAAACATTAAAATGTCTAATAAATAGCATTTAAGGAAAAAGAACAAAACAAGTGAATTAATAAAAAGTCACAAAACAGTAGTCACATCAGTGTCCAATCATCTTCAGACGCATTGTAATGAGTGACAATCATTCCTATTGAAGACTATTCATCAGCAGGTCATTAAGAGGCCTCCTGTATCCCAGCTCATCTCTCTTTCTTAAATCATTAATAAGGTTGATAAACACAGGGATGAATGAATTTTTATACCGGCTGTGTTTACAGAGTGGAACCCAGCACTGTCTTCCTGATTTCTGTGTTGTCCAACAGCATGTTTTCTGCTTCCTTGATAGTTTCTTGAGAGAAAAGTTTTCGAAAATGAAAACTGTTTCCATGAGAAAGACTCTTTGGTGATCATCCACGCATCTTTTGTAGATGATCTTTGTAGAGAGAGGACTTGCTCTTTCTCTCTCTCTCTCTTTCTTTTTTCTGTCCTGCCAGTAAGCGACAAAAAATTATAATTTCTTCTGTGATTACAATGGGAAGTTCCCAGATAGAGCAATCTCAGATGCTACGTCATTATCCTCATATAGTATTGCCTTACTGTTTTGTTGGGTGTGACTTTTTGTTGCAGAAATGGGAGTTTTGAAATTACTTATTCACTTTAAAAAATGCATGGTGGAAAGGCCCCGTTTGAGTTTTGTTTGTTTCATACTTTCTGGATTATATTGCTTTCATCTTCTAAAATGTTTTTGTATATGCCCCTTAACTTTAGTTTTTAAATGTCCCTTTGAATGACAAATGTTTTTATCTCTAAAAAAAACTTTTACTGAGGGAAATGTTATTATGTTTATCTGTATTTGCTTTTGCAGATTAAAATTAAAATTTTAAAAATTATAATTTTTTTTCCATCCCAGTAATCTACAAAATTCTGAATGTACAGTTTACACCTTGAACCTTTGGGATTTATAATTTTTGCTTGTAAAATGTTAAGTAGTCTCCACACTGCTCTCCGCTTGTATAAAATGGTTTTATGTCCAGCTGTAAGCCGCTCCCGAGTCAGCAGACGTGGCTTAAAGCTGTGTAAACATAAACGCCATGTTACTAATTGGTATATGATGACACAGGGAAGTGCATGCTCACAGTCAACCAGCAATAACTCTTGAAAAAAAAATCCCACTCAGAGCTTGCAAAATACCTTTTTTGTTTGTTTTCATAAGTGCAGCACTTCCCTTTGAAAAGTGAACATAGCCAAACGTGTTCGTCCCTGTTTTTCTTTACAGGACCGCTGCGTCTATTCACATCGCCAAGTGGTCTCCTGATGGGGAATACTTTGCAACAGTTGGGAAGGTACAAGATTATCCCCTAATGATGAATTGCCAAACAATAAGAAGAAAAAAAAAAACTATGATATGTGTGAGCTTTGACTGATATTCATGCTGTATGTGGATGTTTGTGTTTGCTCAGGATGACTGTTTACTCAAGGTGTGGTATCCCACCACTGGCTGGCGCTCAGCAGTGGTGGTCCAGGACCTGTCCGATAAAAAGTGTCCACCTGTTCACTTCTCCTTTGTTTACTTGGCCCACCCTCGCTCGGTTACGGGTATGTCTTGGAGGAAGACCAGCAAATACATGCCCAAGTAAGAAATGGCACAGGATTATAGTCAGAATAATGTATTTTTACACCTTCTGTTTTAATGTTTTAACGCGACCAGTGCTTGCATTAGCTACATTCCTTTTATTGTTCTTACACATTATTTCAGCTTTTAAACAGTCTTTGTAAAACACCTGTTAATGGTTTTGGCTGTGATCGATGCCTGTTTTTTCTTACTTGCAATTTTAGAGATATATATTACCATGTGTGTGTTTGATGCATGAATCTGTTTACAGAATTGACATACATTAAAACATGCTGCCGCTTACCGTGAATTAGCAATCCCAAATGAATCTTTAGTCCTTAGGATACCCTAATGATAGTGCACAGAGATATTGTATGGGACCACTGGAAAACCTTCATCAGGCAGCTGAAAATATTTTAGAAGTTAGCATTTTTAGAACATGGTAATGACCTGATGGGAATATCATCGATACAGAGCTTCAGTCATGGCCTACTAAAATCAAATTTGAAAAATATAGTAAAGGTGTGCCTCAGGGGATTGTATTTCAGACAGCATCCAAATCCTTTGAAAATTCAGAGCTGGCTTTAAATAGCAATGACAAAAGAAAGGAGATTCTGAAGAGATTGATCAGACTGTGTTGTTGCAGATTAGATGTTATTGTTTCTGTTGGCGGAAATGAAGTGGATTTCTTCTTCTTTTCCAGCATTTTTTTTTAAAAGCTAGCAGATATTAAGAAATGGTATTTTAAATAATTTATATGTGCATATATTTATTTAATTATTATAAAACTGTATAACAATAAAACTTAGTTTGGTGTAAAATTAAAGCCTCGATCAGTCAAATTGTTTCTGATTTTGAACTGCACCTCATAGTTGGAGGCCAGATGTCTTAAAAACCCTAAAATTGAAAAGCACCTGTCTCTTGTTTTTAAAATGCAATTTCAGTTCAGAAACATTTTGGATAATGAACGATTTGTTAACGTTTGATTTTTCTGATTTTAGGGGAACCGTGTGCAATGTTTTGCTCACATCCTGCGAGGACGGCGTGTGTAGGTTATGGTCAGAAACCCTATTACCAGAAGATAGTCTGCTCGGTGGGCAGATCACTGAGAACACTCACACCTTCAGCTCCAGCCTCCCAGGCCTGGCAGGAAATAAGGACAAGATCCAGCATGCTTTAGAGGTATTCCATCCCAAACTACTCTTCTTCAACGAACATCTGCCATTCAAACTCTTTCATGGTTTTAATTTCCAAATTCTGCTCGCTCAGTCGATCCACCACCTGAAACAGCTGCGGCGCGGTCGACGGCGGTCCTCTGCTCTGGTGGCACACAGTGAGCTGCTGCCCTCTCAGCTGGGCACACAGGACGCTCATACCCATCGCCACATTGCTCACCATGCCAACGCCCTGTGTCACTTCCACATCTCCGCCAGTATTAACCCAAACACAGGTGGGTTGTTTAAAATGTTTTCGTTTGACACTCTCCAATAATCAAACGACAATTTCACCTTTGTCACTCTGTTTTTCTCGCTTGGACCCATTTCCCCTCTTAGATATCCCGTCAGCGCTGGCTGACTCCTCAGTTTTCAACCCTGAAGACGGCACCGGTGGCGGAGGCTTTGTTGTACACTGGCTGAACAACAAAGACCTCAGTTTCACTTCGTCGATGGACCTTTTCATGACGCAGCTCCGTAAGTTCTCTGAGCAGCACCTGGACCCGACTACCGAGGAACCTCTTGATCCTGAGGGCTCCCCCATGAAGTTCGATTTTGGTACGACTCACATTCAGGCCCTCGCATGATTTTTCTGAACAATACAAAACAAAAAATAGGCATCAAGTGGTGAAAATGAATGTTCTGTTTGTCTCCTTAGACCTGGATGAGATGTCTGACAAAGCGTCCTCGGAGCACGGAGAAGAGGCCGACTCAGGGGAACAAGGAAGCACCAAGGCGTCCTCCCCTGGATCCAGCTCCAGCATGCCTTTACCGTCCATGCTGCTGGAAAGGAAGATGGAGACCCTGGCCATAGAGTGGAACAAGAGCCCAGACATGTTGTTCACAATACATCCCACAGACGGTTCCTTCTTGGTTTGGCATGTGAAGTACTTGGATGAATTCAACCAGGGAATTTTCAGACAAGTTCAGGTAAGCCAGAAAACTAAATATATTGGATTTGCAACTCTGTACTTGAATATGTACTTATATAAGCAACTGACACGATCCAATTGAGTTTGAGTTATAACTACGGTATATGTAAGGTAAACGTTGTCCTGGTGTTTTGATTGATAATATTCAGATTGGCCTCCAATCAGGTCCTCTTAGGTCACTCTTTCATATTTGAAAAGGGTCAAAAGAGCACTTATGGAGGCTTTAACAATTAACCAACATCAATTTGAAGAAGATGGTCTTGCAAAATAAGAACTAGGCTTTTAATAGCCAATAAGCCCAAAATGGTTAAAGGTAATGTCCAGCGGTGGATTTTCATTTCCACTTACAAATGCACAGTGACAGTAAAAATACTGTGGGGTAACAAAGTATGGATATCTACTGTGGGATTTCTAAACACATAAAAGTCAGAGATTTTAAAAGTGCAATGAGTATAAATACGGATAAATCTACTTTAAGTGTCCTTCTTCAATGGCATCACCAGAGGCACAAGACCTGATCAGCTGGTATTACTGAGTAGTTTAGCAGACGAGTGACTTGCAACAAATTAAAACATTGATTTTGAAGCGTTTGAGTCGCAAGTTCAATTGTTGCGAGGCTGTTTATGTTCCTTTTTTAAATTATTCCATCTAACGGCCATGCCGGTGGAGCATGGGTAGCAGCGAAGCCCGAGTACGGAGGCCTTAGTCCTCGATGTGGACATAAAAATAAAGAAAAACAACAATAAAGCGTTAATGGTATACTCAAGAGTAGTTGTCCTATGCCTCATGTAATGTCATCAGAGCGGTTAGTGGAATGAAACTTGTTTTTGGGGGTGTACCTTATCTTAAATGGCAATTAACAACAAAATAACAGCACAAATAAAATAACTGACCAGTTAATTTAATGGGTGGCAAACTATATCCAAAGTGAGCTTGATCTGCCTTGCACCTTTAAGTACCAGCTTATAGGAGTTCTGGTTAAATGAGCTTCAGAACTTAGTGGTTTAACTTTTCCCTTTTGTGTCCTCAGAGCAGAAAAGACCCAGAGTATCACCCTATGTTTATTTATTTTTTTCTCCTCCAATCTCCACTAGGTCTCGTTCTCCTCGCGCATTCCAGTAGCGTTTCCTACAGGTGACGCCAACTCCCTGAGTAAAAACATCCTGATGTACGCCTGCACTCTGACCGAGGGGGAGAGCGCCGGGACGGGCGAGCAGGGAAGAATGGTCCAGCGAATGTCGCGCTCGGCTTCGATATCCACCGGCATGGGCTCCACCGCCGTGTCCCCCTCACCAAAACTTCGCCCGGGCATTAGCCCCGCTGTCATGATGATCTCGAAGCACGTCGACGGATCTCTCAACCAGGTACGAGGCTGGGAATCGCTGTCTTGTTTCTGACTGGTTTTATACTCGGGCACTTTAGAAACATTTTCCTCCCAGGTTATAAAAATCCTACTGTACAGATCTGCGTGTAATTTATTCGTTTTCTCACAAACTACTGTCTTCCTCCGTGACCACAGTGGGCGGTGACATTTGCTGAGCGCTCTGGCTTCTCCAACGTCCTGACTGTATCTCACAAGATTCGGTACTGCGGACACCGTTTCCACCTGAACGACCAGGCGTGTCACACGGTGCTGCCGCTGCTGCTCACCTCCTCCCACCACAACGCCTTGCTCACCCCTCCCTCGGCCCCCGGCAGTTTGGAAGGGGAGCAGCTGATGTCCTTTCCTCCGCCAAAAGGACTTCCCAGGTACAGAAGCAAAACAAATGTGAATAATGGATCCCTTATTTGTCCGACCGGAAGGGGAAAACGGACTGTAAATCATTGTGATACGGCTCTGGGTATAAAACCTTTCTGCTGTATGTCCGGTATCTTCTTAAATAAGGAGAGAGCCGTTTTTTTTATCCCTTCTGTGTCCTCCGGATCAGAAGCACAGGGTTTTGTTTACTGCTGCTTTGTTTCCAGCACTTACACTATACTGCGGTGCTAATCAATACTGACACTCAAGTTGCCTAAAAAATGGCTAAAAGAATCCATCCTGCACTCAGAGAAGCAATCTGCAGGATAAATTGGGTGAATTATTATTTTTTGACTGTAGTTTGAAAGCTGTATCCAGCCAAAGCCTGATAATATGTTTGCTTTCTCTACAAACACATTTTTTTTTATATTTCAGGACAAATGTAAAGAAAACTGAAGTAGAAGCTCATTGTTAAAATGCAAGATCTTGTTTACTGCAGCGCATTATCAATGAATATCATATAGTGTTAAACATCCCGTCTGCCTGACATAAGATTAAAGATGCTGTTCTACATTTGCGCTGACAGGAAGCAGCTTCGCAATGCAGCCACAAGGACTTTTCACGACCCAAACGCCATTTACAGTGAGCTGATTTTGTGGAGAGTGGACCACATCGGACCCCTGTCCTGCACTGGAGGGGTCTCTGAACTGGCCCGTATCAACTCGCTGCACACGTCCGCCTTCAGCAATGTTGCATGGCTGCCTACACTGGTACCCAGCACTGTGCTTGGTAAGTGCTCCTCACCAGGGCTGCAGAAGGTGCTGCAGATATTTCATTCTCGGTGTGTCCAATATTGATGTCATAAAGGATTGTTCGGAATGCAATTCGTGTCGGACGCTATCTTCATTTTAGAGACTGTGCCAATCACAAGTTGGTGACTGGTTAGCATTTTTTAAGTCTGGTTTCTTAGTTTATTTTGAACATCATTGGAACATAAGAGTAAAAGATGCAAAAGAAATTAAATAAAAACTTAAAAAAAATTATATTTCCCATTATTTACAGTATAGCAGCTCAATAATGTGGTTGGAATGAAGTTGGATGAAGTATAAACTTACTAGATCCTACCCCAGTACCATAGAGTCAAAACCTTTGCTGGTGGATCTGTCAGTAGCCATTATACCTTTTGTAAAGAGTCAGCATTCTTTAACTTTTGTCACAATATGTGCATTATCAATTTACATGTTTACAGGTTCTTTGAAACATAGATCTCAAGCTAGAATCAGAAATTTCCAATATGCTGCCAACATTTCCAGATCCAGAGCATCGTTCCATAAATAGAGACTGAAAGCTCATAAGACGGTGCTGTGCTCCATTCCACCTCGCTGTTACCTGCTATAAGTCTCACTTTCTTTTTCTGTAGAAGCCTGAATGAATCTCGGGCACGTCTGTACATTCACAAAATACAGTTTCCTGTGAAATGGCTTTTTACATCTCTGTTTTTGTGTGATTTCACTTTTAAATGCTTCACTTATACTGAGAATTGCTAACTTTGAGTCTTCTTCCTTCAGTAACAGCACGACTTGGAATAGAGTAGATACACAAAGCTGGCCTAAATGTTGATACAGAGAATTGGATGCACTGTGAAACAGATGACTGAGCAAGGAGTTAGGAAAATCAGGATTTGTTGCAACACTTTTACGTTTCGGTGATGTCAAATCATGTAAAATGATGTACTGACTGGAAGCTATCCTAAATGGGTCTTTGCATATAGGTGATAATCTAGACCACCAACATGGTGACCGCAGGAACCAGGTAGCCCCCCAGGACCATATGTGGTTCCCTCAAGCCTGTTAAAAAAAACAGCACAACCCTCCAGTGAGCTGCATGTAAAATGTTATTTTATTCTCTTCCTTTTTAATAATCCTTATATTTACATAGATTTAAAAATAACAAAAGCATTAAAAACATGTTTATATTACTTAAAGTTAAGGTGATCTCTGATTCTCCTAGTTGAAAGGTAAGTACAGGTAGCCCTTTATGTGACAGTACCAATGAAGTAGCTCTCAAAAAGGAAATAAACATCGGTTGTTAATATGGGGCCTGTTTCACATATTGGACCAATACGATTAAAAAAAAAAAAATATATATATATAAATATATATATATATATATATATATATATATATATATATATATATATATATATATATATATATATATATATATATATATATATATATTATATAATATAATATAATATAATATAATATAATATAGTGACTGATCGGAGCTATTTTGGTTGAATGAGGATAACCTTGTCACCAAATCATCATAATGTCAAGGGTAAATTTTGTAAAGTAAGTCATATTGGAAATGGCAGGGAGGAGAAATATCTTTGTTTTGAATAAGGATTTTTAACATTTATTTTAAACTGAAGTTTTACTTTTTCTAAGATAGAATTGTTGAATTGTTACATGTTACACAACATTTTGGAAAAAGACAACTTCAAATCTTTATTAAAACTCTAGTAGAGGAAATTTGTTCTCATTTCTAAAAGGCCATCAACTTATTTTTGTTTTTAGGGTTTAAAATAAAGAAAAAAGTAAGATATTTGCAAATGGAGGATAAAAAGATTTTCTTCCATGGGATGGACATTTATTTATTTATTTATTTATTTATTACTGGTACTTTTAGTTTCATTCTGTTGTTGAAATTCAATGCTTGAGAAACCATGAAAACTGCTAAATCCTGCATTTTTTTAATGATATAAATGTTTAGAAGCTTTAGTTGGTTCCCTCAACTTTTTAAGCCTAAGTAATTAAACGCCACTGTGTAGGGTCCAAAGAACCCCCTGTGGCTCCGGAGCCACAGGTTGAAGACCCCTTTTCTAGCCACTAAAGTGCATCCCTTTGAGGCTGGTATTTATGAAGATAAACCACTTTCCATGCCAAATTTTCTCTAAAAGGTTAATTGCGTTTGCCACGTCTTATTGTTGCTTTCTAGTTGTAAACATGTTTGTATGAAAGTTAAGCTATTAACCACAGCGCTCGAATCTATTCAGTATATAATTCTCTCTACATGAAATAACAAAGCTTTTCATTTAACAATAGACTATATTTAAGTGTCCTTATGAATCTGAATCTAACATAACTTAAACTACAAACTGCTTTGCCCGTCAGGAACCTACTGTAACAGTGCCAGTGCCTGCTTTGTGGCATCGGATGGTAAAAACCTGCGCCTCTATCAAGCTGTTGTGGATGCCAGAAAGCTCCTGGATGAGCTGTCTGACCCTGAAACATCTGTGAGTGAACACATCCATCACTGCTCATTTAGAATATGTTATTTCTCTCTTGGATATGAAAAAAAAAAAAGTAAAATCATACTTTTTAAATCTCTGTTCTGTGGAGCTAATCTATCTGGATTTTTGTGTTTCTCATCTTTGTCATATTAAAAGCCAGGAACTCGAATTGAATCAGATTTAGTCTAAGCATGAAAGGAGTAAATCTGGATCTCTCCCTAGCATGCATCTGTAGTTAGAAAGATACAAAAAATAAGCAACTTGTTTTATTCTGAGATGACTCATAGTTTATTTTATAAAGGGCTGCATCATTTACACATAGCGTTTAGCCTTCAAAACCTTTTACAGCTAATCCTTGCCTCGCAAAAACATTAGAAGAGTTCATAGGTAATTACCAAATGTTCATCTCTATGTTTGTTCAGAAACTGGTGGGCGAGGTGTTCAACATCGTCAGTCAGCAGTCCACTGCCAGACCTGGCTGTATCATTGAGTTGGACGTCATTACAAACCAGGTTAGCAGCGCTGTTTTCACACCCAGCTCATAGCAGCGCTGGACTTTTCAGTCCTAAAGTCTCGTACATCTGTCTGATGCTACGTCTCTGTGCATCCAGTGTGGCTCCAACACCCAGCTGCTGCATGTCTTCCAAGAGGATTTCATTCTAGGTTACAAACCTCAGGAAGAATCGGAGGCATACACACCAGCTTTTTCAGCTGGAGAAGGTAGTGGATAATTGCCACATTTAACTGGTTTCTTCTTTTTATTTCTGTCAGTGAATGAAAAAAACATTATTTTTGTTTGTTTGTTTTTTAACCTATCCAGATTACCAACCTGCCCCGTTTTCTGAGAAATTCTTCTTGGTGGTGATAGAAAAGGATCTAAACGGGAACTCCGTCCTGCAGATGTGGCACCTGCACCTCCAGTCTGTGCAGGCCTGCGTTGGTGAGTTCAGGACGCACCCAGCTTTGTGCCAGATCATGCAAATCACAACCGACGCTGAAGCATACGTCGATTTTTCTCCTTCTCCAGATGAGCCCAGCCAACAGTTTAGCTTCCAGGGCCAGCTCATGGTCCCCAATCAGATGGTGAATGCGGACTCTTCCCCGGAGACCTCTCCAATCAGACCCCTGCCACGATCCGCTTCCTCAGCCAACCTGCAATCAGCCAGCAAACTTATCCTCAGTTCCAAGCTGGTGTACAGCAAGCGGCTGGACTTACCGCATGGGGTGGAGGTTACCAGGGCAACACCGTCTGCAGGTCCACCAAATGAACTTTTATCCGTTTCGTAATATTCTTGCCTGGGTGGCACCAACCTGTTGGACATTTTTTTTTAATCTTGAAGTTAAATCAACTAGATTTGAACTCAAACTGGTAACACTTTATTTGAAGGGGTGTACATAAGACTGACATTACACTGTCATAAACATGACAATAACACCTGTAATAAACATAAATGACTCCTTATGAATGTTTAGGACTGTTGTCATTAATTGTCATTCGGTAAATTATGACACTATTAAAGCAAAGTTGACATTGCTTAAAATGTCTTTATTATGACAACTTGACATTAACAGAGACAAGGTTAAGTTAAGTTGTCATAAGTTGTCATAACAAATAAAATAACACATAACATATCAAATAAAGTGTAACCCTCAAACTTTATGTTTCTCTTGGATAATTTGGAAAAGCGTGCTTCCACAGGGTTCCTGCGGATCCTTAAAAAGTCTTAAAAGGCATTGAATTCTGTAACTTAAAACTAAGGCCTTAATTGGCATTAAAATGTCTTAAATCAGTCTTTCTTAGGTCTTAAAATTGTTACCAGGTCATAAATAGGATTTTATTTTTGTAATCCTTACCAAACAGTAAAATAATTGACACAATTATATATTTTTGAATTTACTGAACGGCTCAATGTAACCATTATTGGTTCCGTCTCGATAGCAGAACCAATAAAAACCGTTGCGGCCGGACCATAGCTGCGAAAAAGAGTTGGCACTGATTTATAGTTTATTTTAGTAGGGAACAAAACAAAGTTTGTGAATTCAGTTCAGTAGTTGTTAAAAATATATCTGTAATTTGTGTGTTTTTTAGCTTTCTTCCAATATGAAATGTTTTTTCAAAATTTTAAACATGTCTACTGGGCCAGAAAGTAATGAGTTATGTTAAAATAAACATTTGGGTGAAGTTGTCGCAACCAGGTTTTTCCAGTTTATCGTGAATTTGATCTTAACTTTTTATTTCAAGTGGCATTAAAAAGTCTTAAAAAGTCTTGAATTGAACTTGCCTTATGCTGTAGGAACACTGTTCCAGACATTTGGTTGATTTGGGAAAGGTTGTAATCTTTTTTTTGAAAACTTAGATCTCCCTCTCCCCGCTCCTTCTCCCAGGCCATCTGAGCTCCTCCTCCATCTACCCCGTGTGTCTGGCTCCGTACCTGATCGTGACCACCTGCTCGGATTCTCACGTGCGCTTCTGGCGCTGCGCTGTGGAGGGCGAGGATGGCGGCGACGTGGACAGCCGGGTGTACCGCTGGGAACCGTGGGCGCTCATGAACGAGGAGGATGACAACAACAGCGCCGTGTGCGTGTCGGGACGGCCCGTCGCCGTTTCCTGCTCCTACATCGGCAGGCTAGCCGTGGCCTTTAAGCAACCACGGCAAGGGCTGGTAGGATATTCAAATTCTGTCTTTTATTAGCATCTTTAGTGAATATTATAAATACAAATCAGTTTGCTTTTGCTGCTTAACTGCTCATAGATGAAAACAGTTGCATATATTATCATATAAATGCACATTATGTAAAGAAGAGAATGGAGATGTGGGAGGAACTAGGATAGAGGAAGTCATTCAATGCATTTCAAGTCTAAGTCGTAAAAAATTGGAAATCTGACTTAGATTTTAGTTTTCAGTGTGTTTCATGGAGAAAGTCAGAGCATGGGTTCATACAGCCTTAAAGAGTCGTTGTGATGAGCCCACATCTCTATGACATCTCCTTTGTTTAAAGAGCCAGCATCTGCAGGACGTTCATTTTTGGATGTAACAAAGTGTTTTGTTTTTTTTTTCTTCCTCAGCTGCGCAATCCTGTCGAAGACTTCTCGATGCACGTCTCCATCTATGAGTGTGAATCCACCGGTGGCTCTGAGTGGGTCTTAGAGCAAACGGTCCACCTTGACGACTTCGTCAGACCCTCTTCAACGCTGGATCCACGAGTCAGCGTCGACTCCAACCTTTTTGTCTACAGCAGGTCAGAGTCGAACCGCGTGTGTGTTTGTATTTTTTTCTTAATTTGGTTATCTATGTTGTCCTAAGCATGCGTTTTATTGTTTATTACCCTTCAGGTCCGATTTGTACATGAGCAGAGACCACAGCTCGCCCAATATTAAGCATTTCATCCACCTGGACTGGCTGTCAAAGGAGGATGGCTCCCACATCCTCACAGTAGGGGTCGGCTCTAACATCCTGATGTACGGCCGCATATCCGGCATGGTCAATGAGCAGACCAGCAGCAAGGAGGGGGTAGCTGTAATCACCCTTCCTCTAGGGGGCAGTATCAAACAGGGGATCCGTTCGCGCTGGATCCTGCTTCGCTCCATTGACCTCCTGTCGTCCGTGGACGGTACCCCGTCGCTGCCGGTCTCCTTGTCCTGGGTGAGGGACGGCATCCTGGTGGTGGGTATGGACTGTGAAATGCACGTGTACGCCCAGTGGCACCAGGACAAGAAGCCCGGCGAAGGAGAAGAGGGCAACCTGTCATCGGCAGACATCGCTGGAGGTCAGACCACAGTTACCCCCTCGGTCTTTGAAGGGAGAGCCAGGTCCAAGAGCGTGTTTGAAGGCAGCACCGGAGTGGACGAAGCCCTCCGTGCGCCTGCGGGACTACAGGAAGGTGGACTGTTCGAGGCAGCCCATTCTCTCTCGCCCACGCTGCCGCAGTACCACCCAACTCAGCTGCTGGAGCTCATGGACCTGGGCAAGGTTCGACGGGCCAAGGTGGGTCCGTCTCTTGCGTGAGAATGTGTGTTCAGAAAGGGCTGCTTTCAAAAAATCTAAACCCGTGCGTCCGTATTCGCCCAGGCCATTCTTGCACATCTGGTAAAGTGTATAGCCGGAGAGGTCGCTGTGGTCCGGGACGTGGAGGCGGGTGAAGGCGGATCCAGGAGGCATCTCTCGCGAACGATCAGCGTGACGGGCAGCACAGCGAAGGACACAATCGTGGCAGGCCGGGACGGAGGAAGGGATTACACGGAGATCAACTCCATCCCTCCTCTGCCGCTCTACGCCTTGATGTTGGCCGACCTGGACCCCTCATTCAAGGGAGCGGAAGAAAGCGCTAAAGCCACTAAGGCTGTTGACGGCGATGGACCCCAAAAATCCACAGAAGACCAGTATGCTGACCTCTTCCAGGTGAGAAGAGCTAATGGGAATGAAGTTGCTGTGTTTTTGGGTAGAATTATTGTAAAAGTTGCAAGTTTGTCTATGGATGCTTTAAAATCTGTGCTGTCTGCTCAAACAGGTGTCAACCGTTACTACAGATGACTTTGTGAACTTCGCTACTGATAAACCAGAGAGGAAATCTCGAGTTATCAACCTTTCTCAGTATGGACCCTCTTACTTTGGACCAGAGCATGCTCAGGTATTGTACTTTATGGCTAAATAAACAGCAAATATAATGGTAGTAAAAAGTTTTAAGCCCATTTGGTCCTGTTAATGATGATCCTACTTTATTTAGTTGATCTCATAATTTGATTTCTGTGGGGGCTGAAAGTCGGTGAGAAAGTCAACTTGTACAGCAGTTTCCTCCTCTGCTCATAAAGCAGAAGCGTAATATTTGTTTACGAGCGCTCTGTTTTAGCCGTGTTCTTCTTTTTTTTTTGTTGCTGCCAGGTATTGTCCAGTCACCTGATGCACTCCAGCCTCCCGGGACTGACGCGGCTGGAGCAGATGTTCTTGGTGGCCTTGGCAGATACGATCGCCACCACGAGTGCTGAAGTTGCGAGCTCCGCTGATCAACAGTACACAGGTTACTGTAGGCTTTGTGTCTGCCTGCATCCACGACTGTGTCTCGTTTTCCGCTTCCACATTTACGCTGGTGTGACAAGAACGGCCTTGTTTAGTCCACTTTAGATGCTGCGTCAGTTTGCTAGGTGAGCTAGGGGAAAATCACAGCCGATGGTAACTCTAATGCTAGCTACATCCCTGCGTCGACCCTTCTTATGGTGTTGCTTAAGAATTCAGGGTGGATAGTCTTCCTTATAGACTTAAATGTGTCGCTGGATATTAAAACGAGACGTTAACATCCAGTAGATGTTGTAATCCAACAGGTGAATGACAGCTGAGTACCTGAGAGCAGTGTTTCTATTGGGAACACAGCCTGCCATGTTAGATTAAAAACAAAACTACCTGGTTAAACATACATTTAGTGGTAAGTAAATTGAGCTTAGAATATTAGTTTACCAACAGCATTGAATGAATTTTGACCATCCACAGCAACTTGAGCTCATCTCTGGTATTCTAAATCTGTATTACTGTAGGTTTGCTGATTCATACATATCTATAAACTAGATACTCTCGGTATTTAAAAGAAATGCACCGAACAGATATCTATGGCCACTATTTGATCTCCAGTTTTGTGTAGATCCGACCTGCTGATGTAAATGTTGGCTGATTACAATTTATCTATCAGAACGGTTTTCATAAGAATTTAATATCCATTTTCTAGCCATCCCTTCATTAGCGGTCATTAATTATTTATATCAGGAGCAGGGACAACGTCACACTGTGTGTGTTAGAGAGAGAGAGAGAGAGAGTGTGCAGTCGATATAAAACGTTGTCATAAAAAAAAGAAGAAACTTATAATAGATTTCACGTTTGGATCTGTCTTTAACTTCATGAGATAGATAGATAGATAGATAGATAGATAGATAGATAGATAGATAGATAGATAGATAGAAAAAACATAGAAAAAAAAATCTATGTACCCCTTTAGATTCCTCATGCTGATAGTATTGTTAAACAGCACTGTTAAATACATTAGGAATTATGTATGTTCTTAAAAATGTATATAAATCCACCTAATATCAGAGATTTGGTGGAGATTAGATCCTCATTCTCATTAAAGCCAAACTGGATGTAACTGTTGTCATACTTCCTAATTTTAGCTGGTTTGGCTTTTACCTTAGTGGACAGAGTTAAATATTTGTCCATTGTGTTACTTAGCTCAACCCCGACACATCCTCAGCACTCCTCAGGCCCGGCAACATGCGTTTTGTGGACCCCCAGGGGTCCGGGGACCCCAGCTTGAGGGCCACTGCCCTAGAGAATAAAGACTTATAAGTATCTTAAGTCTAAGTCTTTTTAAAAGCTTTCAACATTTCCAAATCCAGCATGTTCTGTAACAGGCGAAGGTTGAAAGCTCAAAGGAATAAAACAAAATAACTGTACTCTGTTTAGCCATTTTGCTATATACTGTAGTACTAAAAGTAGGAAAGATATTCTTCTTTCCTCAGTAAGCACTTAGCAGTGAATAAGTCTATAGGGCCTTAGAAATGTTCTTGGACCACAGTCATAAAACTTAACAGCATCGAGGTTGAAGATTATTAAAAACTTACTAATACACTGTAGTTTACTCACAAACATTTCTGTTTTCATGTTTAAAGTCAAATCAGCCTCTTGTTTAGTGTGATCCTCACTGATTCAGGCTCTTTAATGGTCATGGATCCGCCAACTCCCCTGTTTTTCTACACGATACCGGCCAGCAGCAGACTAGCTTTTTAAATCACACATTGTCTTGTTTGTATGTGAGATCAAACATGTGCATGATCTGATAACATTGTAGTTTATCGATCTCGGCTGTGTTGGCTTGCCTCCATATCTACCATGCCTGTAGTCGTTAACCTTTGTAGGAGATAATGCTCTTTAAAAGTTGTCTAAAGGTTATGAACATGGAAGACAAACATGCATTTTTTTTGTTTTTTTTTCTTGATTGTGTGTTCCAGCATGTATTTAATCTCCAGCCATCAAATCTTTAATGACAAAAACAGAAAAAAAAGCGTCTATACTGTTCCTCCGTACTTGTTCGTTATCGGTGACTTTTTTTTTCTTCTTTAATTTACCATCTTATTTATTTAGTCTTTTGAGAGCAAGACATAAGCAGGTTGTTCCAGGGCAGAGTAATCACAGAAGACGGTTCAGGGTCAAGAGATATTATATTTTCTGACCGGATTGCATGAATCAAAATGTTATAGGAGGTTCTTTTCTTCCCTTCTTTGGTAGCTATTTTTGTTTGGTGCTGTATTGAACCCTAAATAACAAATCTGACAGGTACCCTGTGTTTGTTCAGGTGGAGAGGCTCTGGATGAGTGTGGACTGAGGTACCTGCTCGCCATGCGTCTTCATACCTGCCTGCTCACGTCGCTGCCTCCACTTTACCGTATGCAGCTGCTTCACCAAGGTAAAAAGAAAAAACATGGTTTATTATGTCACCAGTTAAGGCTGGCAGGTGGATCAAATAAGAGTCATTGTAATAATAATGTGGATAAAGTCTTGATCTTGAACACACAAAAAAGCATTTGACAATGTTATTTGCTGTATATATCTGTGAACTGTGTCTGTTAATTAAGATTTACTCATTTAAGCCAAATTTACATGTGCTACTCATTCAATCATATTTCACATTAGTAAGTAATCATCAGATTGCCTTCATGTTTCTTGTCTCAAATCTGCTGCAGCTTCTACTTGAAAAAAATCTATATCACCTATGTGGAAAATAAGTCAGTAATGGCCATATTTTTGTACATTAGGAGGAGATGGGTCAGTGTAATTTAATATGTGTTTTACATTTGTTGTAGGCAGGAATGAGCGTAATTACTCTATATTAAAACTCTGTAGTTAACAGTAAGAAGTCTCAACAATTTATCCACAGTTCCCTCGATCCAGTTCTGGTTTTTCTGCCTTCACCTACATTTCCACATTTCTGCTGGCAATGAATCAGTGCTTTGCAACTTTGACCGTCATTAAATCAGTTCAGTTTGTTTATGTACAGATGCGTCCCAATAAATCCGAATACAAACAAAAGTTCATTTCTTCCTGTTTTGGTTCAAAAGTGAAACTCAGATTTTTTTTGTAGATGTGTTACAAACAGTGATTTATTTGAAGTGTGTTGGTTATTTTTGAAGATAATGGCTCACAGCTGATGAATACATAGAGAGCGGTTTTACAGGTCATTAGAGTGCTGCATCATTCTGATAAAAAGCATTGTGATACAGAAATGTTGGTCTACTGAAGAGCACAAATTACTGCATCAGTGGAGCGCGGCATGGTGGCAATCTGTGGCTCTGCTGAGGAATAATAGCCGCCTTCAGCTAGTCTGCATATTTGGCTCTGGTGTCTCGTGTTTGTCATTGATTAATATCCCATAGATTGTCTTTGGGGTTTAGGTCAGACAGGTTTGCTAGCCAATCCAGCACAGTGGCATCATGGTCGTCAAAGAAGGCATTGGTACTTTTCAGAGAAAAGCATGAAAGTGCTCTAGAATAGACTTAAACCCAGTGGACCAACACCAGCACATGCTGTGGCTCCTCAAGTCGTCACCAGCCGTGGAAACTTCACACTGGACCTAAATGAACTTTGACTCTGTCCTTCTCCAGTTGTCCTCCTGTCTCCGGGGCGTCAATTTGTAAAACGAAAAGTACAAATGTAAAAACCTCTGAGGAACAACCCAGTCATATTTCTCTTTAGCACATGTAAGCTAGCCCTGAGCCTATGGTTGAGGAGGGGTTTAAGACAAATACAGAAAATACAGTGGAAGCGCATGTCTTGGGTGTGTCTGTGTGTGGTGGCGGCTCTTGAAGCTCTCAGGGTTTCCTCCAGCTTTTATGTTGCTCTCAAACTTCGAGGCATTTGAAACAGACAAACCACACTTAGCCTGGTGGTGGGGGCGAGTAAAACCTGGCGACCCGTCATGCTTATAATACGGCGGAGGAAACCCTGAGCTCTGACTCACAGCCCACGCATTGCAAATCTCCCCCAAACCATTGAATGAACTTTGATTCACAATCCTCTCTAAGTTATCAGCTATCCCTCGTTTTTTCCTCCCACTTGACTTTCCTCTGATATGGTTGTATATAGCAAATATATAATATATTAATTGATATTATAATAGTATATAATATACAACCTGCTTCTTTTTGCTTTGTGGAGGGTATCGATGGCCTTCTGCTGTCAAGTCAGTGACATGTCCCATTTTTTTTTGTCCGCCATAACTTGTTTCTGTCTTTATTTATACTCTTTATTTAGACTTAGACAGACTGACACAACTTTATTTGTCATTTTGTATGCACAGAGTGCGTACAGAACGAAATTTCATTTGCATATGCTTATATCAGCGTATTATAACATTATATAACATTAAAATGTTCTCAGACACCTAATTTTAGGTTTTGATTAGCTGTAAGCTGTATCCATTCTGTGTAATGCACTAATATAGCATGAGTTTCACTTTGAGTATGTAAATAATTAAATTAATTGAACTATTTAATGATATTTTTAGCATCAGTTCACAACAAATGTCATTTCAAGGCGCCTTAGGCAGTCAGATGAGGTTCATGTTCCAGTTTTCTTTAATCCAATTTTATCCAAATTCAGTTGAAGCCAGTCTTGCCTCTCTGCTCAGTTCCTTGATCTGTCTCCATGCCAGGCCTTTCCACATGCCACTTTGCTTGGGCCTTCCACTCGGAGGCAGAGGAGGAGCTGCTGAACATGATTCCTGCCATGCAGAGAGGCGACCCTCAGTGGTCTGAGCTGAGAGCCGTTGGGGTGGGGTGGTGGATACGAAACATCAACACCCTGCGCAAGATGGTGGAGAAGGTACAGAGAAATGCAGTCTAAATACATTCAGCACATAACATAAAATGTCATTCGTATTGAACAAAAATATATAATTCATACCCTGCATTGTTTATTTAAGGGTAAGGGTTTAGTTGTAGGCCGTGGTGCAAACAGTAGAAATTAATTAGAAGATCGATTACTATCACTTCTGAATATTTGCTTTGGTGAAATATCAATTTAAAGCTGCGGTGTACTGGTAAAGCAAGTAATTGAGTTGTTTTGTGTCACGTCAGCTGGGTAAAGCTGCGTTCCAGAGGAACAACGACCCTTTGGACGCTGCTCTGTTCTACTTGGCCATGAAGAAAAAAGCTGTTCTGTGGGGTCTCTTCAGGTAGGACGGTGTGCCAGTCTACGCGCTGTTTCCCTTTTGTTTTCAGTGTATTTTTAGACCTCGTTGAGATATGCACCAGTCTAAATTTTCATCTCCCAGGTCTCAGCATGAGGAGAAGATGACTCAGTTCTTCAAAAACAACTTCACCGAGGACCGCTGGCGAAAGGCGGCTCTCAAAAACGCCTTCTCCCTGCTGGGAAAGCAGCGCTTTGAACAGTCTGCTGCTTTTTTCCTGTTAGCTGGCTCTCTTAAAGATGCCATAGAGGTGTGAAAAACACACACACACACACACACACACACACACACACACACACACACGATACCTAGACACAACTCATTACTTTTGAGTTTTCTCCCGGTTTCTGTTTTCATTTCCCTCACAGTGGTAATAAAAATGGGGGGGGGGGTGAAAGGAATGTTCCGTGAAGTTTAAACTTCTATATGAAGGATAATAGTGATATATGTTGCTGAGAGAAGCCTAGCAGCCTCTGAGTTACTAATTCACACTGATAAAATGCATAACAATCTTGTATATTTTACTTTGGCCCAGGGTTTCCAGCCACACAGTCAAAACACACTGATAGAAAATAAGAGAAAACCAACTTTGAGCTTTATGTGTTTGTAACTCCAGGTAAAGTGCAAAAAGAGTCCTACATATTTATATCATGTTTTGTCAATTAAACTTACATTTCTTTTTAAGTTATATCTGTTCTAAAAGATCCATAACAAAGAGAACATGAAAGTTTTTAATTCAAATTCAAGCATGACTGTCATATAAGGCCATCCACATTATTATGTACATGGTAGACCTGTAGAGTCACACTAAAGTCAAATTCAATTCATTAGAGGCTAATTCAGTATTCAGTTAATACAGAAGGTGTCAGGCTGAGGAAATCCAGGGTGACTACAAAGTTAGATCACATGATTGAAAGGTTTATGTCTAAAGCACACTGACTTCATGCTTGTTGGATCTTACCAGCAACAAAATAACAGGATTCTTCAGTCTAAAACTTTAACAAAATGTGTTAAAGTTTGGAATTTATTTTTAGCATTTTCCAAGTCACAATAAGAATGGTGAAAAATAAATTAGAATTTGGACTAAAGTTTGAGTTTCCAGACTTTATTTCTCATCTATTATGTAAAAACTAAAAATCTGCATTCCAGCTTAATAAAGGAGTTTTGAAAGTTATTTATTGTGAGACATTCAATTCAATTTTATTTATATAGTACCAATTAACAACACATGTCATCTTAAGGCACTTTACAAAGTCAATCAAATTATACAGATTGGTTCAAAAGTTTCCTCTCTAAGGAAACCCAGTAGATTGCATCAAGTCTTGACAAGCAGCATAGAGCTACAGGGAGAGTCGTCTGCATTGTCCATGGCTTTGCAGCAATCCCTCATACTGAGCAAGCATGAAGTGCCAGATACAGATGCTGACCTCTATTCCTGGTTTGCTAATCACAACTTGACTATGTGTTGTTTTTGATTATTGTAGTTTTTCACTTAAAAGTGAAAATGGGCCATTCTCTTTTGTTTTTGGTTGAAATGTATATTTTATTCTGCTTTGTTGTTTTTGATGCTATTTTTTTAAACGACAGTGTCATTTATTATCCCTTAGGACATTTTTGACCAATCTGTATAATCTGACTGATTTTGACTTTGTAAAGTGCCTCGAGATGACATGTTTCATGAATTGGCGCTATATAAATAAATTGAATTGAATTATATACAATGATTTAAAGGCTCTAGTCTAGAGTGAGTTTTCTAAATATTAGAGATTTTAACCTATCGAAGTTTGTCCAGGTGGCTCTTCACCACATTGCCAAATCAGAAGGATCATTTGATTTCATGTCAGGTATTGAATTTTCAAATGGAAAATTTCAAACTTAAGCTATTTATGACTTTCAGACATGCAAAGCATCGTATTAATTGTTGGGTCTATTGGTTATAGATTTTCATTGTAATATTAGCCTTAATATACAGTTTGGCTGGTTTGTGCCGTGCCGTAGAATGAAGAGTTAACGTCACTCTTTCGTGACACGCAGGTGTTGATGGAAAAGATGGAGGATCTCCAGTTAGCCATGATAGTAGCGAGGCTGTATGAAGCGGACTTTGAGAATTCGTCCACCTGCCAAGGCCTCCTCTACGAGAAGGTCCTGGGCTGTAACAGGGACGGGAGCGGCTATCACTGTTCCAGACTGCACCCGGACCCTTTCCTTCGCAGCATAGCCTACTGGATCATGAAAGATTACACCCAGGCCCTGGACACGCTCTTGGAGAGAAACCCCAAAGAGGAGGAGAATCCGGGTGAGCAGAAAATAAACTTATTGGCCTTGATCATTGTTTCCGTTCTACGTTTTGCCTTCTTTTCTTCATCTCCCCGGTGCTTTCCCTCTTGTGCGTCAGATGTGATGGTGAAATCCTGCAACCCTGTGGTGTTCAGCTTCTATAACTACCTGAGGACACATCCTTTGATCATCCGTCGGCACTATGCAAACCCAGAGGGCACTGCAGCATCCGTGGGTCTCACCGCTGATAAGAGCAGTGCAGATGAGATCAACCTCATAGAGCGCAAGCTGTTCTTCACTACTGCCAATGCACACTTCAAGGTGAGCTCAGGGCCTAAATGGTTCCTGCCCAGTACAGGTCTTCAATATATGTCAATGTTGCCAGCTATTTCTGGTCAAAAAGCTGTTTTTGTCTTTGAATTGCTGAATTTACCACGTTTATTTTTTTTCCCTATAGGTGGGCTGCCCAGTTTTGGCTCTGGAAGTGCTCTCCAAGATTCCCAAAGTAAGCAGGAAATCTGGCTCCTTACCCCTCAGCAAAGCTCCTTCGAAGGCAAATGTAAATGCGAGCCAACCTTTAGAAAACGGCACCCAAGGAGCTGTGGACTGGGGCTCCTTCACAACGCCGGCTCAGGCCTGGGGAGCGAACGACGCCGTTGGCGAGCTGGACTGGAGCCAGCCCCTCGTCAAGCTGGACGAAGACGAACTGAAGCTCGACTGGACGGATGACAGGGACGATGAGGAAGACGAGGATGAAGATGGTTTGACCATGAAGAAGCCAGAGATTGAGGACAAAGGCGCAAAGGTTGACGGTCCCAAACTGCAAAGAGAAGACTCACAGGTATCGTCCATCAAAAACAGCTCAAAGCAAACATGAAATATGTTTTTGCGTTTCTTTTAGGTCAAATCTAAAACAAATAAATAAAAATAAAAAGGTCAGCGGGCAAATAATTGGAATATGGGGTCTGATTTGGCCAGTACTTTTATCCAGATAGATTTAATTTGGATGTAAAAAGGTTTGAAATGTGAAAGAAGATGTTAAGGATTGTAAAATGTTGGCTCCACTTTTAGCTCCCCCTGTGGATGACACAGCTCCTCATCCCATCTCTAAGGCTGCCGCCACCCTCTAGAGTAAGCTCATATCCGCTGCTTGTATTCAGGATCTCGTTCTGTCGGTCATCATCCATACCTCATAGTTGGGGATCAGAACGTAGACGGACCAGTAAATCTAGAGACTTGCTTTTGGGCTCAGCTCTTTCGTCACCAAGACAGACCGGAGCAGCAGCGGGATTACTGCAGATAAAACCCCGATCCATCTCTTGTTCTATCGTACCATCACTTGTGAAGTCAGAGAATACCCCTCCCCCCCCTCCAACACCCTATCCCTAGAGGAGAAATACACGCCCATGACCCGAATAGCAATGCTACGGAGGAAAACATCTGGTCCACCGTGTGTTTAATGACATATGAGTTAAAGGCTGTCTGAAATCGGCACAAGGGTCCTGAGCTCCTTTCCTCACCACGATAGAGTTCTTACTGTGGACCTCATGAAAGGTCCTTGACCAACAGGAGATGGGAGCTTTAATTTGAACATTTCTGATGCAGCCACTTTCTTCGTACTTCCTGAGAGTTTGTCTCTGAAAAAAAAAGTCTTTCAATCCCAATACTACGCAACCTCCTCTGTAAACATGTTGCAGCCATGTTTGAAATTTCAAAATGTAGAGATATTACTTTGGACTGCTAATAGCATTTAGTCTGGGCACTGAACCTCAAACAATTCGTAACAAAAACATCTTCTTTATAAAACTAAAGGCAGCCCAAGCACCACCAGTGGAGCTTCTATAGCAGGGGTGTCAAACTCATTTTGGTTGAGGGGCCGCATTCAGCTTAATCTGATCTCAAGAGGGCCACACGAGTTAACTCATTGCAAGATTAAATAGAACTAATAAATGTGGACTTGTTGATTTTTATATTAAGTTAATTTCACTTTTACACAATATATTATGAATAACCTCAGCGTTTTTAAGAAAAGTATGTGCAATTTCAACAATACTTTTACTCAGTTAAACATTTACTTGTGCATTATGCATAAGAACTGATCACAGTGATTGTACAATGTTGAAAAACATTTATTCACATTTTTTGGAACTTAAAAACACTGTCCTGCACGACAAAATACATCAAACAGATAAAAATTAAGAAATGATTTGAATTTTTCCACACCTGAAGCTTAATCTGCTAATTAAAACACAGCCCCCCTCGTGGACAACATAGGAACTGCATATTTTCAATTAAACGAAGTACATGTTTTTTTCAATAATTGTTTTATCATTCTCTTCCTTTTATCTTGTCCACTTGTGAAAGTCAAATCTGATGAGCTCTTTGTGGCATCTTATTGCCACATTGCCAGACAGGACACTGGGGAAAAAAAATAATTTTTTTTTTTTTTTTTTTATAATGATAATGCATTTAGCCACAGGGCCGGACTAAATTGTTCGGCGGATCCGGCCCGCGGGCCGTATGTTTGACACCCCTGTTCTATAGCAACCTGAAGACGACGCCAGAAGATTCTTCTTCTTATTATTATCATTATTGATATTTGACATTTTATCGGACAGCTTCTCCTTTAACTCCTTCTCGTGTTTTCTAGGGTGAGTCAGAAGTGGACGTGATCGCAGAGCAGCTGAAGTTTCGCGCCTGTCTGAAGATCCTGATGACCGAGCTGCGAACGCTGGCCACTGGCTTCGAGGTAGACGGAGGGAAGCTCCGCTTTCAGCTCTACAGCTGGTTGGAGAAGGAGATCGCAGCGATGCACAAGATCTGTAACTACAAGGTAAACTCCAAAAAAAAAAATTTAAAAAAATGTGGTTTTGACGGCGAGATCAGAAGGCTTTTCTCATGTATGGTCATTCGTTGTCTGCCTCGGTGGAAACACAGGTGGAGGGGAAAGAGGAAGGACCAGAGGTAGAGAGAGATCGCACGGCTTCTGTGGACATTTCCGACGAGGCACTGGAGAATATGGAGGCCGGGGCTTACGAGCGTCACCAGATGGAGCGGCGGCGTCTTCAGGCCAAGCAGCAGCATTCTGAGAGGCGCAAGGCGTGGCTGAGGAAGAACCAGGCCCTGCTGAGGGTGTTCCTGTCCTACTGCAGCCTGCATGGCGCCAAGGGAGGAGGGGTCACCTCTGTTCGTATGGAGCTTCTCTTTCTTCTGCAAGAGAGCCAGCAGGTACAAACGCTTTCATACGCACTTAGTGTTTTTTTAATGGTTGGCACAATCTGAATCCATTTTCTATGTTTCCTCTGCAGGAGACCACGGTGAAGCAATTGCAGTCTCCTCTGCCTCTTCCTACTACTCTGCCGCTGCTGTCAGCGTGCATCGCCCCCACCAAGACAGTCATAGCCAACCCCGTTCTCCACCTCAGCAACCACATACACGACATCCTCTACACCATCACAATGATGGAGGCCCCGCCGCATCCCGACATCATTGACGATCGGGTCAGGACTCAAATACGCCTCTTATCTTTCTGTCTGCATCTTTTGTTTCATGTTCTGTGGGTGAGGGAAACAATGAGGCTTTTTCTTTTGGCACTTCTGGTTGCAAATCTTCTATCTTTACAGAAACTCTGTGTTGTACTTGGGATATTTTTAATTGTGTAGGTGGAATCTATTAGTTGAAGCACAAAAAGGGGAGGGGAGCTTTTTCTCTTCATTTAGAGTCACATTCAATGGTAGAAAGCTGATAACTTTCTGCCATTAAATGTGCGTTTCTGATTGAAAACCACCCAGAGTTCTGCCACAAATTTTCTTCTGAAAGTACAGAGTGTTCCTTGTTCATCTTAATGGGAAATATAAATGTTCTTCCACCCTCAGGTTAGCGCTCTTCACACGCTGGCCGCGTCTCTGTCTGCTTGCGTCTACCAAGCCCTGTGTGACAGTCACAGTTACAGGTAACCACAGCTCCGGCATTCTGTGCGAGACCTTATTTGACCTCTCGCTTAGTGAAAATCAATGCCTTCCCGTTTTTTTTTTTTTTTTTAATGTTGTCTTTGGCTCCTTAGCAGTCAAACAGAAGCCAACCAGTTTACAGGGATGGTGTACCAGGGGCTGCTGCTAAGCGAAAGGAAGCGGCTTCGCACAGAAAGCATCGAAGAACACGTTACTCCGAACTCTGCGCCTGCACAGTGGCCAGGTAACCAGGCCCATTCTCTTCTAACCACTGGCATATTTTTTCTTTGTTGTTTTTTTTGCAAACATTTACTCTAAATGGAACAAAAAATATCACTCGGCTCTTTATCAATCTGTATATAGAAGTACTTTTATAAGATAAGATAAGATAGTCTTTATTGATCTCACATTGGAGAAATTCACTTGTCACATCAGCTCACACTGCAAAAATAAAGCAAAATGTTCTTAAACATAGTGTTTTTGTCCTTGATCTGAGCAGGTCAATATGATAATTTGCCAATGGAATGAGTATTTTGACCCCTAAATTAAGATAATTAGACATCCTGCACTTGAAATAAGATGATGGAGATGAGTTGTTCCTATTTTAAGTGCACAAATCTTATTCTATTGGCAGATCATCTTATTTACCTGCCCAAATCAAGGACAGAAACACTAATTTTAAGAAAATTTTACTTATTTTTAGTTCCGTTTTTGCAGTGCAATAAGTCAGTCAGTAGTCAGGAGAAGGTGCCAAAAGTAGGAAAAGGTGCATCAGTTATATACAGTGTACCTTCCTATATACAGTGGATCAAAAAGAAAATGAGAAAAAAATACACTATTATACACTATTTATACATGACTGAAGATGGTAATGTTCCTGGATCCTCACTGGGGGTGTTGGATGGGGAAGTGGCGCATATGAAAGCATCAAACGGATGAGTTAGAGGGACGAGGCAGCGCGGGGCAGACAGTCTGTGTTTATGCAGCGAGGCAGATGGTGTTCTATAATAGGAGCTCCATGGCCTCTGGGACAGAAATGGAAAGACGGAGACTAATCACGGCATCACGCAAAAGTTTGCTGATTGAGCTCTCCGTCGTGCCGACACTGTGTTTTACTTTGACTGTGGCGACAAGTTTCAGAAAGCGCCGTGTCCCCCTACTCCGCAGGTGTGTCGTCCCTGATTTCTCTGTTGACGTCTGCGAGGGAGGAGGACCAGCCGCGCCTCAGCGTCCTGCTGTGCGAGGCGGTCGTGGCCGTTTACCTCTCGCTGCTCATCCACGGCCTGGGCACCCACAACAGCAACGAGCTCTTCCGCCTGGCGGCACATCCCCTCAACAACCGCATGTGGGCTGCCGTCTTTGGGGGAGGAGCTAAGGTCATAATTAAGCCAAAGAGGCCCGAGCTCCCGCCAGGTAAAAACATCCTTTTTTTTTTTTTTTTTTGCATTTTCGCACATGGTCTTCGCTGTCTGTTTTCATCGCCCTGTCAAGTCTTCCTCCCCTCGCCCGTCTACGGGTATTTAGGTCCCAGCGTACCTTTCTCTGATCACGTCTTGCTGCGTCTGAGCCAGCGGCTCCGTCCTTCCCAGTCTGTCGCCGTGCGTCTCTGTTCCCCTAGCCCCTGTCCTGACGATTGCTCCAGAAATGCTGCCGCTAGTGTGTAGTGTCTTGTGTGAGTGTGCCCTCTGCCCTGTGTCCCAGTGCCAGCTGCGTTTGAGGCAGCCAGTCCAGAGGAGTCTCAAGAGACAGGAAGAGCCGAGCAGAGCAGCCTCCCCCCAAACCCCACTCCCATCCCCACTGAAACCCAGCGCCTCAAACGACCCCCTCCTCCTGTTTCAAGGGGAGAGGGGCTGGGCACTGTGGCCCCAGCAACTAAGGCCGGCTGTGAGTAACGAGGCTGGTAGATTGCAGTGCTGGTTTGCAGGATTGCGGTGCATGGTACCTGTGCAGGTGTGCGTTGCTGCCGATGCTTGATCGACTCTCCTGCCTCTCTCTCTCTCTCTCTCTCTCTCTCGTGAAGCTCCCGCTGAATGCCCTTCAAGAACATCAGAGCTGATTAGTGCTATGAAGACTTGTGTGCTGATTGTTATGATAAGCGGCAACCGTGTGAGGGTGTGTGCGTGGATTTGTGTGCGTACGCGGCATCGCATGTTCATGTTGTAACGTCTTTTATGCTCATTTTGTTGTGTCACTAACTAGCTGGCCTTAGCAAGGAGTGTTCAGTGGCCGAGGCTGAGCCGCCCCCTCAGGCTCAGTCTGAGTCTGAGGCTAAACCAGGTACAACTTTTAAGACGGACGGTTAAAGACCAGTTTACGTAGATGTCCAACAGCGTGTGGTCTAGATTTTAGGGAAAAAAATAGTGCGTCAACCATTTTTCTAGTCGTATTTCTCTATGTATGTACAGTAGTGTAGTGCCCTACAGAGGTATTCACATGGTTGAACATTTTCACATTTTTTCACGTTACAACTACACACTTTTGATGTGTTTTGAGATTTAATGTGGTAGACCAACACAAAGTTGTGCTTAATTTGAATGTATAGGGAAAATGAAAACACAATATGTTTGGGGAATAAATCGATGTTGTTAATAATATTATGATATTATTATAATATATTTTCAGTTTGCAACTCTTGAAGATTTAATTTAGGAAAATCCAGATTTTTATTTAATTATTTTTTGCCAGTGGACTCTCCGGGGGTTCCACGAAATTTTGCACTATGTCAGTCCCCAAAGGAGAAATAGTTTTGGTAATAGCTTGAAATGTTCAATATATGTTTAGGAAAATATATTGTCAAAATATTCCAAAGAGGAAATATTCCAAAGAGGAAACTTTTTATTTTATTTTTTTATGTATTAATTTGCTTATTTTTTAAGTTGGTGTGAAGTTACACAAGCAAAATGAAGCCTGTTCATAGATGTGTAATAGATGTGCAGCAAACATTTTGTTATATTTTCTTTATCTACTATGGCAGGGCCTGCCATTTTGTTTTATAAACATGTTTTAGAGCTTGTAATAAATTGCACTTTGAATTCAGGTCAACTCCCAGATGAGATTATTGAAATTAATGTAGATTTTAAAAAAATAACTTCAGCAATTTGTTTTTATGAAACAAAAGGAAAGAAAATTCATTAATTGGATTTGGTTAAAAAAAAAAAAAAAGATTTTATTTTTAAGCCATATCGCCCAGCCCTAATACATAATTGACCTTTTTTTTATATAAAACAGTCAAAAGTGTAGCCTAAGTGTGTAATTAGGCACTTTTACTTTGATACTCCAGAATAAAATCTTGAGAAGTCACCTGATTAAGAAAGCCTACTTGTGTATAACTCAATCTCAGATTAAAACAAGGATATTCTGTGAGGGCCTAAAAGGTTTGTCTGATAATATTATGAACAAAGAGCATCATTAAGATCAAAGATGACAGCAGACAGGTCAGGGAGAGAGTTTTGGAGAAGTTTAAAGTAGATCAATAAAAAAAAAACATATTCTAAGCTTTGACCGTCGTACAAGGCTCGGTTCTTCTCTTTATCTAAAAATGGAAAAAGCACAACTGCAAACCTTGCCAAGAGATGACCATCCACCTGAACTGTGACAGGCTGTTCAAGAAGAGCCTAAATCTGAGAAACGACCAATAGCCCCAAGCTACTCTGGAGGAGCTGCAGAGATTAGTTTGGTGAATCTGTCGACAAACAAACAAATCTGACGACATGAAGAAAATAATTGTTGAAAGAAAGCCTCAAAAGGTCCCACTTAAAGTTTGCCACAAGCTAATTGGATGGAAACGATCAATATGTTGAACATTTGTATATGCAAAAGCGCTAATATGTGTGGCAGAACACAAACACTATACTTCCCCTTATGTATGCAATCCCATTAAGTGTTTTTGTAGAAATCAATCCACATTTGGACTACCTTTGCTGCTAGAATGCAAATTCAAACACATGATTCAATGATGCCCATTCATGAACGTGAGTCAGGAGGATTGCGCTCCCCGGTTGTATTTGTGCGGAGAGGAGATAGGAGCTGGCGTTTAGATACCACATCACTGTCACGTCTGATGTTGCTCTCGGCGAGGCTTTCACAGAGTAGAGCTCAGACCATCTTAAATGTCAGACTGTTGAAAGGCATCTCTGGTTGAAAACTGCCCTTTTGAGGGTCGCTGCGATCTCACCCCCATGCCGCAGACCTACGGCCACGCAGAAATCCCATTTATTTGTTGAGCTCCTTATCGACATTAAAAAAATAAAAAATTACGTTTGCCTCGCTCGAGTGCTGTGGACTCAAGACGATCCTTAGTTTATGACTACTCGGCCAATTTGCCATCTGTGTTTGATGTCTTTTTTGTGTATTTAGTTTCGCTTCATGTTAGTTAATCTTTTTTTTTTTTGTTTATTTTTTATGTATGCAACAGAATGTGTGGTATCTGTGTGTCTAACTGCACTGTCCACTCTGGTTTTGTGTGTTGTCTTGTTTTGTCTGGTGCATTGCCAGAGATGTTGGCCCAGGATGATGGTGCAGGTTTGTGCATATCCCACTGTGTCTTGCCCTGTGTCTCCATCTAAATGTTTGTGCGTTCTGTTTTCGTATCGCCCTCTCCCAAACGCCTTGGCATTTGGGTGGCATAGACACAAAACTCATTCCGGGTGTTTTCTCTGATATGATGATGGTCATTGTTTGCGGTTTTAAATCCAGGTCTGTGGCTTAGGTCCCCCAGTAAAGTGTGGATGCAGTGCTCCTTCTCCTGATCTGCTTTTACCTGCTCCTGGGATGGAAATGAGGCCGAGCCTATGCTCATCCTCATTCTTCTCGCAGTCTCCTGCCACTTTGCCTTTGCTTAAGGTTAATTATAAGTGTCTCTCCTGTCTGCCAGCGACACCCCCTCAGCCCCCTGCCGAGGACGTGGATCGCTACAGGCGCAGATTCAACATGAGGATGCTGGTCCCTGGGCGGCCGGTGAAAGAGACCCCGGCCACCCCACCCCCTGTGCCTGCGGAGAGACCCGCCTACAGAGAGAAGTTTATTCCCCCCGAGCTGAGCATGTGGGACTACTTTGTAGCTAAAGTAAGACATTTAACTGACTAGCAGTTCGTGTGACGCACAGCTTCTCTGTTATATAACCTTTCTGTCAGCTCAGGGCATTTTGTTTTTTTATCCTCACCTATGTTACTCGCCCCCCCCCCTCCTCTTAGCCTTTCCTCCCGCTCTCAGAGAGCAGCGCTTTGTATGATTCAGACGAAAGCGGCGCCGAGGACGATGAAGATGACGACGATGCCTTCCTCTCTGACACACAGATGACGGAGCATTCTGACTCCAACTCCTACAGGTAGGCTCCATCCTCTCTTCTTGATTCCTTTCTGAGCCGGTGGTTCAGATTTAAGGCTCACTGTTTGTCTTTGGGTCTCACAGCTGGTCTCTGATCCGTTTGGTTATGGTCAAACTGGCTCATCACAATGTCAAGAACTTTATCCCTCTCACTGGCCTTGACTTCACAGGTACTCTCTCAGTATCTCTATTGATCTAAAGCGCCTACCTAAATCTAATCTGCACCCAAACGTCCAACCTACCAGGATCCTTATGAATATATTCTCACACGCTCTTTCACTTTGTTTGTTATGGTCACAGATCTACCAGTTACTTCCCCTCTCAGCAACGCTGTGTTGAAGACCTTAGAGACCTGGGAGCAACTTTTACTGGAGCGGATGAACAAGTTTGAAGGTCCGCCTCCCAATTACATCAACACCTTCCCCACGGACCTGAGCGCAGGAGCCGGCCCTGCCATACTGCGGCACAAGGCCATGCTGGAGCCAGACAACACGCCGTTCAGGTTGGTGTCAAATCGTACAGCGTAGGCTCATATTAACCACTTTAGAAAGTAAAAAAAAGAAATTCTAAATTCAAATTACACGAGCATTTATATTCAGTTGCCTTTACTCTGATGCCACCACGTAAAAGCTGGGGCCAGTAGCCCTAAAACAGGAAATTGCTGGTTTTTGCCTACATGCAATTTACTGTGTGGAGGCAAAATCCCGCTGAAACACCCTCCTCACAGTGAAACATGGGGAACGTGGTGTGAGGAGGCTTCTTTTTATCAGCAGAGGCAGAGAAGCTAGTCAGAAGATGGATGGATATTTAGTTTTTAAGTTACTAAGGATATTTAGTTATTAAGTTTTAAGTTTTTAACAAAAACAAATGAAACCATCTAGAATTTCCCGTAACATTTTTGTTTACTTCTTTGTGTTTTTGGTCTGTCACTGAAAATCCCCAAAAAAACACAATGAAATGTGTTGTTATAATATGACAAAATATAAGAAAACAAGTCCAGCTGAATGGAAACTTACAAACGCTTTATTATTCACATATGTTGCTGTACAGGAAAGGGAATGTTATTCAATTAATAAAAGGGTAAATGCTATATAACCCTGGAATAATTTCCCCTGGCATCCCTTTCTATGGCAGTAATGTTCAGAGTTACCAGTGCAGGGCAAATGTTACAAATTTCAGCTAGAATCTAGTTTTAATAAAAATTAACTATATCACTGTTTTAGTTTTTTTTCCTGCTTCAATGTTTTTTTTTTTTTTTTTCCAGGACAAAGAACCATCAGTCCTTCCCAGTTCGACGTCTTTGGCATTTCCTTGTCAAACAAGACATTCTGCAGGAAGCTTTGATCCGTTACATCTTTACCAAGAAAAGGAAGCAGAGTGAGGTCAGTCAACTAAACGCATAAAGAGAAATCTGCCTCAGTTTCCCCTGATTTAATATTTTAAACAGCACATCTACTAACTAGACAGGTCTTTATCTGGTTAGACCCATTACATCACTTACATTCCATACATATATATGTTTTTGTGATTTGTTCAGAGTTTGCGTCGTGTCTTACCTGCAGCAAATGACTCTTAGTGTCCTCACTTGAATGAAACAAACGGCTCATTTTAAATCAGAGCAGGACTAAAGCAGAAGCAGACCTCAGCCGTTATAAAACATTTGTAATTTAGAAAATGTCATTTTGGCTGTGTGGAAAAGATATTTTAAACCTTTAACCTGCTTTTACCATTGCATTAGAAGGTCTTTAAAAGAGTCAAGATGTAATGAAAGTTGTCTAATGCAGGTAAGACATTGACTCATCATAGACGCACAGTAAAACCCCGCTTTGAAAAATCTGGGCTGTTCCTTTAAAAATATAGGAAGATTACGGCGAACAGACCCAGAATCACAATAGCCACACTTTGGCTTAAAAGAAAAACTAATGCGCTTAAATTTAAATGAGTCACTTGTTTATTTTCTTCCTGTTTTAGTCAAAGGATTTTTATTCAGCCATTCGTTTTCTCTTATGATTTTACTACATATATGAGCGGTTTCCTTCCAGTGTGAACGGAGAACAATCAACAAGGCGCTCATGTTGTATTGCACTGACAGCTTCTTACTTTAATGTTTTTTTTTATATATATCTAAAACTTTAGAGGGATTATTTGGCCCATCTACAAGACTGCAAGGCTTATCCATCCCCTGACTTTGACCCACCCATCACACAACTGTCAGCATAGAAAGTTGCCCACTGAGCGTTTTTATCTCCGTTTCTGTTTTTGTTAGTGTCTTTATCTTTGCTTTGACTTCTCATCTTTAATCAAGCACAAGACAGCTCACTGCCTTCTGTGATGTCTGGAGTTGTTTGAAATCTCTGCAACGTAATCACGACCATGCAGGGAGGGGGAGGGGGGATAAAAAGCTTCTATAGCTGCGAGACACGTTCCAGAGGTTTCATGTGCTTCGGTCTCGTCTTATTGCAACTGATCTGGCTGGTTAGATTTGCTTCTCTGCCTTTTTTGGCAAAAATGAAGCGCGGCACTGGAGAGCGGCGACCGAGTGGTTAGAGCAGGGAGCCTGAAAAGGCTGCAAGTCCCTGGGTTCGAATCCCACTGGGTCCCCAAGCAAGGCCCTTAGCCCCAGAACGCTCTCCCTAAAGGATGGGTTAAACCCAGAGGACACATTACATTGGGATGTGCAAAAAGTTGCAGTGACAAGTAAAGATAATTATTATTATTATTAGATTTTCAGCCACAGCGACACATGTACTGTCAGATTCACAGTTTATCTCTTCTAATGAGGAGGATTAATAAATGGCACATTTAGTGCTTCACGTTTTAAGCAAGAATACAGTAAGATTGTGTGACTCCTCTTCATTTTAATTTCATGGGTTGTTTTTTTTTCTGTTTGTGCATGTGTTTTGTGTCGTGCCGTGTTGGTTTGTTCTGTGTTTATATTGCCTCTGTGTGTTGTGTAGTCTTTAGAGAACCATGTGGACCATATAAACTGCATAGCCGGAGCTAGCAGTCCCTATAAGGTAGTATCATTTACCGTACCAGCCCGGGCCCTTCCTGTCTCTGAGAATCACTGCGAAGCCAAGCTTGAAGGAGGAAATGCATAGGAGTATTAAAAAATAAAAAATAAAAACTTGTAACTGCACCAGTTACATAAGGTTTTGGTTTGCAGGTTATGGCATCACCAAATTGGGTGAATTACTGTTTTTCTCCTCTCCAGCTTGGCCTGACAGTGACTGCTCTGTTTTGTTTTTTTTTTCTTCTTCTTCTTTTTCCTCTTTCATAAAATCTGCTCCCGGCTCTGAAGCGTAGGTCTAACGTTTGATCCTTTCCTCTCACTGGGACATCTGTTCACATTACCTCACGTCCAAATCCTAAAAATAACACGTCTCCCTTTTATATCTCACTCCTTTTTTCCTATCTAACCGGACTGATTCTGAACAGCAAGCAAGCGATGGCACATTCAGTAGATCGACTAACTTGCATGCTCACTGTCAGGGCTGCGGGAGGCTTTTGTAGTTGTGCAGGGTGTTTTTTTACAGCAGAAACTCGAATCTGCAGTCAAAGCTTTCTATTTGTACACTAAATCCACGTGGCCGCTCTGGTGCATCTCAGTAAATTGGAATAAAATCAAAAGCCTTGACTTGTTTGGTCCAGAATATACAGGCCTTCTAAATGTGACAACAGCACCCCCTGTTGTTTGCTCTGTACCTGCAGTCAGTAGTGTGACGAACACTATGAAGACACTTCTAAAAAAAAAAAAAAAAGTACAAAACTTGATGTAACTGAAGTTTATCTTTAATATTAATGGTTTTATATTATTTTTGCCATATGAGATTTATAGCTAGTTAAAAGTTGACAGCAGGTACGAGTCGGGCTAAAAGCCATTTATGTTGTCATTAATATTATATAGTTAAAAAACTGTGGTAATGTTAAAACGTTCTAGCTGTTAGAAACCGTTGTTATGTGTTATAAATGAACCCATATGTATGCTATACATTTTAAAAGGGATTCTGGGTGGTCTTCATAATGACAGCTTTAATGCATTAAAACAGAAAACAATAAAAGCAAAATTTTTCATCCATTTTGTCAGGATTTGAGAAGCAATGCCTTAGCTCATCTGCCTAGTTCTGATATCTCATCTTCCTCTTGGCTCCGTAGAGTCTTCTTTGGGGTTTAGGTCATTCGAGCACAGTGATACTACAGTAATTTAATAAGGTATTGGTACTTTTAGTAGTGTGGGCGGGTAGCTAGCACATCCTGCTGGAAAATTAAATCGGCATCAGCAGAGGGAAGCATGAAGTGCTCTAAAATGTTCCGGTATATGGCTGCGATGACTTTGGACTTGAGAAAACAAAGTGGAACAACATCACGGATGGGAAATTTCACCGTGAACCTCAGGTCTGGGTACCTTGGTTCCCAAATGAAATCCAAAGTCCAGTCCTTTTTCTCCTTTAGACCAGCTAAGTTGTTCTGACCTTGTCTCTGGTTCAGGACTGGCTTAACACAAGGAAAGTAACAATTGTCGCCCACGTTCGGGATACTACTTCCCCCATGATGGTGTAGGCCGTAACATTTTGTATTGGTCTTAAGTAATGCTTTTAACTTTCTGAGAAAACAAATTTTTATTCCATCAGCTTAAACACAGAATCATCAAAATGATCAGAAATAATGGTTGGAATAAATCTCTCTCGGTATTGAATCTACATATATGTGTATTTCTCCTTTATTTGAATTACAGAAATAAACCTTCCAATAATGTTCTGATTTAGTGAGATGCACCTGTAATATTCATATGATTGCCTTTCTTCTTTATTTGGATGTAACTTTAGACCCATCGTTTCTTGGTGCAGGTATCCTATCTGAAGCGACTCAAAGATCAAATGCCCCAAAACAAGATTTGGAAATCACAGTACTTTCCTGCTTTACTCGTTTTAAAGGGGAATCAAGTTAACCTTCTGTTAGAGGAACAAACCTCTCTGACTTCCTTTCACTAGCGCTAATGTGGCTCTAATGTCTCCTCAGATTTGGTGTTTTGTTTTGTTTTTCAGGTAGAGGCAGATCTGGGCTACCCTGGAGGAAAGGCTAAAATCATTCACAAGGAGTCTGACATAATTATGGCATTTGCCATCAACTGGGTGAGTAGAATCTGCACATAATCAGGGTTTATGTTGCCCGTGACCTTGAATTTTTCAGGAGGATATAAATAGTACTTGGCTGTACTCGAGGCGTGAATCACGAAATCCCTTTCTTCAATTTTCTAAGAAATGAAGTAAGAACTGAATTTGTATTCTCCTAATCATTGACCCCCCCCCCCCCCCCCCCTCACTGCTTCCTCCTTTTCGCAGGCTAATCCCAACGAGATCGTGTTGGCATCCACCCATGACGTCCAGGAGGTGGATGTCTCCACTCTAGTGGCTGTCCAGCCCTACACCTGGATCGGAGATGACTTTGATAAGGAATCCCGAAGGTCAGCGTCACTGTAAATGAAGAACTCACGTTTTCCTTCCCCTCCGGGAACATAAAAAAGACAAAATCTGCATGATGGGTTGTGTTTCTGTTTTTGCTTGGCAGCTCTGACGACATCGACCATCGTTCCTCTCACACAAACATCGCCCAGGCGAGCACCGTGTCCTTCGCACCGCCTCCGATGCCGGTCTCGGCGTCCATGCCGTGGCTCGGCAGTGGTCAGACCAGCATGGGAGCCAGCGTGGTATGGAGCCGCAAAATGATCCGCTTGCACATTAGCAGCAGGCAGTGCTGAGCTTGCAGTTCTCTGTCACAACCAGTAGGGGGAAACAAGACTCTTTTATTTCAGGCTCCATTGTTGTGCAGGTTGTTTCTGCAGCCGCTTAGTTTGGTGTGGTCCACGACACGCAGTAAAGGCGATCGCTATTTACCAACAGCAGACGGCAAATAAAATGTCAGAGCGAGTCTTGCGCTCATCTGCAGACAGAGTTTATGTTTTTGAGCCTTATCAACGCTGAGCCAAACGAAGCTGTGCCGACTAAACACCTTGCCTGCTGCTGAGACTGTGAACGCTGACACAGAGAGGAGGCCAGGCCTGCATGGCAGAGAGGCTTTGCTTATAAACACAGATAGCTCTCGCAGCCGTCGGCCCAAGGTGCAGATTTGCGTCACAGTCACTTACAGCCGGAGACCTCGGTGTCCCAGCCATGCTGATAAATGTTTGGTGCGATACAGCGAGGAAGACCGGAGAGGGCGGCTCACCGCCGTCGTCCGCAGGGGGTTTCACTTTGTTTCCGACGCGTCTGAATCCTTTTGCTCCGGTGGTCTAGTGCATTGTGGGGTCTTTTCTGTACCTAAAGAAAAGGGGGATCATTATACACGTTTCAGACTTTACCGTCTGAGTCGAAGGGAAAAATGTTCCCCGTCTTTTGCCGTTATTTTTTCTTTTTTCTTTAGCTGTTCTTGTCAGGAGATGTGAACAAATATAATATTTGATCCATGCAAGCACAAGTTTGGCGGAAAAGGGGTATAAAACACGTGTTGGTGCTGGCACAGCGTCAGCTCGTATATTATGGAGCTGGACAGAAAGAAGGGTGAAAGGAAAGGGAAAACCAGGGAGGTGGCCTAAGGCTTCCCAGTTAGACACTAAAAGGATTTTTGTAGAAATTAGGATGCTGCTACCCTGACCACAACTTCTATAGCTGCACATAAATTGAAAATAACCCTATCTGGAGAGATACAATCATTAGAAAACCTAGCAGCTGTTCGCTTTAAAACAGGAACAATTTAAAATGCCAAACCCTCATTTTCTCCACATTTAACACAAAATGGCAAACATAATGACAACCACAGCCTCAAAGTTATTTAAGCTCTTTATAACCAGCATCTCAGTAGAGCAGCCTTTTGCTGTTCGGACCTGCTGCTAATTGTCGTTTCTAGCCAGTCAGCACCTTCTGGCAGCATTCCTGAGGACTCGCAGCCTGCTCCTTATAGGCAAAGGCCTCCAGTGCCTTAACATGTTGTGGTTTTGTGTGCGACAAAGATTTCCTGATACTTGATTTTATCTAACTTTCCCCGCCATGTAAAGCAGTCCCAGAGCATCACAGAGCCGCCCCCGTGCTTTATTGTAGGCATGGTGCTCATTGGAGCATGTGCTTTATACTTCTTGGTCCAGATTAACCACAGATCCATAGATCTGAATAATGCTCTTATTAGTTAATCACTCAACAGAGCAGAGTGGAATTGGCTTGGTTATTTAGTCGTGAGCAAATTGGAGCAGACTTTCCTCGAGCTTTTGGGTCAGCAGTTTTGGCTCATGGAGCTTTGCAGCGTTTAGTTAGTGTGGAAACAGAAACCTCAGCGGCTGCAGCCACCAAGTCTTTTTTTTTTTTTTTTTTTCCACCTGCCTCCTCAGGAATCTGGTTTCAGCTCCCACTTCCTCTTTTGAACGATGTCCAGGTGGTGAACCGCTGTTTCTTTAACTTTCAACTTGTGAACTACGCCTCCAGCTGCATCTCTGGGGACATTCAGAGCCTCTGCTATCTTTTTGTATCCTTGTGCTTGTTTTTACAAGGCAATGACCTCTTCTCTGAACTTCTTGGATGATTCTCTTGACTTGGCCATGTTCCTAAGATGCAGTGAGACACTGCGGGTATTTGGGCCGTCCTTCCTCAGACACACCTGATCCAGATGATGTAACCTTTCTTCGGTGCCATCAGCTGACAAACCAGGCTCGCAAACCGGATCTCTTATGAAGATTTATCTTTTATTTTCAGTCGGAAATAATCGTAGAAAATGGGATTTAGATTTAAATTGGTACAAAATTGTTTTCATAATCATTTTTCTTGAACTTTTTCAACTGTTGTTGTGTAATTTGTTCTTTGCAGACATAATGGAATAATATGAGTCGCTACTGTAATTGCAGTTTTAAAGTCTTAATTATTACAGATGATGTTAACGAGTTTGAAGTGCTGTAAAAGTAGATAAACTCTACGTCTGTATTTTCTCGTTTCATGTCGAATGCTTTAGAAGCAACATTAACTAATGCTCTGCACATCATGTATGCTGTTAACCTTTTTTTTTTTTTTGCAGATTATGAAACGAAATCTAAATAACGTGAAGAGAATGACATCACACCCAATATATCAGTATTGTAAGTGACTCCATGTTGTTGGCCTTAACGGGCGTTCATTTGCTACGATGCGTATTCTGCGTCCGTTTCCATTCCTTCCTGACCGGTTTCTGCGTGTCTCTGTGCGGCCCAGACATGACGGGGGCTCAGGACGGCAGCGTGCGAATGTTTGAGTGGAATCGACCGCAGCAGCTCATCTGCTTCAGACAAGCGGGCAACGCTCGCATCACCCGCCTCTACTTCAACTCCCAAGGCAACAAGGTACGCACACGCGGAGGGAGAGTGGACACTGGTTGGGTTTTTCTTTGCGTGCTGGGTCGTTCTGATGTCTCTGGGGTTGTTGTTGTCGCAGTGCGGAGTTGCTGATGGCGAGGGTTTCCTCAGTCTCTGGCAGGTCAACCAGACATCCTCCAACCCCAAACCTTACCTGGTGAGGTCCACCCTAAAGACAAAACAGCCATTTCAAAGTAATTCCTGGAATAGTTGATCTTAATTAGTTGTTTTTTTTCGTTATTGTCAGAGTTGGCAGTGTCACTCTAAGACCTGCGGGGATTTTGCCTTCATCACATCCTCCAGCCTGATCGCAACAGCTGGACAGTCCAATGATAACAGGTCAGCGTCTGCTCCAAGAAACTAAATTAAAAAAATATATATATATTTCTTTTTAAGCCCAGTTAATCTTTTTTTTTTTGTCAATACTCGCAGAAATGTTTGCTTGTGGGACACTCTGATTTCGCCCGGCAACACTATAGTCCACGGTAAGAAGCCGGCGGTGCTACTCAACAACCTACAATAAAGGGGCTTCTTTGTGACGCGCTCTTCGTCTTCTCTTCCCTCCCGTTCTCCTGCAGCGTTCCCCTGCCATGAGAACGGGGCCACCGTGCTGGAGTACGCTCAGAAACAGCAGCTGCTCATCACCGGGGGCAGGAAAGGCTTCGTGTGCGTGTTTGACATCCGCCAGAGGCAGCTGCTGCACACCTTCCAGGCCCACGACTCGGCCATCAAGGCCCTCGCCCTGGACCCCTTCGAGGACTTCTTCGTCACCGGCTCTGCAGAGGGCAACATAAAGGTATTAGGATTTCAAATGCTCTCACCCTGCCTGGGCTAGACCCGCTTTAGGCTTTTTTCAGTCGTGCTTTGATGACGCATTTAGGATTTATCTCATGTGGAAGGTACACTGGTTCGGAAATTCGTTTCCAAGTTTGTTAGTAGTATTAGTATTTGGAAAATAAATATTTGTCCCTTTCTCCCTCGTCTCTCCAGGTCTGGAAGTTAGCGGGCCACGGGCTCATGCACTCTTTCAGCAACGAACACGCCAAGCAGTCCATCTTCCGCAACATCGGCGCCGGCGTCATGAAGGTGGAGACGCGTCCGGGGAACCGCATCTTCACCTGCGGAGCGGACGGCACCCTGAAGATGAGGGTTCTCCCCGACCGCTACAACATCGCCAGCAGCATTGTCGACATCCTGTGAATGCCTGCTTCCACGTGTGAGAGGGAAAAAAAAACGACGAGCGGAAGAAAAGACGAAGGCCTGTCTATCAGCCTTCAGGGAATAAGTCTGGACAGAGTTTCGTCAACAGAACGCCACGCTTCTGGCACCCTTTTGAGTGTGCAAGTGTTCATGGGTTTGCTGCTAAACGTAGATTTTATTCAGAAAGGCAAAACAAGAGCTGCAAACGTTTCCTTTTCTTTGTCCCAAAGGCTGAAAAACAAACCTAACAAGCAAACGGTATCATACTTGATTTTAAAGCTAGATTTGTTGTAATTTTATTGATGAATCTCTTCTCATAGAGTGTGTCCATAGGGAAGCTATGCATGTCCTGTTCTCGTTCCGCGGTGCAATCACAGGTCTGTTGATAGTGCTCTGTAAAAGTGCTCAAGCAAAAAAAAAAAAAAAAAGTTTTAAAAAAAGTGTGTAACCGTCGTCATTTTGTGCCCACTGATGAAATCTTTTAGCATCTACTGTAACCAGCACTGTGGTTCGTTATTAAGTCAGTGGTTTTTTCCAGTGTGTTTCGAGTTGTTGGAATCTGCTTTTTGTTTCAATGGTTTTGCCGCCCCAGCTTTTCACCCCCCCCCCCCCCCCCCCCCCCCCCCTCCTATCCACTGATCTCTGGCTGCCCATCGCTCACTGTGGCCTCTCCTGGTTTGAGTTCAACCTGATGGAAGTGTGCGCTCTCTCTCTGCTGTGTCTGCCTACCCGCCCACCCGCCTGCCTGTCAGATGCCTGTTAGTGCGACAGCCTCGCTGCTAGAACATTCCTCCTCCGAAGACGATGTTTCACCCCCCCCCACACCCCACCCCACCCCCGTGACTGTAACTTCAATGTTTCATCTGTTGTTGTCTAACGGTAAACACCCGACCCGCCCAGAGCAGAAACACTAAGGTTCACTTCTGGGTTTTTTTGGGGGGGTTTTCTGCTCAAAATATCAATTTTTGTGTTTTGTTTTTGTTTTGAGTTGATTTTAATATTTAAAGTATTTATACGTTTGTGTTCGGTTTACCATTCCTTTTGAAACGCTGTTTAACTTATTGCCTTTTTTTCTTTTAGGAATGTAAGAGCTTTTTACCGTATCTGGTTGGAAGACATGCAACAGTCTACTGTTTGTACGTGTGTTTACCTCGCTGGCCGGTTTTATTTCATCCCTGGGGAAATAGATATTTGCACTCAAATTCTGGAAGACACTAAACGTTTATTTCAAATATATAGGTTATCAAAGAAGAAACTGTTGTATACAAATGAATGTCTGGCTTTATTTGCCCTAGTAGTAAAGCGTTTAAGATAGTTTTACTATATAAATTATATAAATATAAATATATATATATATATGAAGTACTACAACAGCTTGTACAAACATGATTCTTTATTTTTTGGTTTGTATCATACCATTTGGATTAGTTGTGACTTTTGTTAAGTGTATGTATGGTATTTATTAAAGAGATTAGTGTTCCTCCCTCTTTCTGCCCACTACATGTGCTGTACGTGTTTTAGGAGTTTTACCAATGGTGTTCGCTGTGTGGGGCTGTGTGTGTGTGTGTGCGTGTGTGCGTGAGTGTTTGGGTGTGCATGCAAAGAAAGCTAATATCATCGTTCGATGTTTGCCAGGGCCCTTCAGCCTGAGGGTGTATGTGAGAGACGGGTCAAGGTAAAGTTTTACCTTTGTAAAGTGAATAAATGATTTTTATTTCATCAGGTTTTTCGTTTTGTATTTTTCTTTATCTTTTTTTTTTTTTTTTTTGAAGTTTTCTATCAAGCATCGTATGCGATCAGTTCTCATGCAGCTTCACCGCAAACTCGTGTAAAAACAGGGAAACGTGCAGACAGGTTCAAAATAATTCACACGCCTGGCAGATTTTGACTCAAAATTATTTTGATTTGTTTCTGAAAGGAGGAAAGACAAAATGACAGGAGTTACCTGTTTGGGGGAAAGAAAGTTCATTTTAATTTTATTAAAAGAGGCATATTTTGATGATTTATCTTTGCTGTTGAAGGCCTTAATCTTTCGCCCCCATCCACAGGTTCTCGATCAGATTGAAGTCAGGACTCGGGGCTCAAATCTTAACGGTACTTCTAGTTCTTCACATGTTGGAGAAGAAACATTTTGGTAAAATTAAAGGATTACTTTAAACCAGGGGTCTTCAGCGCCAGTCCTTAAGGTCCAGTGTCCTGCAACTTTTGTGTACCTGGTCCAACACATCTGAACTAAATGGCTGAATTAGCTCCTCAGTGTACTGTCATGTTCTCCAGAGCTCTGCTAATGACCAGATTATTTGACTCAGGTTTGTTGAAGCAGAGAAGCCGGACCTCGAGGACTTAAAGACCCCTCCTTTAAACCTAAATCTGCCAGGAACATGAATAACTGAGCTTTTACGGCCTTCTAACGAAGGGATGGTCATGCACTCACCAAACAACAGATACAGAAGTTAAACTATAGGTTCAGTTTGTAACAGTGGGCATTTTTTTTTTTTTTACATTTTTTTTTCTTTAAACTGGGAAATATATTGATGTGTTTAAACAGATTTCAATGCTTTCATTGCCCCAATTGTACAAAATAAGTTAAAAGTTGCAACATTAGGATATATGCTATTGAGTAGTTAACGTGTGCACTATGAGAAAATACAAAACTATAGGAAGTCACTCTGTTAGTAACACTGAAAACCCACTTTCGATTCATACAAGGTAGAAATAAACGCAGAAACGGCATGACCTAAAGTCAGTGTCCTGTAGAAAAACTCACATTTAAAATCTGCTCAGTCCCATTTAGACCGAACGTTCCACAAGACAACAAAGACTAGCGTATGTACGTGCTGTAAACTTTTTTTTTTTTTTTTTTTCTAAATGTAGCGCCTGGCTTGTCAACCTGGGATTTGCTACGAGAGCATGATGTAATAGTTGTGTCTGCGTGGTTATCACTCATCAGAGATGTAATGGACCACGTAGAGCCTGACATAGCTCTGGTCCCACACGTACAGGTGCCTGTCCTTCGGGCTGTAGGAGAGCATAGCCAAAACGTCCCCGGGAGACCTTAAGTCAAACGTCATATTGACTGCCTTTCCCTTCAGCAAGTCGAAAGCAAAGGTGACTCTAGCGTCCTTGGTGTCGGTGACATACAAGACGCCACAGGCGATGAAAGCGTTGCCGGCCTTGGTGCGGGGGTACGTGGTGTTTATGTAGGACGTGACGGAGAAGGTCTTCTGGTCCATCTGGGCCACCATGATGCTCTCATCCACTCTGGAGGCAAATATCAACCACAAGCCGTTCTCGTCTGCCGCCAGTTTGAAGTAGGTCTTGGAGTTTGTCAGCAGATATGTCAGGTTGTTGTACAAGGCGTTGTCGATGGAAAGGCTGTGAAGCCTCCTGGTTCCCAAGTCAAATCTGGGACGGAGCAAAAACAGCAGAAGGTAGCGAATCTAACCCGACTGAAGGGGAGCCGATATAAACATTAAAAACATGAGCGCTGCTTACCTGGCGATAGCGGAGGTACCAGCAATGTGATAGTAGAAAGAGCCGTTGTGGACGATGTGGCCGCAGCCTTGGTAAAGCTTTTTAACATCCACCGTCTCGCTGGTGTTATTCTGGAAAGCGGCGATGCTTTGGTACTCCTTCAGCTTCCGACCTGGAAAAAGGTCGAGCACAACGTCCGTGTCCCGCAGTCTCAGTAAGACCCTCTTAGCAGAGATGAAGAGAGCCAAACCCACTCACCCAAGAAGTGCTCCGCCACCCATATTCTCTCGTCGTCCAGGTGAGCGGTGTCTTTCATCCAGGTGCCAAATGTGCTCTCCATCTTTGCCACGTTTCTGGGATTTATCAGAGACTTGATGAGGCACTCTGAGGGAAACCAGAACATGATTAGATGTAAGCCGCACACCGTCGATTGGCGCTGGGTAAAACACGCTCACCGTTCTTCTTAGCCGGGTTCTCGTGTAGCTTCACAGCCTCCTTTACCGTCAACGTTTCATCGTTTGGGACTGCGTGCAACAGCCCTGTCAGACACAGTGTGACAGTACACAATTTAATTTACTCCTCATGTTCTTATATAATCCTCCTGTTTCTACAAAAAAAAAGTCTCACTGAAGGGCTTGAACACATCTAACTTTAAACATGTCCAATTTAAACATGCAATGGTTGTTTGGTCAGCCACGGGGCTGAAGTATCTGGCCTACCCAGAGTATGAGCAGTTTGCAGGTTTGCTCTGTGGTGCCTCGTCCTGGGAGGCCCAGGAGGTCCTTGAGGTCCCACAGGTCCAGGGGGTCCTGGAGGGCCAGGAGGGCCAGGTGGGCCTGAGCAACAAAATATGACAATTTCTAAGCTTTCGCAATGTAACAATGTGTTTCTCCTAAAAGTATTGTATTTGGTGTTACTCTGTCCCTACCCTCAATAATGACGTCATTGGACGCTTCATATGCCTCTCCAGGTGGACCAGGCTCTCCTCGCTCTCCTTTTTCCCCAGGTTCTCCTTTCTCACCCGGAGGTCCTATGGGGGAGCATCACATAAAATAGCAAAAACAAAAACAAAAAAAAACTCTTTTCAGTATGACGGTACAAATTGAACTGTTGGTGAAATACTTCACAAACCAACGGACTTTGTTGCATTGATGATGCAATTCTATTGTGGAGAAGAAAAGAGGAAGTGGGAGAGTTTTCAACCGACACCGAAATCCACAGTAATGAGTAATATGTGCAGGAAAAGTGAAACAGAATGAGTTGTTTCCACCTCCGCTGAGTTAGACAATGCTGCATTGAAATATATGACATATTAAACATGAAAAGGTCAACTGAATTTTTTTATATAAGGGTTCAAACAGCTTAATATTGTGTTCAAAAATATTGACAGAATTGTTAAATCTAGTGAAAAGTGTCCCAGAAACCAGTGATACAAAGAGCCATGATGTACGGCAGATGGAGCCGACCAAATGTGCTGGTGCTGTCACTCGAATGAAGACAAGTCAGAAAATCTGTTGCAGTATCCGTCCAAGTTTAACTCCAACTTGGATAATCTGAGGTTTGTCCCCACCCGGGTAATAGCTGCTGTAAGAAACTACTTGAATGCATTTCAAGTAGTTTTAATCGCACTGTACCAGCTTTATTAGCCAAAATCTATGTACAGTATTTGAATGTTCAAAATGCAAAGAAATGAATTATCACCATCTGTTGCTAAATATAGTTAGCCTGGTCACGGAGCACAACGATTTTGTGGGACACCTTCCATCTTCTAATGTCTGAGACTAGCTGTATATCCATGTTACAATGTGGCTTAAACATATTCATGGTACAGGCTAACTGCTGTTTGCATCCCAGGCCAAAAACAGAAAAATAAATTAAAGATTCAAACACAAAAGTAACATGTTCACTAATGAGGGATAGATAGCATCTAGCGTGCCAGCAATTTAAAGGAGCATGGCGCAAGTTCTGGGATTTTTGCAGACGCCTGCCCCCTGTGGCGACAAGTTGAAATGACACCAGTGTTGTGCACGTGCATGGGAGAAGAGGAACAGCATCTGCTACTGCAACCGTACAGGTTTATTGTTTAGAGGTGTAATGTCTTCTGAGGTCAGAAAGTTATAAATATGGAAGTTATCCCATGTTCTCTCGCTAACGTATCAATTAGGGCGGAGCCTCAACAAAGTAGCTAGGTGAACGATAGGATACGGCCGCTCTCTCGTGAACTGAATTTCTAGCCTTTAGAGGCAATTGCGGTAAATAGACGATAACTAATTTTACACGTCGGGGAATTGTACGGGCAATATCTGGTAAAGGTAATACACAATATTTAACTTTAAAACTTGCAAAATTAACCTTTAAAGCCCCACTAAGTATTTTTGAGTGGTGCTCCCCCTACAGGACCTTTTAAAAATCGCACCGCCGTAAACTCTCTCCCCTCTGCGTGCCCCCCACACCCCAGAGCTACAGGACACTGTCACCCTCAAAGCAGCTAGAGAGACGGAGAGAGAGATGTGTGTATGAGTCTGGACACAGAGGGACACAATGAGCCCAGCGCAATGACGCGCAGCCATCTTTATGTTTTATACATGCAGCAGCCATGCTGTATAAGGAGTTAGGGGAATACTGAATTTTTCATGCTGGAATTTTGATTTCAAATGGCAGTCCCACTGATTTTTTTATTTTATTTTATTTTTTTAGATCGGACAAAGAGCACAGAAAGAACATGAAAATACAACAACATTTTATCCGTTCATCCATTTTCCATCACGCTTATCCCTGCTGGGGTCGTGAGGGGTGTTGGTGCCTTTCTCTAGCTGTCAATGTACACCCTGGACAGGTCACCAGTACATCGCAGCAACATTTTATTTATCTGTTTATTTACTTATTCCTCAATAATTACACTTTCATATTTATACACTGCGCCTTTCAGTGAAAACAGTTATATACTCCAAATGAGGAAGCAACACAGTTCCTCGTCACTGTCAGACAGAGACGGGAAACGCAACAACTTCTTCAGTTAACGTCTATTTGGGGCGTTGAAGGTTATCCAGTTCGAAAAGCAGCCCATGCTAAACTGAATGGAGAAAAAAAAGTATGTTCAAAAAGTGTAATGGCTAAACCCAGACGTGTGTAACAAAATGTAATGCCGGTGTAATGAAGAATGATTAATTACATTTCAAGATGTTTTTTGCCAAAATAAGAAAATAAAAATAGCTAAACCTCCCTCAGCCTGTGCATCCTCCTCGTGTTTATCTATCCCATCTGTAATTGAATTCTCAAGGAGTGCGTGTTTGCTGGTTTAATGGGTTTCTAACCTGCGGTTATACTTGGACCTTTGATTGTCACGTTATGCCAGTAATTCTTCACTAAAGTGGCCATAACTGCCTGGAGCTTTGATAAAAAAATAAATAAAAAACAAAGTAGAGCCTCCCTCTTTCCGTACCCTTTTTGCCCCTTTTCCCATCAGCTCCAGGCAGTCCATTCAGTCCTGGAACGCCATCAGTCCCATTGTGGCCTGGCAACCCATCTGCACCGGGCAAACCTACAGTAGCACGCGCAGGGGAAAGAAAAAAACGACCATGGGTCGAGTGAAGAAAACATCAAACAAAGACAGGCGGCTCATCCACAAATGAGAGAGATAAATCGGTGGCATTTTAGATTGGGCTTTAGATGTGCGCTTTCACTCACCTGGTGGTCCTGGCGGTCCTGCAAAGCAAAGTGTAAGGTTGTCGGTGAGTAAAGTGTCAGCTATGTCTTTTACATATGAATATGGAGCGGGTTAATGAAGGCCTACCAGCCAGGCAGACTCCCTTGGTGCTGTTGCAAATGTCAACCAGCAGTTTGATCTGAAGAGGAAGAAATGACATCTAAATGTATGAATATGCTAAAATGTGAAGGGACTCAAGTAAGATTTTAAATAACGTTTAGGTGAAGATGCAGGGGAACATCTATGAATGCCTGTGCAGATTCATGGGAATAACACTGCAGGAGTGTTGTTGTTTGTTCACACCACATTTAAGCATTTGAGAGTTAGATCCACTGTGGTAATCTGGGATAATCTGAGATCTACTCAAGGAGCATGCAGCTAGTGATTGCAGATTTGATTAAATTAGATTTGGAAAGTGCATCTAGATCCAAACAGATCATTTATTCGAGGATCTTAATGAGATTATGAATAACCCATCATTACAGCAGTTATCAACAATGCAGTCATCTCACCGGTACCATGGAGTAAGTCATCATCATCATCATGTCATCCTGGGTTTTGTAATGCTGACTGTGCCGGTGCTTATGCTTCAGGTCATGCTTCAGCCCGTCTTTCTCGTCTCCGACCTCCTGGCTGGCCTCGTTCAGTTGGAGCCCCTTTCCGTCTTCCCGGCTACGCTCACGCTGCAGACCCTTGTCCAGCTCCTCGCTCCTCTTGTTCCTGGAGTACAGCTGATGCTGTGAGGGGTCCCCCGGGCCCGCTCGCAGCCCCGCTGCTCCTCTGGGCACCTCCTGGAGGAACTCCACCACGGAGCTCTGCTCCACCTCTGTCAGCCTCGCTTCTGTCTGCTCCAGCCACGCGCGCTGCTGATTCTGCTGGACCATGAGCACAAGGAGGCCCACGGAGTTCACCAGCGCCACCACGCACGTCCCGTACAGCACCGTCCGCTGTGCCACGGTCATGCTGGGTGTTGGGATCCACATTGTTACGACCTCGCTGCCTCGCTTCTGAGGGTCCCCAACCTGCCTCAACATCCACGGAAGAAAATGGTTCTAGATTAGGAGTGAAAGTCCAAAATATTGGCACCAAAAATCAAATGGCTGTAGTCAAACGCTTTCAAAAGAAAGCCATTTAAAGGCTCCAAATGATCCCAGTGTGCTCCAACATGCGCCCTCCACCCTGGTGGCCTAATCTGACGACTGACTGGTAAATACAGTGTTGGTTGTGTGGTTCTTCCAGTGCAGAAGGGGTTGTGTGTGTGTGTGTGTGTGTGTGTGTGTGTGTATGGGCGTGCGTGCACGTCCAAACCAGTGATGTAGGAGTGGGCATTACACAATCTTCTGAGCTTGTCTGGGAAGAAACCTCCGCCTGTTCAGCCACCTGATTTATATTCATCAGAAGCCTTTCTGCTGCACAGCCGTGGGCAGACTGACCATCACGCACGCACAATCACACATGTGCACATTGGTGTGATGCGCACACACACACAAAACCAGTCACTCACAAAACACGTGCATACATACATTCAATGCATTGGACAGAGTTCTGTGACGTTACATGATGATCCCATTTTTTTTTTTTTCAATTCAGGGAAAGCAGACAGCATCAGAGAACATTAATGTCACCGCGGCTCCTCTGAGTTGGTTCATCTCCCTCGGTTTCCAAACTCCTTTGTCCTCCCTGAACCTCCCCTCCAGCTCTCGGCCCTGTCACATCTCCGCAGCGTTCATTCACCAACGGCAAGCCTGACCCATTTATCCTCCTTTGATTCGGGCCGCAGCGGAGGACGTTTCACCTGAAAACTGACAGTACAGCAGGGAAATAAATGAATAAAAGCCACCAGAAACTGGAAGCTCTCTAGTGTTGCTGTTTTTTGGAGTCGTTCAAAACCGGATCGCTTAATTTGTCTCTTTGGCAATGCTTAAGATGACAGTTTAAAGTGTATTTTGACACTGTTTTCCGCTTTCTGCAACTTTTATGGATGCAGACGCACAGATTTCACATGGAGGGAGGTCGGAGGAGAGCGACTTCTCCCTGTTAGTGTTAGATGTAGTGTGTGCTCACGCCTGAGGCTGTGGGTCACAGACGGCCAGTTGTTGGGCAGCTTGAATCGCTCCTCCAGATGTGTAGACATGCACACAGATAAAGTCTTACAAACATGGAGGCTGCTCCTTTTGTTGTTTGCCATTCACTGCCCCAAGCTCCGCTGATAAAAAGCAGAGGGATGCAACCATTTGGTAAATGGACGCCAAAGGGTAACGTGCACTGCTGGACCCGGCAGAGGACTTAACCTAAGGATGCTGTTACAACTGGGGAAAGGCGGCCTTCTAAATGTAGGAAGCAAACGCAGATGTTCTCAATACCCCCCAGTTTGAATGACTTTTCCTGCAGAGCAAGGAGAGCATCCGCATCCCTTCAACATCCAGCAGACAGACTTAATAAGCTCATGAAGGATACAGCAAAAAAAACCTGGCATATATTCAAGGAAAGTTCATCCTCGGTGATTCCGAGGTACGGGTTTATTAAAGCCTGTGGTTCAGTTCAGAGAAGTTTAAACAAAAATAATCATAAAGTTTAAAAAAACTACTTCTTGAAGAAAAAAAAAGAAACAAACTGAACCTATAAAAACATAATAAACGGTCCGATACCTTTTTACTTTAGATTTAATCCTGTGAGGCTCTGAGGATAAAGATGCCTCAGAGATTCAAAACTTAGTGCTGCTGTATATAAGTGAAGATCATTGCAAAATGCAGAGAGTGAACCTTAAAACCGCTCTCTCTCTCTCCTATCTCCAGCGTTTTTATGAGAAAGCAGCTTGAGGCGGAGGTAATCTTTTCCCTGTTATCATATCTTCCTACCAACCCAGCAAAGCCCTCATAAACTCAAATAGTGAGATACATTTTTCAAGGCTTCTCACGTCCTACAGCATTGGGTGGATGGTTGAAACGGATGTCTACTCACGCTTGCTTGCCGTGTTCCTCCTGTGCTTCTGTTGAAAGGAAAAGAAGCACACGTTTCATAGTTTTCATTAAATGTGACCAAGTATATATCCAGCAGGTGATTCTGAACGTTTTAGGAAGTTTTACTTTTATTATGTCATGATTCAGAAAACATGACATGTGAAGGTTAACATTTTATCTGGACTTTGTGCAACTCCTCTTTAACTTCTCAGCTATCTGTTAATCTTTGGTTTGCTCACATGGAGTGAAGACAAAGTTGTGGTTGACCACAACTCTGAACCCTGAGAGACGTTTACAGAGGGGCTGCCGCTGCCTAATCATGCAGAACAATCTTGGTCTAAGCCATCACACAGGGCTCAGTTAATGTGGCAGGCCCGAAGCGCACAGTCGGCCGTTTGAACCGTGCGCATTCTTGAACTCGAGTGTGGGCGGTGAGTGAACTGACAGAGCCTTTCATGCAGAGTGATTTAACGGAGCAACGGGAGAGACGAAGCCTAACACTGTGCACTTTGTCTTAAATGACATCCCGCCAGCGCTCAAAACAGGATGTTAGAAGAAAGCACAGATAGTAAAACTATAAGTATGTAATTCTTACAGCTTTTTGCAAGTTCATAGGAACATAAAGCCAATCCAAAATGAAGCATTAAAGAGCTCAAGCAATAAAATAAAACTTGTGACTGTCTTGCCAGACACCTGCGAAGATTGAGTCCTAAAATGTTCCAGCAATTTCTTGTTACTTATAAATTTCACATAGTTGATGTCTTCAGTTTGAAGAGTTATACTTGGTTGTCCTGTTTGCCCCCATGACGAACGAGGAACCTGTCCTGAATGGACCCTGCATCTTGGACCAACAATCCTGCAAGGGTGAAATGGGTAGAAAATGGACAAACGGCAGCTTCAATGCTCATGATGACACCAAAAAGTATTAGCATTTCACAAATATAGCCTGTTTTTATTTAATAAAGACATCACAATTGAAAAAGTGCTTCATTTATAGAATGGATGTCCATCCAGTAAGAGTTAGGATTCACCTCTAGATTTAAAGGTGACTTAAAAGTCATGCCAAGAACAGATTTGATTGCAAGGGTCATAGAAACTCTTGGGGAGGATAATCAGGCAAGATAAAAATCCCTAAACAGTTTGGATTTCTGCATCACAGCATCAAGACCTTCATCTATCTACAAGATGTGGTGGTAGTATTGTGGTGTGGGTCGGAGGGCCAGGTTCTTTTACCATTTCAGAACCTGTGGGGGAAATGTACCGTGGAGAGAAACGTTAACAAGGTAATGTTGAGATCTAACCGAGATAAAGGTACGTTTAACCCCCCAAAAAGCAAAAAAAAGAATAGAAAGAAATTAAAGACTTTAAGCTGTTTAGTATGTGATTGCACTCAAAACTGTGGAAAAAAGATTCTTAAGGCAACATCTGAGACAAATACATGTAAAACTTTTGATTTTCTACACAAATGTTTGATAAAAGTGCCTTTTTTAGTCCCATTTCGACCATATTGACAAATATATAGCTCCTAATTTAAATGATATAACTTTGTATTTTGAGTGTTGCATTGGATAAGTAAGGAAACAGCTTATAGAAAGCTCATGCTCTAGTGAAATGTTATGTGAATAATGTTTTAAAAAAAAAGAATTCCTGAAATGGTTTTCAGGATTTCATCGGAAAGCTATTTGAACTCTTGATCTGACGGCACTCAAAGCCACAGACCTTGTAAAACAAAAAGTGAGGATCTAGTTAACCTGAACTTCATCATTCCTGCCTCTAAAGAAGAAAAGCAGCTCTTAATTTAGCAGGGCAGATAAAGCGCTCAAAATGGCAGCGATAACACCGGGGTTCCCATATGCTCTCCAGCCAGCTGTTGAGTGCAGGATCGCATTCCTTCGACGTTCAAAGGACGTCCGATGCTTCTCATCTTCGAGATGTCAAACAAAAACTCACGCCAACTTGCACCCGCTCAACTAAGACCTGTACGCCCAAGGGCACCGGCGCAAATCCAGCTTCTCAAGGTCTTCTCTGTATTGTTTACCATTTTTCCAAAGATGTTGTGGCTTTTGTTTTACCCTGACCTGGCTCGTCACCAGCTCAACGCGGCTATAAAGGGAAAGCCCAGACAGCTTCCATCATTTTACACTCTTCGGGTTTTGAGGAGCTACGCTGAGATTGCTTTAAACCTCCTCCTTTTTTTTTCATGGATTTGATCTCTTCCTGCGGTGGGACCATGACTCCCGTGGATCTGGATGGCGTGGTGGAGGACCGGGTCTCCATTGCCTCAAACGTCACCGTGAGCCTGTCACCTGGAATCCCACTTGCAACGAGAACGCTCATTCTGCTTGTTTGTCTGCTGGTGGTGGCCTGGAGCCACACGGAGAAAAACGCCGTGCCAGGTAGGTTCGGGTTTCATTTGTTAGCCTCAACAAGGAACTACACAGAAGCTCCAATGTCCTGTCGTCTACCACAATACAGGCCCTTCGTTCTGCCTGGGTCTGGGTCCACTCTTGTCTTATTTGAGGTTTATCTGGACCGGCATCGGCACAGCAAGCAACTACTACAACAAGAAGTACGGGGACATTGTCAGAGTGTGGATCAATGGAGAGGAGACGCTCATACTCAGCAGGTTGGTTTTCTCCGTTAACTTCGAATACGCTGCACCGAGTCTTTTTTACATTTCACAACAGCTTTCCCTTCCTTCCCATCAGGGCCTCGGCGGTTAATCACGTTCTGAAGAATGGAAACTACACCTCCCGTTTCGGTAGCAAAAAGGGACTCAGCTGCCTCGGCATGAACGAGAGAGGCATCATCTTCAACAACAACGTGGCGCTGTGGAAAAAGATACGCACCTATTTCGCCAAAGGTATCACCTCCGAGCTTCAAACCAGCTCTGCAGCGTGCAGATAATTAACGCGGCTGTAGATCACAAAAGAAATCCTGCTTCAGCCCTGACAGGTCCCAGCCTGCAGCAGACGGTGGAGGTTTGCGTCTCGTCCACGCAGACCCACCTGGACAACCTGGACAGCCTGGCCCAGGTGGACGTCCTCAGTTTGCTGCGCTGCACCGTGGTGGACATCTCCAACAGGCTCTTCCTGGACGTGCCCCTCGACGGTGAATTTCGCCCGGCACCTCACGACACAAAGCGGTGGTGAAACCGAACACGCTAGACTAATCAGTTGCTGTCTGCAGAGAAAGAGCTGCTGCTGAAGATTCACAGATATTTCGACACGTGGCAGACTGTGCTGATCAAACCCGACATCTACTTCAAGCTAAGCTGGATCCACCAAAGACACAAGACGGCAGCGTGAGTCGGCGTGCCGCCATATGTCCATCTCCAGGGGTTGTGTTTGATCATAAGGCACCATTTGTTTATCTTCTCACAGCCAGGAGCTACGGGATGCCATAGAGGGCCTCGTGGAGCAAAAGAGGAGGCAAATGGAGCAGGCAGATAAGCTGGACATCAACTTCACTGCAGACCTCATATTTGCACAAGTGAGTAACAAACAGGTTTCCAAACAAAGAATTGACACCTTTTTTTTTAAAGTTTCTTCCTAACCCCTTGTGTGTGCCTTTTCAGAACCACGGCGAGCTGTCGGCGGAGAACGTGACGCAATGCGTGCTGGAGATGGTGATCGCGGCGCCGGACACTTTGTCCATCAGCCTCTTCTTCATGCTGCTGCTCCTCAAACAGAACCCCCACGTGGAGCTGCAGCTGTTGCAGGAGATAGACAAGGTCATAGGTGAGCTGCTAACAAACACAGGTTGCAACTCACCCATTTTGTAGTCGTGCATTGCAAAAACTATAAGCACCTGATGTTTTTGCACATCAAATTATGGACCTGGTCTCAATTTTTTTAATTACAGGCTGTTAGATTTTATTGTAAAGCTCTCTGCACTGAATCCAGACATTTGTTTCAAACATGTATGATTATTTTTGTACCAAACATTGTATTACATGAGCAGTAAAGTGTAAAAGTTTCTTTGAAGGTGACAGAGAGCTGCAGAACGGGGACCTTCAGAAGCTGCAGGTTCTGGAGAGTTTCATCAACGAGTGCCTGCGCTTCCACCCAGTGGTGGACTTCACCATGCGACGCGCCCTGTCAGACGATGTCATAGACGGCTACAGGGTCCCGAAGGGCACAAATATCATCCTGAACACTGGCCGTATGCACCGGACAGAGTTCTTCCACAAGGCCGACGAATTTAGTCTGGAGAACTTCCAGAAAAATGTGAGTGGGGTGAGGATATTTCAGAGCACGAGCATGCACCAGGTCCAAAAAAGAAAATCTTTAAGACAGCAGTAGTTGGTATTTGAGTTTAGTTGTTTATTATGTGTGATTGAAGGTAAAACTTTATTGTTGAGCTCTTGGATCCATTTGGTTTAACCAGATTAAACCCCACGGCCGAAGATTGAGGAAGGCAAATAGGGAGACCTCTTCAACATCAGTCTGCAAAGTAAATGACAGCGGAAGGAAATTCTACGGAGTAAGATAACTGTCAATATAAACGTATGTCTAGGTGTCTGTATTTGTAAATGTAAGTCAATAAACGTGAATACATTTAAGATTTGTATTTGTTCCTTGTTGTTAACTCATACATATGTGTGACATCAGATGTTTCATCTGTGTGAATAGAAGTTTAGAAGTTACAGATGCAAGTTACAAAGTTACAACTTTGTATCGATAGAAGTCACAAATTTACGAGTAGAACCCCTGATGAAACGATTACACTCCTTACCAGTTGGTGGCGATAATGACGTGTGACATCAGATGTTTCATCTGTGAGAATGCAACTTCTCTTTTCTCCGTGTTCTTCCTCTTATCGTTTAATGGTGGCTGGTTAACAACTTTCAGGTGCATTACCGCCACCAACTGGAAGGTGTGTTACAGCTTCATCAGCGGTTGCAGATTCATGCTGGTAAATGTGTGATTGATGCTTGTATTGTTGGCAAAGTTGTAATTTTGTAACTTGTATCTGTAACTTCTAAACTTCTATTCTCATAGAGGAAACATCTGATGTCTTAGGTATGTATGAGTTGACAACAAGGAACAAATACAAATCATAAATGTATTTGGTTTATTGACTTGCATTTACCAATTCAGACACCCACACATACGTTTATATTGACAGTTATCTCACCCCATAAAATGCTCCTCACGCATGTGAAAACCAAAACCGGTTTTAGCTTTTTTACAGATTTAGACTGGCAGCATTTTACTCACCGTTGTAAGAATAGATTTTTTATGATGACTATTGATTATTAATATTAGAGCTGCATCTTCAGGAAAACAGTAATACTGCATAATGACAATCTGCCTGAATGATTGCAAACGGCAGCGTTAAGTCTTGCAATTTCTTTACATAAAGAAAAACAACTTGATGAGGGTTTCTAGCCAACTCTCTGCACTGTCCTCCCCCTTAACACGCCGCCTGTCCTCTTGCAGACTCCTCGTCGTTACTTCCAGCCATTCGGCTCAGGCCCTCGCGCCTGCGTCGGCAAGCACATCGCCATGGTGATGATGAAATCCATCCTGGCGACGCTGCTCTCTCAGTACTCCGTCTGCCCCCACGAGGGCTTGACCCTGGACTGCCTCCCACAGACCAACAACCTTTCCCAGCAGCCCGTGGAGCATCACGAGGAGGCCCAGCAGCTCAGCATGAGATTCTTACCCAGACAGAGAGGAAGCTGGCAAACACCTTAAATGCACCATGACTTTACAATTAATGTTATATAAATATGCTCTCCATCACTAAGGTTTTTTTCATCGTCTTATGACTGTACAAAGCACTGATGTTTCATTTTATGAGTCATATACTGTGTGTTTTTGCTTATCTTGCTATGAACTGTACAAAATGTAGGTGTCTATATGCTAATTCTGAAGTAAATGTAAATTATTATGTCACGGTTTTGTGTTTATTTCTTCCCTTTGGTGGTTTTACCAATATGAAAATTGACATGTAGCAAAGGGAAGAAAGAAACGCACCATTCATGCCACTGTTCGAAATAACACAGATTTTTGTATAATAAATATTTATCAATAAAGCAAAAAAATGAATACAGATGAAGCTCCTACACAGAAAGCTTTTTTGCATCAGTGATTACAGAGACGTTCAGTCTGAAAAAAAACAAAAAAATATTAAGAGTAAGTGATGTAGGTAAGGACCACCTACTGATAAAAGAAGAATCTTACAATTTGAAAAGCCGTATTACAATTTTTAATTTCCTTTTTTTTTTTTTGTATTTCAAGATATTGATCAGGAGAGGGTGCTACAGCACCTTCTAAAAGGCTGTGGTTTCATCCTTCAGCTGCTCCGTCTAAATAAAGTAACCAATCTGTTCATTATGCTCAATTGCTCTTCCTCTGGGCAAATTTCACAAGCAGATGCTTCACTTACTTTTTCACTCTCTCGCTGAGGAATTGAACAAAAACAACCTCAAGAGCTCCTCTCGAAAGCTTGCTTGCTGTAGGACGCCCTTAAGATAATGAGAGGGATGAAGGTTTTAACTGCAGAGCAGAGTCCCACTGGAGATGTCAGTCGTCAGCTGTCTGTCAGGGATGCAAGACAGCGAAACATCCCAAATAGATGAGTGGGCTCCATTCTACTGACACAAAACCACCTGAGACCTGCTTTTGCTGATTAAAGTGCGTCGAGGAAAGAAAAGACACACATAACTGTTTTTTTTTTTTTTTTTTTGGAGCTAAGGTTTTTGTTTCGTAGGCTGTTGTTGGTGTCTTTCTTGCATGTTAAGTTGCCGCCGTACATCCTTATCCACCGCAAAAACCAGGATCCTCCCGTCGGGTGAAAACAGGACCACATCAAAGAATGAACTCCCTCACCTCTGTAAGGGAGACAAAACTCATTAAAATGTAGAAGAAATAGGCATCGCATTAAAATACAAATGAGAAATAACCACGAAGGCGGATAAAGAGACGTCTTTTTATGCATTAAAATTGTGCGGAAAAAGTAACCCTATTGCTGTGGAAACGGTGTGTAAAGTACAGAAGTAGTGTAAAAAAAAGAAAAAAAAAAACATGATGTGATTTAATTTCCAACCTGTTCACACCTACTGTTTGAAAACAGCAGCAGCTGCTGGAGAAACACCGAGCCGAGCGCCAGGTAGGGATGTCACTGACTTCCTGTTAATTTTTGACAGTTCCTAATCTGTGTTTTGTTGTGTTTCTCAGGCTGTTTTTGCTCTGCTGAAGTATCTTGACACATACTGGGAAGAATGACCACAGCAGCCACAGGTGAGGATGAGCAGGATGCCGTGAGAGGCTCATTTAAGTTGGAAATTAATAGCAAATCTGTGCTCAGCGGAAGTGTTTTCTCCTGACACAAAGTGACAAATGTGTTGACACTTACTGAAGGGTACAGAAGTGGCTTCAGGCGGAAGACGTGCTGAAAAGATCACATATTCACAGCAGGGCCCAAAAACAGTCATCTGTCATCACCGTCTATCTCTCCATCGGTCTGTCCGTCCGCCGGTCCATTGTAGAACATGGTGGTGGTGAAAGCATGCTGTGGGAATGCTTTTCTTCAGGGGGGGCAGGGAAGCAGGTGACAACCTGTTAGGGGCTGCAAAAGGGATTGGGACAGAAGTTCACCTTCCAGCATAACGATGATACAAAACGTCCTGCCAGAACTATAATTGAATGGTTTCAATCAGGGCGTATTAAAAGTGATAGAATTGCCCAGTCAAGGTTTAAATGTAAATCCAATTGAGAATATGCAGCAGAATTTGAATTTCTTTGTTCACAGAAGCTCTCCATACAATCTACGTGAGCTATTTTGCAAAGAAGAATGGACAGAGGTATGTTAATACAGCGAGTTGGGCAGAGCTGATGGAGACGTACCCCAGAAGACTTGCAGGTCTAACTTGCGGCGAAAGGTGGTTCCGTCGAAAGTATTGACTCATTGAGGCTGAGTGCAAATGGCCGCCTGAACCGAAAGCCTCAAATTGCTTTCTCAGTACAGAAAATAAGACAGAAGAAATTCTTGAGCGTCTTCAGCGAGAATAATGGGGACTAAAATGGAAAATAACAACCCAAAATGCGGCTCTCCACTGATGGATGCCAGACATCTGCTAAATAGATCTGTGGTAAGATTTAGTTCACATGCACTGCTGGCGGTGTGTGCCCCACTTTAGGCAACTCTTTTAAGAAGGAAGTGAAAAACGCTTGTGTTTTCATTTTCTTTCGGCTGTGCTTTTTTTGTGACAGAAAGATTTACTGCATGCAGTCTCATGTTGCATTTTTTTTTTCATCCAGGTTTAAGATGTCTGTAAAATATCTGTATTGCACATTGCTGAACTGGATTTCACTTTGAATACAGAAATGTATTTTTTTTTGTGTGTGTGTGGTTATTGGAGGCCCAGTGCTGTATATTTTCATCTAATCCAGCTGCCTAATTGCAGATTCATGGAGATTGGATAACAGATGGCTTTTAAAATAACTCCTGCCTTACAGCCCATAGCAGCAAAAAGTTTACACGGTCCGGCCTCCTTCTCTGATTGACAATCTGATTGATTACGCTCTGCTAAGGACCCACTCGAATGCAGCCAGCAACAAACACGCACCCACACATTATTTTCAGCTCAAATTCTTAAATGCCAGCGGCCATACTGTCTCTCTGTTTAAGTCCCCTGCTGGATTAGTGCTTCATTAAAAAAAAGGAGCATTGGTGGTCATGGAAACATCCAGCAGAAAGGAAGAACTGGCAGTGTACTCATCTCCCGTCATCGTCGCAGTGCTGTCACTGTGAATAGTACCTCCTACAGTCAGCAGTGACACTGTTTTCCATGATGCTCACAGACATTTGCCTTTTTGCATGCTTCCCTACTTCCCCGATGATGTGTGCGCCGATTTTCTGCACATTTCATAAGAAACTGGAACAAAATATCTCACCGAGCTCCAGTCCTTCTCATCAGGCTGGTTTGTCTGAGGAAACGCAGACTGGAAAGGCTCTTTGCCAGTTAGAGAACTGGATCAAAGGCCAACTTTCACTTCGTGGGCTTTTTATGGAGCTGACTTGCCAAAGTCAGCTCATTTGTTTCCTGCTGAACAACGGAGGAGACTGGTGACACTCGTCAACCCAGCGTGATTTTCTCTGTGGTATTTTCTTTTTTTTTTTTGAAAAAACAAGGCAGTGGAGGTTTACAGAGTTAAAGATTGCCCTTAATAATCTTAAAATGCCTCTTAATATCTAAATACAAGATATAGCAGCTTTAACGGCAAAAATCTGTTGCCAAACCAGACTTTTCTATATAAGTGAATCTGTAATCACCTGAATCTAAGCACCTGTAGGTGTTTGCCAGAGTGGGCTTGTATATATGCTCAGAAGTGGTTGTGAGGACCCATAGAGCTGCCCCCCCAGAGAACCGAGGCAGACACCAGGGAAACCAGAACCCCCAGACACCCAAAAGGACCCACAGAGCAAAGGAGCCTAAGAGGAACTAACACATGGAAAGCTGCCTCCTCCATCCCAGGGAAGAGCAGAGAGGAGCCCCAGAAGAATGCATTCCTAAGAACCCCATTAGTGCTGATGATGAGTGTTCCCTAAAAGCATAGATTTAGTGCTCAGCTAGTAGGATATACACAGAGTCCAGAAAGACTGCGGTGGGTCCACTGATAAAAATCTGTTTTGGTTCCATATTTTTTGGTTCTCCAAACAAACAAAGGTACGGCAGACAATCATTGTGCTGTTCTATTTCAGGGCATGAGCAATGTGTGCTTCTATTCAAGTCCAAACAGCTCTCACATCCACTCTCCATTTCACATCAGGTCAAAGGAGAATGCAGCTTTATTGGCAGGATCAAAGAAGCGCAGCTTGTTATTACTGCCATTTTATTTTTTATTTTTTTATGTTTCGCTTTTTGCCTCTGTAGTACATGAGTCAACGTGACATGCAAAGAGACACCAAATGCACGCAGAGTCAAAGATAAGTGAGCCTCGGGCAGTGGGAAGCAAGGCTAATGCCATCTGGTCCCCAGTGTTCACGCTGAGCAACAGTCCGCTCCACACCTGGGACGGTGGTAATGGCTGTAAATTCTGTCGGACCACCGACTGAACTCCCACCTGCCCCAACACAACCAGCCTCTCTAACAAAAATTAATTCATGTTGATTAAAAAGAAACCCAACACAATTGATGTTGGCGGCACCAGAGAATTATGAATGGGGGGGGGGGGGGGGGGTGCAAAGGGGGAGTCCAGAGTTTTTATAGGAGGGTCCAATGGAATTTGACGCAACAAATAATAATAAAATAGATATGAAGGATTTACTGATCCAAGGCTAATGGGTAGATTGTGAAATGAATGCTGCTGACTGCTAACTAGCTGCTTTTAATGATTCATCAAATATAGGCTTAGACTTAGACAACTTTATTGGTCATTTTGTATGCACAAAGTGTGTACAGAATGAAATTTCATTTGCACACATCAAATATCAAACAAGAAGCTCAAACTAAGATCAAACAAACCACAGAAAATCTCTTTACCATAGTGGAAAATATAACTTCATATATAACAAAATATATAACAAAATATAACATCATCCTGGACCCTCAACTTTTGTTTTGTTATTAGGATTAACATTTTGGTTACTAATACTGTATAAATAAAATGGTACCTGTGTTTTATTTTGAATAAACCTGCATCTTTGTTTAATTTGTTTATATAATATTACATATTACACTTATTGTTCAGAAAAATAAATTAATTTAATTAATGGTAAATTTGTGATCTGTTGCTATGTTTTGAATCGGCAGAGAAGATGCGTCAGTGGAGAGGGAGGTTCACATTTTAACTCACTGTGTTATGTGTTATATTTTCCCAGTTTATTGCGCAAATCCTTTTTCTGTCAGCAGAGAATTGGACTGCAGGAACGAAAAGGTAATGTAGTGATCTAAATTAACTTTTAATGAGTTTAGCTACTTCAGGAATAAACGCTTTGATTTTCACTGAACCCAGCTCCACATCATTTTCACATCTTGATGCAAACAAGCTAGAAGCTCCCAGAGAGGGTTCCTATTGTTTTATTAATCATAGCCAGAGCCTTTAAGTCTACCTGTGCATTGTGTCAAAGTCCTTCTACGCTCTGTTCCTCAGAGGAACCTGCTGATGCTCATAAGAGTAAACCTCCACTTCATTTATCGAGGGGGGAATAAGAGCTTTTATTGTCACTGTGTAACCATAATACAATTTTTAATAATTATAGCCCTGTTCAAGTAATGAACAAGACAGGTTGACAGCCCTGGACTGCTAGTCCACCCCTGCCTGCACGCGTCGTTGTACCGTTGTGATGAACATGTCCACAAATTACCATTTTTTTCAGCCTTCTTTCTCTTTTGACTCATTGTCAGATTATGGTGGGGTGTCTATGTATAATAAAGCTGTCCATTTTGATCACTCTTCCCAGTGGCTTGTAACTAGTGACTGGCCAGCGGCCCGAGGGGCGCACAGTTTGTAATCCGACCAATCAAATTGCCTGATAATGGAGCTGCATATCCATGGGAATGCTTTTTCTTTTTCTTTCTACAGAGCGTGTGACGCAGATCCAGGGCCAGTTTTATAGACACGAGAGCACACAGAGCAGGCAGTGAAAGCTGCAACTTGATCTGACTTTGGATCAGATGAACAACCAACAACAAAATGTGAATCTAGAATCAGCAATAATGCTGGACTCGGGAGGGGAGGCTTAAGGGGGAGTCATGGCCCTTTTTAGGGGATGGGGCAATACAACCCCCCCCCCCCCCCCATCCCGCCTCTGTTGATGATGTCCCAGCACTTTTTTATCGGTTATGGTGGATACATTTGGAAATATAGGTGCTTGTAAAAGATAGTGTTGAGCCTGTAGGGGTAATGAGGGCCCCATCCCTGCTGATACTGGGACACATCACCAGTGCATAGAGGCAAAGACAGTTCTAACCCTTTAGTCTACACTGCAAAAACGGAGCTAAAAACATGTCACATTTTCTTGAACTTAGTGTATTTGTCCTTGATTTGAGCAGGTAAATAAGATGATCTGCCAATGGAAGGAGTATTTTGACCCCTAAAATAAGATGATTAGATATACTGCACTTGAAATAAGATGACAGAGATGAGTTGTTCCTATTTTAAGTGCAAAAATCTTATTCCATTGGCAGATTATCTTATTTGTGTGCTCAGATCAAGGACGAATACACTTAGTTTAAGAAAATTCGACTTATTTTTGTTTCGTTTTTGCGGTGTATTAAAAGAGTGCCTCCAAATCTACAGCAGTAGAGGAACACCCATGGATAGAGAGGAAACTCCAGAAAGAGCTGCTCACAACTGCAACCAAGAAGTAGGCACTGAAATTGCAACAATATTATATTATCACTAGAAAGAAAGTAACATCAAAACCAAAAAACCTTCCGTTTTAATTAAATTAACCCACACAGTTCACTGCACCGTCTCCCGGCATTCTACAAAAATGGCCGAACAGGGTGGAGTGAAACACTCTGCGGCCAGGAGGGAGGCGGGGTGTGAGCTGGCTTTTTACATTTGAAGAGACGGCACCAAAACCAGTTGCTCTCACATGAACCTCAGAACGGGTAAAAAGGGGCCGTGGGGGAACAATAACGAGGAGTTCAGACCAAAGCACTGCTGTTCCACTTTATACAGACCACAAATGAATGATTTAAATGAGAAATGGAAGCCATTAAAAAGCACGATGTGTCCCCTTTAAAGGAGCGGAGTCACAGATGAAGCTACATTTTATGACCGTGGTGCAAAGCCCTCGCTGTCGTTTCCTAAACCCACTTTTTGCCTCATCCCTTCTGGCAAAAGGTCAGAAGTGAGGCACACCAGGAACAGGTCTCCAGTCCATTATGTGGCCTGTGACATCAACGGTTTACGTCAACATAAAAGATTGAGATGGTTTTATGTCATACAAAATATCCTTTGGCACTAGCAGAAATAACGTCAACTGTTTCACTAAATCAAGGTCTTTCAAAGCTATTTGACTCTTGAAGCCTTCCGGCCTTCAGAAGTCTGAAAGACACTTACATGTTTCCTAATGCCTTGAATATTAGTTGCATTCTGGTGTGTTTTCAGCTAATATAAAACATTCCTCTATGAATTATCCAATGACTTGTTCTTGGCCAAAGGAGAGAGAAAATGTCTTTCTTTCTTTTTGCCTTTGAAAATCGGTGTCCGCTTCGTAACTACAAACTGATGTCATTAAAGTCTTTACAGAGGCTCAAAAGGAAGGCCTCTTCCTCACTTTAGGTCACCTGGCAATAGCTGAATCTCCCATACAGCACACTTTTCCTGCAGTCCTGACCAAATACTCCCTTCCCTTCTTCCATTTATCCCAACCTCATCTGCTACACATCAGCTTTTCCCAATTAATTCTGATTCCCCATAATTCCCCATAAAAGAGATATATGGATTAATTTGTAAAATGCTTCCAATGTAAATACTTTGAAATTTTGCCAGTCAATTCGTAGTTATGGTGCCTTGCAAAAGTATTACTATAGTTTTTCTACATTTTGGTATGTTTCAACCAGAAACTAAAACCAAAGTACATTTTATGGGGATTTTATGTGAAAAGCTGACAAAAAACAGTGCATGATGTTGAAGTTGACAGAAAATGATACACGGTTTGTTTTTTGTTGTCATTTTAAGTCCAGGTGTATTTGTATGTAGTCCGCTGGATCAGTTCTTTCTAGCTTTAACCTTTGCAGCAATTACAGCTCACCTATTTTTGAGGCATTTCTCAGCTTTGTACATCTAGAGGCAGAAATATTTGCTCACTCTTCTTTACAAGACAGTTTAGAATTGGTCATGTTGGCTGCAGCGTATTGATGAACAGAAATTTTAAAGTCTTATTACATTTTACATCACATTAATTAGGCCATTCTGGCACGTTAATGCACTTTGATTTAAACCAATCCACCATAGCGCTGACTGGACAGTGTTGTTGTCCTGCTTCAAGGTGAACTTTCACCTCAGTCTATTGTTGTATTTGTTTTGTTTGTTTTTTGCAGCATCTAAAAATACTTCTTACAATGACTGCCCTGTATTTACCTCCAACCATCTACAAATCAAGTCTTTCCAGCTTCCCTGGCCCTGCTGGAGAAAATCCTCCCAACAGCAAGGTGCTGACACCATTGTGTTTCACTATGGAGATGGTGTTTGCAGTGTTAGTTTTTCGCCATACACATTTTGCACAAAGGTCAAAGGGTTCAGTTTTGACCTCATCTGACCATGTTTGCTGTGACCCTTTCATGGCTTGTGGCAAGCTGCAAACGAAACTTATTATGTCTCTCTCTCAACAATGGTATCCTTCTTGTGACTCCTCCATAAAAGGCCAGATCAGTGAACACATGACTAATAGCTGCCCTGTCAACAGATTCTCCCACTAGGGCTACGGATCTCTGCAGCTCCTCCAAAGTGCCCATGGGCCTCTTGGCTGCTTCTCTGATGAAGCCTCTTATTGCCTGGTTTAGGTGGAAGATTATGTCCTTTTCAGTTTAAATTGTGATCTGCACTTTTTTATTTTCAGATAATAGGTTGAACAGTGCTCTGGAAAATGTTTAAGACTCTGTATGTTGTTTTATAACCTAATCCATAATCTTTGGACAAATAGACAAGCGATCAAAAGTTAGCACACAGCTACAGCTGCTTCAGATAGAAACCACTGATCAGGCCCGAAATCTGGGAGTAGTGATGGACTCAGACCTGAACCTCCAAAAGCATCTAAAGACAGTTACAAGGTCAGCTTTCTATCACCTGAAGAACATTTCTAGGATTAAAAGACTAATGTCTCAGCAGGATCTGGAAAAACTAATCCATTCGTTTATTTTTAGTCGAATTGATTACTGCAACGGTGTTTTTACAGGTCTGCTAAAAAGTGGATCAGACAGCTGCAGCTGATCCAGAACGCTGCTGCCCGCGTCCTCACTAAGACTAAGAAAGTAGAGCACATCACCCCAGTTCTAAAGTCCTTACACTGGCTCCCTGTATCTCAGAGAATAGACTTTAAAATACTTCTGTTAGTCTATAAATCCCTAAATGGCTTAGCACCTAAATACATCACAGACTTGTTATCAGTGTATCAACCATCCAGACCACTAAGGTCTTCTGGCTCCAGCCTACTCTGCAGAACCAGAACCAAACACGGAGAAGCAGCATTTAGTTCCAATGCTCCGCTTATCTGGAACAAACTTCCAGAAAACTGTAAAAAAGGCTTAAAGCCTGAGTTCCTTTAAATCAAGATTAAAAACACATTTGTTTAGGACTGCCTTCGACTGTTCTAGTTAAACTGTTTTACTGAAACATCATTAGTTCAAGTTTGTAGTCCAACTGTTTTTAATGTTTGCTTTTAGTTTCTATTCTTCCATGTTCTGTTTTGTTTCTACATTTTATTCCTACTTGCTTTTATTCTGTTTTATTTTCCTATATTTTAATCATGTAAAGCACTTTGCATTATCTCTGTATTGAAATGTGCTATGCAAATAAATTTGCCTTGCCTTGCCTTGCCTAAAGCTGTTGGTTCATCAACAAACCTCTAAGTCTTCGCAAAGCAGACAAATCTATACTGAGATTCACTTAGGCATAGTTGGACTCGTACTCATTCGCTCAGTAAGACATAACCTCCACTCTGGGTCTCCTTTTTTTTTCCAACCCTCTAATCATCCAACCCCACCTGATGAGCCTCGGTCTGCTGATCCATCCACTACCTCGCCCTTTCTTTACCAGCGAGCACACGTTGCAGTGACATGGGCTTCGCTATCTGCCAAATATTTGGCATAATCTAGGAATGTCAGAGAATGTCTGTATGAACTAAATTGACAAAATACTTTCATGCGACAGCAAACAGGCTTAAATCGGAGGCAACCTGACTTTCGCTGAGTTTTTTTCTGAAAACGTTTCGACACCTATCCCAGGAGTCTCTGTCAATTCTGGCGGCTCGTACCAGAACGGCAAACAGAAAGCCTGTTTACCGTTTGCGATGACCCGGATGAATGAGAATGTGCACAGGCATACTTTCACGTAGTTTCAGAAGAAAATCTGAACCTAAATGGCGTCTCAGTCAACAAGCCATTAGTAATTGATGCAGTTTTTCAGGCATGAATCATCAACTAAATCACAGTCTGCATGGCATACAGGTGATGCAGACATCTCTGAACGAGTCGGTGGTTATCCGATGCCAGGTTGACCACGACAAATACCACATTCCTGATTTTAAAGCATCCAGCTCTGAAAGGTCATGGGATTTTTGCCGCTGCAGTTCCATTTCAAGTCTCCATGAATTAGTCTTTCCCATTGCTGTGCGGAAACACAGGCAGTACTCTTACCCAGAGACAGAAAGGGAGGGAGGGAAGAAGAGAGAAAGAGGAAGAGACAGCACTCCCCGCATACAGAGAGAGGTTAAGAAAAAAAAACACACAGTTTGAACGGAGGGAGAGGATTGTGAGAGCCCCGAAAGAGAGGAGGAGGAGGAGGAGGGACAGAGTGGCAGGAAAAAGGGAGGGAGGAACGCAAAAGGGGGACGGACAGAGAGTGAGTGAGGGGAGGGAGTATCAGAGATGGGAAAGTAGATGAGAAGGAGAAGTAAAGAGGGAAACTGAGGGAGCGCAACAAAAAAAAAAACAACCAAGGGGACAGCTCAGCAAACCAGGAGCACTGCTCTCACAACTCCGAAGGTCCAGGCTGAGAGAAAGAGCTAAGCTCATCAAGAGGCAGACACCAGAAGTTGTACTTTTATGTCTCCTTTTTTCCCTCTGGGTTAAGAATCACACAGCACTCCTTCTCTGAGAAGGAAAGGGACCAAGACCGGGAGAGGACTAAGAGAGCTTCTGCAGCCTCCGTGCGTCCTGAAGGGGAAGATGGATTCAGACTCTGGAGAGCAAAGTGACGGAGACATCTCGGCAGGTAAGCTTCAAGACTCGTTTTATAGTCATCCACATGAGACCCAGTGACATAAACTCATCTCTGTAGTGTATCTGTTTATTAAGAAAGTCAAAAAGTTCATCTTTAGTTTTTGTTTTCAGCCTTTTTTTTTAGTTTTAGAAGTGATTAGAAATTAGAAGATGCAGCTTTTTACAGTTACCAGCAGCTTTTCCCCCAGGAAAAAACGACATAGTTTGAAGGTTTTCCCAAACTCAGGCGACGCTTTCTGAGATGTGGGAGAGATGTGCTTTGATGCTGGTGACAGGCACAGCCTGTCTGAATGTCTGGATGAAAGCTGCCTCAGTCACCACCAGGAACAGGCAAGCTCTGACACGTGCAGCCGGTTTGTTCATCAACACGTCCTCCAGCTCCAGAACGACTGCAGGCTCCCCGAACGCCTGGCTCCTCTGCCTGCTTCCTGATGCAGCCCAGGCTGTCAGAGGAGGAAAGCGTTTGCAGCTGATCTCCGAGGTGGTTGCACGAAAAAAGCCAGAGGTTTATGGCGTGAGTGCCGAGGGCAAAAGTTTACAGCAGTAATGAAGAAAGTTAAATATTAAACATTTGGTTATCCGAACTGTGTGGATCTTTACTGGATTTGAAGAAAAGGCCGGATGCAGCCAAGGTGGAGAAATATTTTGAGTTTGAACGTTTTGAATGAAATGGTGGTTTTTAAACCACAACGCCGTAAATCACGGGACTTGTCACCATTAGAAAGTGAAACATCTCTCCCCTCTTTCTGCACACGCAGAGCTCTGTGAGCTTTGCTTATTCTCCTCTAATAATGATTCAGTCAGACCATGGTGCCACTGAGCAGTGTTAGGAAAGACGGTTTAGGGGTTAAAATGATTTCCTTCTTTTATTTATCGCTTCAATCATGTTGATGTCGGTGTGGCCGGTTTCTTGGACAACGTAGCGCTTTCAGTATTAATTATGCTCGGATGAACCATCTGTCTGTCCATCTGGACCTTTGTCTGTCTGTCCATTTGAAAGGGGAGAGGAACCTGAATATATGAGGCTTTATTAAAGCTCGTCATCGAGAGATTGTATAAGAGTCACACAAAAACAATCTGTATTTCTATTTATTTTAATTTATTTGTAGACCACTACTCACTAATAACTCTCCTAATATTAGGGAAGCTGCATCTGTGGGCTGAGTATGGGGCTTACCCCTTTGAAAAAAAAAGTATTTGGTGAGGGCTGTAGGGTGGTGGTAGATTCTCCTCACTGGAAAAACAAGACTAGTCATCACCTGAGGGCAAATGAGAGAGATATCACGGTGAGATTCTCCAGCCAGCTGCAACTCACCCACATCACCACTCTTAGTGTCTGATAAGCGCTTCAGAGTGGGGTTAATCCTGAGTTTGAGAGCGGAGGAGATGTTGTGGCCAGCCTGCACTTCTGCTCTCAACCCCATTGAACACTTGTGGGATCAGCTTGGGCGTGCTAGTGGTGACGGAGTGGCCAATGAAACTAAATTAGCTCACTGGCGACAAAACGCTGGTTGAAAGGGAGGACGGTCGTCCCACAGCAGTGTTTGATCAAGCTGGTGACCAGCATGCTGTAAGGAGGAGGTTCCAGGTTGTTGTACGGTTCTCTCTTGCACTATTGAGTTCCCTGTTTATAAATGAAGGAGATCTAAAACTGGCAATGTGTCTTGTTTATCCAAACCTTTATCACCCAATGGATAATGCTGAAGAAGAGTCAGTAGCAGAATAAGCTGTTTGGCATCGACAGAGATGATCCGGCAAGTTTCCCACAGCAGGTTTAATCCATGAACTCGGCTCTGCCGCTCCTTCCACAAATAACTTTTCCTTACAAATGTTGCACCATCTAGAAAATACAGACTTTTCTATGATATAGGACAGGGATATCAAACGTTTAGATGTGTCCCTGGTCCAACACACTTGAATAAAATTAGCTCCTCGGTGTGCAGGCAAGTTCTCCAGAGTCCTGCTAATGACCTGACCGTGTGTTGAAGTAGAGACGCGTATAAAAGCTGCCTGACATCAACCCTCGAGGGCTGGAGTTTGACACCCCTGGTATAAGATTTATAGCCATTGAATAGATTGGAGTTGGTATGAATTTATCAAAGAATAATTCCAGCATTTAGTTATTATTCATTCTTGCATGTAATTTTTTGTTTTGTCCTTCATGGCATGCAGATTTTGTTGTTTCCGTCACTAACTCGATGCCCCCACCACCTTCTGCAGCCTGCTGACACCTGAAACATTCGGCCGTTTGGCTTTTCTGTTTTGCCCAACATTATGAGAAGCCCCCACCTTTTAAATACCTTCTGGAGGCGCCGCTGCATGTAAGAGCAATAACTTTTTGCTAGTTAGCTTTGCTGTTCATGCTGAAAAGGGCTCTACAGGCAGGATATTTTTTTGCAGATCAAGAGGCATCGAGAGCCTGACTCATTCTCAGAATGCATCGTGTTTTGTTCCTGTGCTGCAGTTCCTGCTCTTCACTTAGGCTGTCAGTGAAGGGAGCAGTGGTGTGGCTCAATTTGTCCGCTCAAATCCCACAATGAAACCTGAGAAGCGTTTAAAAACCTCCTAAGAACCTTATGTGGAACCTCTTTCACACTCACACACTGGCAACACTTTTCTACTGCGATGATTAGGGAGGTGTGATTGATCTCAGCTTCACGCAAGAATTCCCTGTTCCACAGCATCAGTAGCAGAAACGCTGAAGGATTTAGTTTCAGGTGGCTCTGACTCGTCAGCCTTCAGCTCTGGCCTTGAGTCGCTGATAATTGCTTTGAGCAGAACATTTCTGTGCTGAATTTATTTAACCCTCACATTTCTGTTCATGAGCCATAAATCAAGGTTTATTTTCTCTGAGCATGGCAAACGACCGTGCTGAAACATAGAGTGTATGGAGAGCGTTTGGTTTATTCAGCCGCTGATTGAGCTTTTACCTGGATCTCACAAAGTTGTTTTGAGTACAGCATGTCAGAAACGGGTTATGGTGTTTTTAGGGAACATTTAGAGGTTGAAGTCATGAGAACGTTGGTGCTGACAAAAGGGAAATGTGGTTTTGATCACCTGAGGGGAAACTGGTTTGGCTACGCATCCATGCACATCCAAACTGCAAATAAAGGTGGTTGACCGTGTGTGCATGGCATTTTGTTGTATGTCAACATGAAACTTGCTAGGCAGTTCTGGCAGCACAGCGTGAATCTACTCACTCTGTCAAAAGAAGCGTGGGCTTGGGTGTAATGCACTCCCAGCTCAGTGTAGATAGAGCCATGAGCTACTTCCAATTTATCTCAGCCATCAAAATGTATCCCTCAGATTTTCTATCTGTGCCGGATATTTGCTTTGTTTTTTGGGTCCACTGCAAACTACAAATCAAAACACTGGCCTCATCTCTGAGATGTTCCTTTATGACATACAGATAAATGCAAAGAAAAACTATTTCCATGTTCTGTAAAGGGAGATAACCATTTTCCACTTAGAGTATTCAGGGTAATCAATACCCATTCCTAGTGGTGAAGCCATCTATCCTATAGGCTCATCCTTTGGCTGCATTTCCCATCTCCAGCCCCTAGCCTGTGGGCGTCATATCCAGCCATTCCTAAAAATTATAGAAATTGCACCTCATTCCATGTTAGGTTGTGCACCGTATTTTATTTGATTTTATTTTATTTGTGCTCAGCGCAAACATCGTACACAGCAATGTAGTCCAAAACAGGAAGTACGTCCTGCAAATGCAGGGTACTTTACAAAAAGGACCACAAAATGTACTTCATTCTATGGAAACAAAAGTGGAACAAAGAGTGACAAGTTGCCAATGAACCATGAGGTAATGATGAAGTCCTTTAGTAAAACATAATATTCAGTAAAAATGAAATATTTGTCATTTACATGGTATCTTGCTCTAGCACCAAAGCAAATTGTGTAAAGTGATTACAGTATCTAATATCTATCTGAATGGTCCTGTTTGAAAAGGTTAATAAATACAATTTCTAATGGCACTTGCCTAAAATAGTAGTAGCGCATTCTCTTTGTACATCAGTTGAAAGTTTAGCAGTTTACTAGCCCTTTTCTCTTAGAACAAGAGGGGCACAAAGTGTTATGAAAAATATGTTGGTCAACGTGGTCCGTTGTGTTTTAGGTTAATACAAGTAAGAGAAAGACAGTATGGTTTGGTTGTTATGCTAATAAGAGCAGAATATTACAACAATTAGCAAATGCCCCAGTTAGTCAACTTACAACTGGAATTCTCCCAACTCTGGTGTGACGTCAGCCCAGTTCCCATCTGTAGCCTAAGACAAATCAAACACAGCATATGAAAGCAGCCGCTTTCCCACAATGTAAATTTAATGCTCTCTAATTCATATTTTAGACAAGAAACTGTGTTTATTGTTTGATTTCTAAAAGCAGTCTCTTATTGGAAAGTCTATTAAATGGAAAATAAAAATGTCCAATTTAAATAAGATTGAGCTTTTAAAAAGTCCCACTTTGGTTAATGCTGGCATCTGAAACTTTCCAGTAGTATTACCTAGACTAACTAGCAATTGACAAATATCCTGCGGTGAGAGGTTTCGAGACCTCTGAGCATTAGCATTTATTAGCATTAGCAATAAATCAAATATTAGTTCTTTACTTTTTTTCAAATTGAGAGAATCATTACCTAATCAGCTATTTGACTAAATGACACCAGGAGTTTATCAATAGAAAAATGCAATTAGCATTAAAAACCATTATGATTGGCAAAATGTCACTCATAGTTACTTGAAAGCCAATTATTACTTAGTCCTTAAATTGTTTTAACCTTCATATATCCACCCATTAGATGAATGGGGGCTAATCCCTCAAATTAGCATTAGCTAATTATTTGCTGTTTTTTAAATGTTAGGAATATGTAATTAGTATGTTAATTAGCAGTTAGCATTAGTTATTAGTTCTTATTAATCAACAAAATGCTGTTAGGAGTCATTTATCAGTTACAAAAATTTTCTTTTGGATTTAGTTTACATTTCATTTGTAACAAAAACAAATACGTAGTCCTTTTTGTTTTGTGTTAACACGCCTTTAAATTTAAGAACACCTTAGAAATTTTCTGCATTTGAGTTGGTCGGTGACCCAGAGGAAGACCCAGGGCACGCTGGGGGGGGGGGCTGTGCTTCTCGACTGGCCTGGGAACGCTGTGGGGTTCCCCCAGAGAAGCTGCTCACAGTCAGCACACCTGACCTCTGGTAGGTCTGAAGCCCACACAGACTAGACATTACATTTCAGTGATCCATCAGGATGTTCCGATATCCCCAGCCTCTGGTTTGAAATCCTTTGTAGTTGTTATATCATGTTGGAGGAGAGTGAATAATCAACCCACCACCGATTTTTGGTTGAGTCATCATGGTGATGCGACTCTTAACACCAAACCCCAATCAGCCATCTGTGAAACTATTTCCAGCACTTTGTTTTTCTGTTAGTTTTTCCAGGGAAAAATTGTGTTGTTGAAAAGAGAAGCTGCTTGGCTGTTGTAATAATAGATGTGCGATCCATAAGGGCTCAAGGGTTTCTGATGTGCTTCTACTACAAACTCTAACCAAGAGATGTTGTTTGATGACTCAGCTAAACTAAAACTGTAATCCAGCTGATCCCACCACTCTCACATGTTTACATACTAACATACAAAAGCATTAGAAAAGAAAAAAATATTCATACACTTTAAACTTAGTCCCATTTTTTTACGTAACAACCATAAACTTTTATAGTTTTTTTTTTGTAATAGAACATGACACACAATAATTAATTAGTGTGAAGTGGAAGGAAAACGACCAAAACAATTGTTTTTTTTTTTTGTTGTTGTTGAAATAAAATAAAATAAATAAAAATCTGAAAAGTTTATGTCCAGATACTGTATATTGAGCATATCTAGACGGGGAGTGGTGGCCCAGTGGTTACAGCAGGGCATCTGTGTCCTGGAGTGACCGCAAGTTCCTTCATTCAAGACCCACAGACTGCCGCTCTGGGTCCATGAGCAAAACCCTTAGCCCCAGATTGCTCCATGGGTGCCACACAGTGGCCGCCCACTGCTTCCTGAAAGGGACGGATTAAATGTCAAGGACAATTTTGTTGCAATGTCAAACAAAAATTATGGTTATTATTATTTTACTTTAGCAAACTTAAATTAAATCTAGTGTAACCAGTTGCCTTCACACATCAGCTTATTAATAAATAGAGTCCGCCACAACCTGTGAATGATTTAATCTCAACATAAATACACCAGAAGAATATGCTGGCAATATATAAGATATGGGTGGCAGCATCATGCTGTGGGGATCCTTTTCTTCTGCAGAAAGAAGGAAGACGGTTTGAGCCGAGGAAAAGATGGATGAAGCTGGAAATAAGGTGGTCATGAAGGTGCAAATGACTTGGGACTGGGGTGGAGGTCCACCTTCCTCCACACACGGTTTGAGCTGCAATGTAATGGTTTAAATTAGACCATGGTCATGTGTTAGAATAGCCTGGTCCAAGTTCAGCTCTAATTTTGTTAAAGAATCTTCTTTAAGTTTGCTTGGACAATACAAACGTGTGCCACCCTTTTCGTGTTTTTATTTGTAAAAAAAGAAAAAAAAAGAAAAAAGTTTTTAAAAGTATTCATTATTTTTCTTCCATTTCACTTTTCACGGTTTTTGTTGGTCTTTCACATGAAAATCTCAATAAATTACATTGTAACTAGCAACCTATTTGGTCACAATTTCATCTATCCTTGACTAAACATGTCATGTACAGAGTAGCTTCTGCTTTGCGACGGCCACGTTGGCCAACTAGCTACATGGTTCACACATGAGAGACGGCTAAAATAAGTCAGCCCTGCATGAACTGCAACACTCCTGTATGCCCTACTTCCAAATGCACTCTATACTCTTTACTTACTGCTTTGGTCTTGTGCTCCACAAACACATGCAGCCCTGACTTTTCCCTCCTCTGCCTTTAATCTGGCCCACAGATGCAGTCGGCACTAAAACCAGCTGCACATACACGTCCACATTAATACACATAGGTTCAAGACACCGAGAGCCGGGTCTGGAAAACTGTAACACTATCTGGGGAGAGGGAAAAAAAAAAAACGGGAGGGAGTTTAGCTGTAAGTGGAAAAGACGACGCAGGAGAAAGTGGTTATCCCATCGCTGCAGCAAAAAACTACTCCTACAACTCCCAGGTCACTGCAAGAACATTTTTCCCTTGTACGCACATGCCTGCCTACATGCGCTGACACAATAACTCAGTGACTTTTTATAGGGATCGTGGGACATTAGAGAAGTGATTAATCCCCCCCTTGGCAGAGCTCTTATTAAAACATGATATTAAATTGTGTGTGCTATGATCTGCATGTGTTAATGGAAGGCTGGTTTGGTGCCAGTGGAGAGTTGGGCCCCTGCAGACGTCTGGTCTGAATGTCTTTTGAATATGGTCACAAAGTTTGAGATGTGCTGTTTTATGGTTTCATAAAAAATAAAAAAAATATTCCCGATATATTTCCCTTCAGGTTCAGTTTTAGGTTTCGGCTTAGTGACGTGTTTGTGGAAAGCCGCTGCCATCTGGGTTTGTCTCAGCTACCTTTTCCTAAAATATACGCTTACTACGGCGTATCCAGATGGCATCAAGCTAAAATTGTTCCCTGCAGAAGGAAGTTTGTCAGAAAACACGTTGAAGCGGGAGGCGGTTCTACGCACGGCTTTTCACGCTTAACTCACAAATGAGGTGAACTGTGCTGATCGTAGCATTTTTTTTAAGGCTGTGGTAGGAAGAAGTAGAACGACTATGAACAGGTTCAGCAGTGTGTCAGCTCAAGCTGCTTTAAACTTGGTGGTTTTAAACATTCTTTGACAATAAAAAGACTCTGTTCCCTAGTAACAGCTCGGATTTAGTTTATCTCTCGCAATAATTACGCTTAGTCCTGAGCAAAAAGCACCAAAAGATAGAATGTAGTCGCAAAAAAGTAAGAAGACAAAAGTAGAAATGTGTGTGTGCATCTGGTTATTTATATGAGTGTGTGCGAACCACAGCTATTTCCTGGTCATTAGTTAGTGGTAAAAGTTGGGAGTAAGAGTGCTTCGGCTTTTACACTACAGCGTGTCAAGCAGACGGAGGGCCATAAAGGCCAAAGCTCACAGTGTACACAATTTTATGACTCCAATCAAAGCAAGAGCAACCTTTTAATTTAGGCTCGCAGACAGCTGAGACTCTGCCCAATTTATTGGTTAACCTTTGCCTTCTTAACATTTTCAACTCCATGTTATTTTCTTCTTTGAGGGTTAATGTAGTTGGTTTGCTACTGTCCTGGTTAGTTTGTCTTTAAATAACAGCAAAGATTATAGGTCAGGAATCCTGGAAGCAAATTACTTTCGGGAGGAAGGACAAGTGAGTTATAGATGTCAGTGGTCATTTGTCATTTTTGTGTAAGAACCCGGTTAAAAGTGGGCAAACTAGTAAACAGGAAGCGAAAAGTCTGAGAAAAGTTGCCAATGCTGGGATGATGGTGCGTGTGAACCTTGGAGCACTCTCTGCATGCACATCTCTCTTTGTGTGAATGATGCCTTCCTATGCTGAGACTGGGCTTTCTGACAGCCTAGGAAAAAAAATAAATTTGCTTCCTTGCCACTCTGTGCTGTGGATGTATGGACAGGGAGGAAAAGACAGAGAATTACCACAGCCAGCCTCTCGAACAGCTGCAGACAATGCTGAAGGTGGTGACAGTGTTTTAGGTGCAGCCTGAAGTAAAGGACAGAGAACGTCTAAATACGGACACGGGACTCCCCAACCTTTCTTACAAACTAAGGGACATTTTCAAATTTGCTGAATAATTGATAATATAACGTTGTAGTCTTTCCTTTTTATGAAAGCTATCTCAGCAAATCCTTCCTCCTCTTTTTTCGTAAGCTTCCCATTGTCACAGGGGAACTTCCATCAGTCTTGACTGAAAGGTGTGAAATGAAAATGTACACAGTGCCCGCTTTCGCCCAGTTTGCCTCGCCCTGTCTTTTTCTATATAATATAAGCCGTTTCTTTCTTGAAGAAGCTTTGCGTCTGGGTCTCAGGTCTGTGAGACTTTTGCCTTTATCGTCATCTGTTGGGTTTTGCCGGGTCTCGGTTTCTCGGTCATTGTAGCTCCCTCTGTCACCTGAACATCAGGCACATATTTGTGCCCGTCTTTACAGAGACGTTTGTGAATCGAATATTTCAAGGGAGTCTCCTTGGTTGGATTCTTTGCTCAGCTGCATTTCCAAATCATCGCGTGTTGACAACTAAACGGCAACAGAAAGAAAGAAAGAAAGAAAGAAAGAAAGAAAGAAAGAAAGAAAGAAAGAAAGAAAGAAAGAAAGAAAGAAAGAAAGAAAGAAAGAAAGAAAGAAAGAAAGAAAGAAAGAAAGAAAGAAAGAAAGAAAGAAAGGAAAATGCGTCGTTGAAATCATTGCTGCACAGAAGCAAATCTGTCATTTTCTCATTTTGGAGTCGTGAGCATTTTTGACTTCCACCAACACCCACATAGCAGGAGTAGTTTTCCAGAGAGGCTCCCAGAGGAGGGAAGCCGAGAAGTGGGATCGCCTCCAGCCAGTTCCCATGCCCAGCTAACCAGCTAATTGTTGGCCTGACTCTGCATGCTATGTGAACAATAGCGTACAGGAGGGAACTACATCTGCTGAAGACATCAGCCGCACAGGTCAAAGCACTGGATTCACATAGGACCCTCCGGTCCAGTGCCTGAGCCCTCGCCGGATGTCCTGGAAAACACTTCCCAACCTCAGCAGCCAGACGGCTCCCCCTGCATTCACAAAAAGAAAGAAAAGCGACGAAAGCTTCAAACCAGCCAATAGGTGCAGATCTAATCGCTGCTGTATCTCTCCTGCCCGCCCCCCCATCCCTCGTTTCTTGTGTCTTCCTGCATCCGGCCTGTGGCACATTAATCAATCAAACTTCTAAATGCCTCTTCCTCCTTTTGCCTCGTCTCTCAGGCTCAGCTCTTCAGGGATATGGCCATTAAAACTCAGAGACAAAGAATGAGATGAGGGACGACGCATTAAATAAGGCCCAGCGCCAGCCAAAGGCGTTCTGTTCTTGTGTCCTTCCTGATTCAGAGGAGCTCCTAAGTGACTTCACCGCCGGTCTGTCCCTCACAGACGAGACGTTCAGACCACGCTCCAAATAGACACAGCTCTCTGTTGTGTGACTTGCTATTACTTGCGAGTTCATTTCATATACACTCATGTGCTTTTTAAGTCTCTGGTTATGACAACTCTTAGTTACGTAAGCGTCACAGAAGCACCAACCGCTTCTAAATCATTTCTGGGGCAGCATTGCACGGTGATCAGTGGAAAACGAAAAATAACTGTCAGACCGGATACGACGAACCTGCAAGCACAGCAAGATTACCCTGACTACCTGACATTCAGCTGCAGACCATGCTAAGGTTACTATCTGCTTCTGCGCTTCCTATCTGCACAACACTAAAGGGCTATTTCAAAGTTTGCACCTATCGGCACATTGCGTGAGGAGCCGCGTTCTCATTTGCATAATTCCTATAAAAGGATAATTTCCTCAAAGTCAGAGGTTTTGCATACACAAACACTGAAATGCTTTAAATGAATTTAATCAAATTAGCCCAGGTGATGATGTTGTGGGTACCGGTGTGTAAAATCCTTGGAACAGCATTCGTGTTAAAGGCAGGCACGGCTGTGGACGTATTTTATCGAGGCAACACCTCAAACACACTCCTGCCCTGTTTGACATGGACAACTCCATGCCAGCGTGTAACCTAAGTAAGCTTCATTTTATTCACATAACGCCCTTCATAAAGAAAGCCCACAAAGTGCATTAGCAAGGCATAGCATAGTAGTATAGACATAGTGGAAATGCAAAGCCATGTGCTCGTTTATGAGGGCGCTGGGTTCTGTGTTTTATCCTGAAACGTGTGAATCAGCCACAGAACAAAAAGCTGGCTGGCTTAAGCTGCTACGACAGAGTCATTAGTCAGTAGAGCACGTCTTTTTACCATCATGCTCTGAAAGACTTCTCAGGAGCAAAGAAGCCAATACCCCTTTAATATCATTTGCAGCAAAAAAGGGGAAACCTTGCAAGCCTGAGAACACCATCCCAACTCTACCTACCCTACCGCTGAGGCGTTTTCCTGTTGTGTAAGTGTTTTACTGCAGGGGGACTTCACAACATCCATGGCATCAAGCAGGGGAAAAAAAAAACGTGTGGAAACATTGAAGCAACATCTCAAGACACTGGTCAGGAAATCAAAGGTTGGGTAAAAATGGGTCCCAGGGAGTCATAGAACCGAACTTGTTCCAGCGGAACGAGGACAACAAAATCAACGTTTTGGAGTTGCTATCCCGAAGCCCTGATTTCAGTCCCTTTGATCATTTGTTGGGCAGAAAAGGTTTTTGTTTCCAAGTAAGGCAACCTACAAGCCTGTCTTAGTGACACCACTTCTGTCAGGAGGAACGAGCCAATATTATGAAAAGGAAGGCTACACAATAGATGCGACCCAAGTTCTGCAGTCTAAGGGTAACCGTACCAAATATTAACAAAATGTATGTAAACATCTGTTTTTCAAGAAAGTTGAAAAGAAATAGTATTTTTTTATTGTTCTGAAATTTGAATCCAAACTGTATCCAAATGTGTGTTTTTTTTTTGGGGGGGGGGGGGGGGGTTGGACTGAGGAACTCAGGACATCACATCAAAGTGGAGCGACGCCGGAGTTGAATGAACGTTATTCTCCAAACCTGTAATGAGATAACGATGAAAATGAACGACAACGGTAATAGCTTAGGGACCACTTTGGGACAACATTGTCTTGCAGAGGTCAGAGGCGCTTCTTGGTTCGTTCTGCTGTCGCTGACCAGTTCAGAACGAGAAAATTAAATTCTGGGTCTGCATACAATACGTCGAAATCCTGCACACAAAACAGCCACAAGAAGCTTGTTCAGGGCACAACAGCCAGACAAATACAAGTTTTTTTAATCTCGTGCCCATTCATCCCCTTTCTAATGCCACCCTTGGTAACTACCCATATGGCCCATATCAAAAAGAGCCATTATCACAAACAGACAGTTGAACCCAGTCGTGTTGAAATAGGAAAATGTAAAAAAAATAAAGGATTTCTCTGAGAGTTTTGTTCCATAACAGTCAGTATGAAAGAAATGAAATAGCAACCTTGACCCCTACAGAGACACTGTTAAAGGAGTTTTGCCATCCTCCTTTGATTAAACATATCTATTCCGATAGGATCTACCTGTGGACTTTCTCAAAATCTCAGCCAACAACTGAAAACCAGTAGGAAGTTTTGGGACACATGTGTTTGACTCCCATCATCAGCCGCATGAATGATGTAGAATAAAATTCGAGCATTGGTCAAATCAACGACTCCACTTTCCCAAGCAGTTTCAGCACAAGGTGAAGGTTCAGCAAACGGCAAAGACGCAATCTGTTGCGTTTCGTCTATTTTTCAGACATCGGAGGAGAAGATTGCCCGTGTTGCTGCAGCACCATCTTTTGCAGCCCGGATGAGGAAAAATAGCAGAAGGGACAGTTTGTTCTAAAGATCAGATATTAGAAAGACATCATATTTACAAGCACACTGAACATAGCCTTACGGTTTCTGCTCTAAATAAACAAGCCTGGAATGAACATATGCGCACATCTTCTTCAACCACGCCTGGAGCAGCGTGCATTTTTTGCACCTGACCGGCGTAATTAAAATATTGAGCTCGTTTTTTAAAGATAATTTTAGCGTTTCTTTTTAACGGTAGAAGGAAATGAAACTTTTTACTTCTCAAAACTGTTTGAAGATGTCACTGTTTTAACTTTTTCGGCATTTCTGTACCAGAGAATTAGGTTCTACGCAAACTGATACCACCATCACCGCATACGGTATAAACTTTTTATTGAAGCATACAATCAGTATACAATTTTATGTTTATAATTTTGCAATTAGCTACCTTTAAAGCAAACTTAGGGACTCTAGCGGGGCCACTGCAAAATTCTCATATTACATGTAGTCAGAGGAATGATGTTGGTAAAACTGAAAGATTACCTTAACCTAGATTCTGGCTGGGGTATGAAAAGCTTTGAGTTTACTCTCTTACCATCTAGCAGTTTATTTCTGTCCTTTGTCCTGATGCTGTTGCTGATGTTTTCATTTTAAAAACACAGCATCTTTTGTCTCTTATAGTTTCCACAAATAAGAAGTAGGCTAAGCACAGAAAAATATCACCTGGACAACAAATGGAATACAGCAAAAAAAAAAACGTATTTTTGCCTTTTTGGGGTTTTCTGCATAGTTAGCAGTTTAAACGAGCACCGGGAATCTGTGAGGATTTCCTAATTCCCCAATTTCTGCTCTAAATGATCTGAATCTATAAAAGATTGGTAACCTTAAAGTCCATGACCCCACTTCATTCAGATACAAGTCATTTAGATTTTCATACTGAGTCATTTATTAACCTTAAAGCTCTAAATGCTCCCCTACATCCTGAACAGCTGTTAATGGCACGGTGAAGGACCTCTTCCAGCACAGGTTTGCCCTTTGGAAACTGGCACATGGTCAGACTACGCCGGTCGTTAAATAATACATATTACAAGACTAAATTGTACTGTGCCGCTGTCCCCGTGGTGTTTCTCCCGGTGGATAATATTTCTTCCCCAGCTTAATCGTCATCGCTTACTTTTATCTGGAAACCAACGCACACATGCAGCACAGCAGACTGAGATTGTGCAGGGGCGGTATGTCTGAGTCATCCGTGTGTCGCGTTGTGGGAGTCAGAAATACCTTTTTATGGAGCCTGTGCATGTCCAAAGTGAGAACGCAAAAAAAGGACTGCAAAACACAGGATTTCATCCCTTCTGGTGTTTTTTTTTTTTGTCACATATGAAGGTCAGTATATAAATTACAGTGTTTACTACATATTTATGTTCCTCAAAGAGGCAGCAGAAGAGTAAAGCTCTTCAACGAGTCAGCAGGCTTGAGACGTAGATTTAAAAATAAACGCCTCTCATCCAGTGCTACCAGCTGGCACAGGCCACCTCCTCTGCTCCCTTCCTAAGTCCACTGGCCTCCCAGGCCTGTTTAACACTTACCCAGCAAGCTATTAAAGCCCCGTTTAAGTCTTGCTGAATGACCCGCTCCATTGTTCTCCCAGAGCCTTGTAAATCCAGTCAGAGAGGCTCTGCTGCAGCTCCTTATAGTAAACCAAAGGCAAAGGAAAGAGCCAAGGCAATGCAAGTGGCGGTTCAGCTATCAACCTTGCTCACCTCCTCTGTGAGGAGCGGTTTTCCCAGTGGCTTTATGGTTTCTATCACCCGTTGAAGCTTTACTTTGTGCTCTGTGAATTTACACTTCACAAACAATCGCCCTCTAAGACTTTTTGTCACAGGCCGATCCCGCAAGTTTCTTACTCGTACAGGAGTATAAATGCTGAAGGTCACCTTTACGACGCACCTCAGGCCCAAGGGGAAGTAAGGCAATTGCAAGAAAGGGAAAAAAAATGTCCGGGAAATTATAGCTGTGTTGGCTTTTACGGGGTCCAAAGTATGACCCGGTACTCACTCATTTTCGAGCGTTGCATTTACAAAACAGAGCTGCCTGTGAATGGAAAATTGGTTGCAGATGGAAAAAAAAAAAAAAAAAAAAGTGTACGCGGAATACTTTTGATGGCAATAAACGGGTTTCGAAGAAGTGTTGAAGAAATCAACAGTGGTTTTTTCTTTTATTATGGTTATCAAAAGAGCTCTCTTCCACCTTCCTGCACTTTGCAAAAAAAAAAAGGGCTTTCTGTCAGCAACCATTGCTGTTTGGCTGTATGAAGTAATACGTTTTGGAAAAGCAATAAGCGCAAAGCTACTGAGAAGTACAGTCAATACGGGCCTAACTATATTAGGCATAGGCTTATGAAATGAATGTCTATGAACCTCTATATCTCTGTTGTAAGCAGATGGTAGTGTGCCGTTTGATATATTAGTTTGCATAAAGCTAAAAAAACGTCCCATGAACCTGTTCTGGTGGTGTAACCATGTTTTGTCCATACTGCAGACTTGTTATCAGTAGCAACCACAACATCTCTTGTGTGCGTGTGTTTCTGTTCTCTATCTCGGGACAACGGTTCCGTCCATACCCAGCTAATTATTTTAGGGTAGCGGCAGGGCATAACCTGAGCTGGTCACAAGTTCATCACCGCATTCAGACGCCAGAAAACCAACCAATCCATTAATTTACACCAAAAAAACAATATGAGCAATTTAGAATCTCCTAGTCATCAGAAAATACACGTTTGTGGACTGTGGGAGGAAACCTGAGAAAACCCACACGAGCATGAAGAGATAGTGCAGACTATTCCCAGAAAGGCATCACTTGGGACTGGACTCTTATTGTACCACCAAAATATCCTGAGGCCCATCAAAAAAACAAAAAAAACAAAACGATTCATTTTACATGTATGACTTAGTCAAGAGCACAACTGCAGAGGAGGATTTCGTCATGTTAGAGACCAAAAGTCAAAATGCAAGCTCAAGTTTGCTTTGTTTTTACCATTTTCCACTGCATTTGTCATAGACATACTTGTTGCTTATTGCTGCTTACCAGACTCGGACTTGAGTCACGCTTGAGTAACAGAAACAAAGTGTTCAGACAGGACTCAGGACAACAGTCTGTGGCTTACATACCATCACCTCTGTCTAGAGGTGGAACTAAGCCACATTTCTAACCCACAGACCACTGACAGTGCAGTGCAGATTGTTCTATGAATGGGTGAATGTGATTCATCAGCAGGGGGGACTTTGCAGAATGTTTGCTTTTAGTTCCTCCGATGGTCAATCTGGTTCTGATGTTCAGAATAACAGAAACTTAGCACACCTCCATCAATTTTAGCATTGTTACTAAGACACCTCTGGCTTTCTCATCACACTTCCTGTTCTGTTCAGACAGTTTTGATTCTCTTCACGATTAAGGCCACAGTTCTCACCACTACGCCACTACTACAGTATTATCACAACTCCAACTCAGCTATAGCAGCAATTACCTAATAACAACTGTACTTAAGCACATTCCCTGCTGCGCCGTCTGCACTAATAAGATTCACTCACATCTGCTTTATAGATACAGAGGCTCTGCTAGTTTCTGATTAATTCAGCTAAGAATTATCTGATTGCTTGGGAGGATTCAGACAGCATTCCCAGACCATTGGTAGTTCTTTAAAAAAGAGATGAGATGTGACACCAAGGCAAAATTAATGCAATCAGCCTGACTCAGCAGAAACCATACTGCTGTTTTGTTATTTAGGCCCTTGAAACTTTAGGGCCCCTGGCTATTGCCTGTGGTAAATTCTACCTCTGACAAATTTGGAAAAGTAGAATAAATCTATGACATTCTTAATTGAATCAAAGTTTATATAAACATATCAAGTTTTTAGTGCTCCCCAGTCACATTCTTGAATAGTGCCATGTTGTATTCAAAGCAGGTTCAGGTTTAGGCTACTTTTTGCAGATCATTTTTCTGTCTAAATGACAATTATTGGGAAATATGTATGGTTTATTAACGGCTGCAAAACGTTTTGGACAAAACGTTTTATAGAATTTTGTCTGCAGTGGAAAAAAGTGACCAACCTGGCCACATGGAGAAGAAAGTAACACAGTAATTATTCCCTAACTCTAAAAAATGCCCCAGCAGATGCTATCATTAGCCCATCCCTAAAATGTTTTAACATCCTGACAAATACACTCTCATTGTTTCCTACTAATAGTGGCTGTACTAAATATCCAGTTGTCCTGTATTAGTTTTTGTTTTGTTTTTTTTGTTTTTTTGTTTTTTGTTTTTTTTTCTGCTGTTGAGGTATGAAGCAAAAAACCACCTAAAATAACTAACATTCACAGACTCACGCTGCCATCCCGGTCAGACTTGTGTGCTCTGCTGCATTCCGGCTGATCATTCCTCCCGGCTTTGACTCGGTAAAGGCCAGCCGGCTCATCTCAGCGTTAGACGCTGGCCCCCGCCAATGTCTCATTCCTCTGGTTACTCTGGAATGAGACCAACACAAGCCTTGGGGTCTGATCCCCATTTAGCACACCAGGGTGCTAAAGATAAGCAAGTGAGTTGATGTTTATCTTTAAAGTTTCAAAATCAACTCAGTCAAGATTGAAGGAAAGCCTTTTATTTATTTGGGGGTGACTTCATGAATAATAGAATAATCCTCCATTCTTTATCCAATACAAATTAGCTTAATCTTTGCTGATTCGTCTCATTTTAGAAATAATTATTTCAATTATGCTACAATATAGGGGATAGCATTGACTCAATCACACAGCTGAAAGTCATTCATCTGAGATTTTGAAGTGGGGTCGTGTGAAGTAGTCATTATTTTACTACAGAAACAGTGACTCAAGTCTCAGAATTAGACTTGATTTGCACTCAAGATGCTCTGACTGGTGATTTGGGACTAGAGTCTCTTGACTCTTTATCTCCTGTAATTAGGGGGTGAACGTAGACCATTATGTGTTAAGCCACAGAGAGCTTAACCCTCAAATATATTTAAAAACAAACTTAGCTAACCTTTTACATCGTATTCTCTAGAAGTTCAGCTAGATTCAGTCCAACAAGTGAGCTTCTAGCATTTCAAAGTAAAAAATACTTCCTCTTGTTCAAATCATTCAAAAATACAACACATTTTCTCACTACATTGCAAGTTGTTCTTTTTTGCAATAATAATAGACCTTTGGAGAAGTTTGCGCTTCAGACTTAACGGAAAACAATGAAAAGGCAAACGGAGAATGTGGCGTACAGATGAGCTTGCCAATTCTCCAACTCAGAAGAACAATAATGAGAAAAGCCTACAGCCATTAATGGTAAAGATGTGGATGATCTGAACACTGCGATTCACCGGGGCTGTCCTGTTCCAGTTATCTTTCCTTCAACATAAATGCTTAATTATATTTCTGCTGGGCTTAATATTAATAACATCCAACAGTCTTTTGCAAGTTCAGATTCAGGTTTATTTCAAACATGATCAAACACATTTACAATATTAACAAGTCATTTCTACACATATTACATTTCGTTCGTCCATGTTCAAAAAGGAGACGGCACAGATATAAACTGATTTATCCCTACCGCATTGCAAACATTTCATTCAGCGCTTCATGCTGAACGAAATGTTTTTGTTTAAAAAAAAGACCACTGCATAACTTCAATTCATAGCCTATAGTGATGCATTGTCACATGCAGACCAGGCGGCGTACACCCAGTGAGAGGATGTTTGTTGGAGAAATGAGGCCTGACTGAGCAGCTCTGACTTATCGTCACTGGTCAGGGCTCAATCAGTTTGGGAAGATGCTGGGAAAGAAGTCATTTGCTTATTGTTGCAGCACACAAGAGTGTAAATAAGAACAAAACGTTACTTTCAATGGCTTGTTGAATTACTCTGTTGCTGACTGAATTGTGACAGCTCAATGACTTTTCATTAACAGTTAGCTCAACATCCGATCTCACTCCTCATTCACATCCCAACGCTCACCAGCCATCAGAAACCCAAGGCCTCCTCCTGGATACGCTTTAGGCGTTTTTTTGGCTCAGATGGACACTTTTTTTTTTTTTTTTTACAAAAAGCCACCTTTTAGCAGAGCAAGTCTGGCTGGTCTCCACGGTCCACACTGGATGCATGTTCTGACGCAACGCAGCAGAAACTGTTGACTCAGGCCTCTGAAAACATGAGGCGGAACAAAGCGCGACTGTCTGGTCAACAGCCACGGGCAGAGAACAGCAAGCACCTCGCTAATCCTCATGTTAAAGTCAACTTTTCCAACTCCCAAAAAACACTCTTGTGTAACCACTTTGATGGGGCCCGGCGCTTCTGCAACTGCCCCAACGTCGGAGGTGTGCTTCCACTAACTTATTCCCGCGCGCTACACTTAGGGCCTACTTTATTTTAACGCTTTAGGACCAGCGAGGCAGTAGAAATAACGAGCAGGTAGCAGAGAAAGTATGAGAGAAAGGAGGAAGACGAAGAACGGGGTGGAGGGGGGGGGGGGACACTTTTCTGGTCATCTCTCTCCTGACAGCTTGGACTCTTCTCTAACTCCTTCTGACACTCTGGTTCATGCATGTCGTTCATCACAGCCTCTGGGTGACAGGCTGTATGCGAGTGTGCGAGAAAGCTTGGACATCTCGCCGTCTTCATGGGCACTTTCCGTAATCATCCACCCTCACTCGCTCCGTATCTTTAGCCAGACTCTGAATCACCCACCTCCTCGGAGGAATAATTGGCCTGTTTATAGCCTCTCTCACTTAAGACAGAAACAAAAACTCTCTGCAGTCATTATCTCAATGCGTGTTGATTGTAATAATCAAAGGCTCGTTCTGATAAACAAAAGGTGAATGTGTTTAGAGAGTGAACGGTCCCACAAATTGTTAGGTTTTTCAAATCCAAAACGGCGCCGCAGCCGTTGCTGTGTCAGGTTGGACAGCGAGCTGCCACCTTTAGCAGGGTTTCAGACATCTATCCTGTTGGGTTTCTGAATATCAGAGGCTCCCTGGAACAAAGAGCTGCTTGATAGGAACAGGAAATGACAGTGACAAAGAGAGCCTGTTGATGAGAGGCGCAGATCTGACTAATGAAAGCCAGTCACATACCCTGATGCTGCTATTCAAATATCATGGAAACCAGTGTGTCCTTGTTGTGATATTCCTGTTGATAATTTTGCTCCCCGTGCATCGCTGCTGACACAATTGGCTATTTTAAGTTCAGTGAGAAAGAGAAGCTTACTGGGAAATTTCAATAATTTGTTTAGAGATGTCCTTCTGGACTCTTTCTCTTCTTTGTTATGAAAGTGTTTCTGATAAAAAATAAATAAAATGTTTACAGAAATGGTCGTGCAAAGCCGAAATTAATCTATTTCCTCGACTGATGATGTGGCTACTGGGAGGCATATTTGGTGCACAAAAGCACAAAGACGGTGCAGGGAAAAATATAATGGTGGTGTGGCGATTAAACAAATATGATAATTGAAATATAATGAGTTTTTTTATTACTTTTTAAAACATTGATTTCTTAACTGAATAAGTGGGGAGTTGAAATTGCCTCTGAAATATTTGATAATATAATATCTAAAACAGAAAACACAGAGCATCCTCTTTGACCACTTAAAACCCCAATCAAAATGGCAAAAATTACTAGTTTGCCTGACAAACAAACAAAAAAATCCAACACTCATCTTTTGGAAATCCCTTACGATCCAGTAAGCGCTGAGATTCTATACATCAGTTTTAGTCCATAAAACCTTCATATCCATATTTGACTTAGTTTAAAGGTGATATTTACATTTTTAGGTCTGGAAATATTTATCAAATTTCCCACAAGTGGCATAAAGCCATTGTAGAAATTTCTAAAGAAAGCCAGTTGAAATTGTTGCTGTGTTTTTTTCAGGTATGTATTAAGTGGAGAATTGCCCACAACGGGCTTCTTGTATAGAGCGAACTTTGGTTGGATGCATACAGCTCATATCATAAATACCAGTTGGGGCTTTTGTCAGGCTTGGGTGTTGAATTCATAGTAATAAAATCCCTTTGAATTGTTCAACACATCAATCACCCACATGTCTCACCACATTTTACCCTGAGTTGTACTTTATCAAAGCTATGTGGACAGTTACCATGAGACCATTATGAATCCTATTGAGAGTTCTGTTTGGGAACCGCTTTTCAACTTGGTTTCCACACAAATTGGCACCATACAGAAATATTGGGCAATGGGCCATTTGCTGCCCCTGCATTTATTCTGCGCGGCCCCCAGCTTCAATTTAAGAATAGTTTGGCCATATCTGACTAATTTCATTAAAATATATAGCGCACTGTTCTTACTTTAGCTTTTCATTGCCTTAGTCCACAAGCCCTGGAAATGAATTATGGAGGAGCTTTAATTATGGTAATATTCATTAATAAAAACAACAATGTCCTTAAAAAAACTCCAGGACTGAAAACTATTTAACTCTGTCAATACAAAACAATCTGTCAAGACAGTCCCTGCAAAAATCAAAGGATCATAAACAACTGCAGTTTTTCTAATCCATGTCTTATCGGAGTTTTAAACTGGTTATTCTAATTTGCTGTAGAAACTAGCTGTGCTACAGAGCCATCACTAGCTTTTAACAGAAACAGTCCCACGTGCACAACAGTGCTACAACCAGCAACATCTTCTATTAACATCTTAGGTGAAACATGCTATTTCTTTGCTGCTGCTTGTTTAAAGATATTGCAAATTTCTATCCCTGCGCCAACCTCTGTGGGCCGGTTTTATGCCTCCCACACAAATAAGGAGAGATCTTAAGGCCATGTCAATACGCTTTAGTTATGATCTCTGCTGGTGTTTTCCTAACAGGAGAGACGTCCTCATAAATGATTCTCCCCAGAGGTCACTGAGTAGTTTTGGCCAACAAACCTAATCAAATAGCCGCTGAAAACTAAAAGTAACGAAACATGATGCAAACGAAATGGGGCATAAAATCAACAGCTGGTTTATGTCTCACCAAGCCGCGTCATTACGCCTATGCTAAAACAAGAGGATGACCTATTTCCAACTTTTTTAATTGCTGCTTTTAAATCACATCTTATGCAACCACAAACTTGAAATTAAAAGGATAAATTGGAGCGTTTGGATTTATATTTGAATGTGACTGTAAGGAATTAAATCATTTTGGAATTAACCAGACTGGAAACTGATTGAATATGACTGAATATGAACATATTTTATATTTACTTATTTATTGCAAGAAACAACAACAAAAAAGATGGTTAAGAGCACCTCATTGTTTTGAGGACGCATGGTGGTGATGGTGGTGGGGAAAGGAGGGTGAGAGGGTGATGGCGGGGGGGGGGGGGGGGGGGGGTTGACTGTAGACAAAGGCATTAGCCTTATTTGTTGTTAAATGTCATGGTGGGCTAATTGTATTACATGAAATGTCATTTAGCTTCAGACCGACAGATGAAATGTCACTTCTCTAGATTCATTTGAAATGCCACGGATTAGGTTTCTCCCTGGTGTGGGGCACCCTTCAACCTCTGCTCTGCATTTGTATTTCTATAGCAAACACCCCGATGAAATGATGGTGGTGGGAATTTAAAACAGTCCAGTATCTGTCTGGGTTAAATGTGATCCAATGACCAAAAAAAAAAAAAAAAAAGGATGCCTTCTTCCTTGAATTTGGACTCACCGAGGCTCTAAGCTCGATCAGCAACGACGTTCGCCCTCTTCCTCCTCTCCCGGTATTTAGAGGAATGCGTGGGGGAGGAAGAGGAGGTTGGAGATGCGCCCTTGGAGCAGGAGAGAAAAGCGAAGCCTCTTTCCTTGCCTCTAATCATAAAAAGACGTTATCTGGTGTGTAATTTGAAGTTGGGTGGCACCTAAATAAAGCCCCACTCCTCACATTCACACCAACACATGGCAGCCTGCCACCATCACTGCAAACAGGGAGCCTTTTATGTCTACCTCTCTGATAAGCTGTGGATCCAGTGGAACTCAAAGTAATAATTTTTTTTTGGACTTGTTAAAGAAAGTTTGTAAAGTGACTCTTATCAGCTGTTTGATGTAATCCAGAGCCGTTAGCGATTCCTCCCAGAGACAGGAGACTTAACCACAGCCTGCGCCAGGAAGGTCGCCGCCCTGCCGCAGAATGCGGCTGCACCTCGTGGTGTGCGCTCCTCGTCGCAAGTTTGTTTTATCTTGTATGAGATTTATTTACTGTGAGGTGAGCAGCTGTTCGTCTGACTCTTGTCCGTCGTTCATGCCAAAAATGAACTCCTCAAGAATTGTTTTTATTTTACTGCCATGTTCACCCAAACCTTGTTAACAGCATCCAGCTGTATAAATGTGCCACGGGAAATTTTCCGTAGCAAAGTCATAAGTAAGTATTGCTCCTGTGTTAAAAGAAACATATGTATTTGGGAGTTTTGAATGAAAATCCACAACAATGTTTGGCCAACTGGATTTCTTGTCTTTACATCAACTCAGTTCCAAAAAGCCAGTTTGTCCATATGTATTTCAGCTGGTTAATGCAAACACAGTGAGCACTGAGGGGATCAGTCAAAGCTCATAGCATAAACATTTAAAGGGAAGCACTGTGTGTTTTGTTTGCACTATGTATTGAGAAAAGATAAGTGACATTGCTCTAAAGATTAAAACCAGACAGGATTACTGGGTACTTTCTAGAACCTGCAGGGGTCCTCCTTAAACACACAAGACACTCTGAGGGGGAGACTCTGTCATGAATACACTAACCTGGTGCTCTCTGCCACTTTAGTCTCCATAACTAACAGAGTACTTCCAGTTATATATTCCTGGGAGATACGGCTTACTTTCTCAGAACTGGCCAGGGTACTCTCTGAAATTTACAGGGTACTTTCGGAGGATCAGAGTGTACTATTGGTTTACATACATTCTTGTACCTGTAGCCTGAAACTTGGAGGTCGGGTATTAGGACTTTCAGGTTACTTTACAGAATAAAGGCTACTTTCCTAAAACTTCCAGGTTACTTTCAAGAACATCATGGAGATACAGTACTTTCTTTATACTTTTCAGAACATACGGGGAACTTTCCTGGAACATCCAGGTTACTGTCTCATAACTTACTAGTTAATTCAATTCAGTTCAGTTTATTTATTAGCACCAAATAATGACACATGTTGCCTGAAATTACTTTCCCTTAAACTACAGGATGTTTTTTGGATCAGATGTGTTATGAAGGGGGCTTGTAACCTACGTTAAGTGTCTTGAAATTGCTTTCTGGAACAGATGAAACCTTTTCCCAGAGCTCACAGGATTCTTTTGGGGAATGTGCTATAATATAATGCGACCTGTGAGTGGGTGCTTTAAAGGGGACATGTGCTTTTCAGTTCTTTCTTTTCACATTAAAATCATTCAGTTGTGGTCTATATAAAGTGGAACTTCAATGCTTTGATCTGAATTCTTTGTTATTTCACCCCCATGCTCCCCCTTTTCACCCCAGCTCTGAGGTTAGTCTGAGAGCAGCTCGTTCTGGTTCTGTCTCTTTAAATCTAAAGGAGGCATTTCACACCCTGCCCCCCTCCAGGCAACAGAGTGTTCCACTTCACCCTTTTTTTTCTGCCATTTCTGTAATGAATTGTGTGGGTTAGTAGTACACCCAACAACTAAACATTTACACTTACCCACTTGTAGCTTCGGCATCCTTCAGCTTGGACTACAAATGGTAACAAAAAAAATTTATTAAAATGGCGGATTTGCTAAATTGGTTAGCCTGAACTCCATGACCTTGTTTAGCAGTTCTGCAGCACATATTCTGATGTTATTGTTCAAAAAACGCAATACGGAATAGAGAAAACAAGAATTATTGATATATATATATATATATATATATATAGATAGATAGATAGATAGATAGATAGATAGATAGATAGATAGATAGATAGATAGATAGATAGATAGATAGATAGATAGATAGATAGATAGATAGATAGATAGATAGATAGATAGATAGATAGATAGATAGATAGATAGATAGATAGATAGATAGATAGATAGATAGATAGATAGATAGATAGATAGATAGATAGATAGATAGATAGATAGATAGATAGATAGATAGATAGATAGATAGATAGATAGATAGATAGATAGATAGATAGATAGATAGATAGATAAAAACCCAAAACCGCATTTAGGTTGATATCTACGCAGCACCTGACTAAATTAAACTTTTCTGCATCCTAGAGACTCCAAATGCACACCAAAATGTATTTAAATTCCAGACAATTAACTCTAAGCTCTGGAGGTTTACCCTATGAGTCCAAGGGTGTGCAGGTTCTGTACCAAAAAATAACTCTCCAGTTTGGTCCAAAAAAGGTTAAAAAAACAACTGTTCTTCTATTCTGAAGCTGAAGACGTTTCACTTCCCATCCAGGAAGCTTTCTCAATTCAAAATGTCTGGGGTAATGTGGAGTTCCAAGCTTTGTAGACTTGCTGGCGAGGTCTCATTAGAGCTCATTAGAGCTTCACCAACGTCTCTCCAGTTTGGGACAGAAACCAGAAACCTGTAATTTCTTGGAAAGTAAAGAATCCCTCAAGTACTGCTTAAATGCTGTGTGGTTTCTATAAGCAATCAATTCCAATTCAATTCAATTCAAATTCAAAAATGCTTTATTTATCCCAAAGGGAAACTAAACGTTGATGTAATTCATTTTGTCAAGGAGTTATTATAGATATTGATGGCTGTTGGAAGGAAGGATCTCCTGTAGCGGTCCGTTTTACAATCAGAAGTAGACCTGCACATTTCAGAAAGTACTAACAAGTTACCTCATCATACAGCCAGGTCCCTGCAAGGAAGATGCAGAAAGTAATCTGAAAAAAAAACCACTTAGTTGCAATGCCAGAATCATGAACTATGACAATATGATCAGTGTTTTCTATTGTTTTTTTTTTATGTTGCTGTGAAACTTTGAATTAACTTTCCATCTTTTATCGTTGTGTCTGTCGTCTTGTCTTGTCCTCCTTCAGTACAGGAGAGCTTTAACTCCCGCTCCCTGGCCATGCAAGCCCAGAAGAAGATCCTGAGCAAGATGGCGACCATGGCGGTGGCCAACATGCTCACAGATGACACCAGCAGCGAGATCCTAGACGAGCTCTACAAAGCAACCCGGGAGTTCACCAAAAGCAAGAAAGAGGCCCACAAGATCATCAAGGACGTGATCAAGATTGCCCTGAAGATTGGCATCTTATACCGCAACCACCAGTTCAATCCAGACGAGCTGGACACAGTGGAGCGTTTCAAGAAGAAGATGAACCAGGCGGCCATGACGGCGGTGTCCTTTTATGAGGTGGAATATACCTTTGACAGGAATATCCTGGCGGAGCTCCTGCTGGAGTGCAGGGACCTGCTTCACACCCTGGTCGAGGGCCACCTGACCACACGCTCGCATGCACGCATCGATCACGTTTTCAACCATTTTGCCAACAGGGATTTCCTGGTGGAGTTGTACGGGGACGGAGAGGAATACAGACTCTCTCTAAGGAAAATCTGTAATGGCATCAACAAACTGCTAGATGAAGGAACGCTTTAACCTCGCGCACCTCTCCTCCTTCACCTCTGCTGCACCTCTCCCTGCTGGTGTGTCCTGCTTCTTTCCAATTTCCTTTTCATCTGCCCACCCCTGGCAGCAAGCATCCCCCCCACCCCGCCTTCTCCTCGCGTCTCTTGTCTTCCTGTTTCTTCCGGATCCATTTTCCTTGAGGTTTCGGTAACATCCTGCCGCTGTGGTTCAGTGAGGGAATTTCTTTTTCTTTTAAACTGTCTCTTCACTCAGTGAATCATTGCTGCAACCCTGGGACACCATGTTTCACATTGTGCACATCGTTCCCTTTGTGTGCTAAAGTGTACGGTACCAACGGCCAAAATGCTGTAGTAGGATGTCTGGATATGGAAGATAATCAGTCGTAGTAATCAATTTCTGTGGGTTTTGAATGTGTTCAGATATATGTGATTTGCTTGAATAATGTTGCTTACTGTGTCGTCATGTTTTTGTTATAAGTCTGTGTCAATCTTCTCAAAAAGGGTGATAACACTTGTCTTTTATTAAAGATTACTTTAAATCACTATTGTGTGGTTATCCATCCATCTATTCATCTATTGTTCATACCTGATTTGCTTGCGGGCTTGCAGGGTGTCTGGTGCCTTTCTCAGCAGTCAGTGGATCGGGGGGGGGGGGGCAGCCTGGACAGGTTCATCACTCATACCTGAGAGCAATTTAAAGTGCCCAATAAAGTGTTGTGTGATTGGACTGCTTGGATCCCCTCAACACCTTGGCTGCACCTAGAAATTCTGTCCATAAAAGTTATGAACAGAATCGGTGACAAAGGGCAACCTTGGCGGAGTCCAACTCTCACCGGAAACGAGTCCGACTTACAGCCGGCAATGCGGACCAGACTCTGACACCGGTCGTACAGAGACCTGACAGCCCTTATTAAAGGGTCCGGTACTCCATACTCCCGGAGTACCCCCCACAGGATCCCCCAGGGGACACGGTCGAATGCCTTCTCCAGATCCACAAAGCACATGTAGACTGGTTGGGCAAACTCCCATGCCCCCTCAAGAATCCTGCTGAGGGTGTAGAGCTGGTCCAGTGTTCCACGGCCAGGACGAAAACCACACTGCTCTTCCTGAATCCGAGATTCGACTATCCGACGGACCCTCCTTTCCAGAACCCCTGAATAAACCTTACCAGGGAGGCTTAAGAGTGTGATTCCTCTATAGTTGGAACACACCCTCCGGTCCCCCTTTTTAAATAGGGGGACCACCACCCCAGTCTGCCAATCCAGGGGAACTGCCCCCGATGTCCACGCAATGCTGCAGAGCCGTGTTAACCAACACAGCCCCACAACATCCAGAGCCTTAATGTACTCAGGGCGAATCTCATCCACCCCCGGAGCCTTGCCACCGAGGAGCTTTTTAACAACCTCGGCAACCTCAGCACCAGAGATGGGAGAACCCGACCCAGAGTCCTCAGGCTATGCTTCCTCAATGGAAGACGTGTTGGTGGGATTAAGGAGATCTGGTGTCCACCAGCGGGTTTGAGGGTTGCCGCCGCGACATGCACCGACAACCTTGCGGCCACAGCTCCGACTAGCCGCCTCAACAATAGAGGCGTGGAACATGGTCCATTCAGACTCAATGTCCTCCGCCTCCCTCGGGACGTGTTCAAAGCTCTCCCGGAGGTGGGAGTTAAAGCTCCGTCTCACAGGGGACTCTGCCAGACGTTCCCAGCAAACCCTCACAGTACGTTTGGGCCTGCCCGGTCGGACCGGCTTCCTCCCCCGCCATCGGAGCCAACTCACCACCAGATAGTGGTCGGTGGAGAGCTCCGCCCCTCTCTTCACCCGAGTGTCCAAGACATGCGGCCGCAGGTCAGATGAAACGACAACAGAGTCGATCATTGAACTGCGACCTAGGGTGTCCTGGTGCCAAGAGCACATATGGACACCCTTATGCTTGAACATGGTGTTTGTGATGGACAATCCATGACGAGCACAGAAGTCCAACAACAGAACAACAACCGAGTTCAGATCAGGTGGGCCATTCCTCCCAACCACGCCCCTCCAGGTCCCACTGTCATTGCCCACGTGAGCGTTGAAGTCCCCAAGCAAAATGAGGGAGTCCCCAGGAGGGGCACTCTCCAGTACCCCTTCCAAGGACTCCAAAAAGGGTGGGTAATCTGAACTGCTGTTTGGCGCATAAGCGCAAAAAACAGTCAGAACCCGTCCCCCCACACGAATGCGGAGGGGGGCCGCATTCGTGTCTACACATGCAACTGTACATAAGGTTATCTAATACAGCATAGAAAGTGAAAACACCAAAACCAACAAATAGCTGACTTGCACTAGTCCATCTCGCCTTCCTGGGCAACATCCTCAACGCACCATTATATGCCAGTTTAAGTTTATGCATACTGCTTTGCTTAAAACGTCTCCACAAGTGGGCAGCATGGTACAATATGCTTTAAAAAGTGACACTTTCACTGAGACAGAACACATTCTAAACTTGCATACAAGCATATTATCTTGGGCCCCGCATCATGACAATCCCGCTACCATGCCTGACTGTGGGCAAGGCAGACATGCGTGAATTTCTCCAATGTGAGATCAATAAAGACTATCTTATCTTAACTTATGCTCCTCACCTGGTCGCCTGCTAAACTTAAATCCATCTGAACCAAAGAAGTTGGTCTTGGTCTCATCAGACCACAGGATGTGCTTCCACAATTTCACTTAGGGGTGTAATCCCTTTTGTTGCCAGCCATTTAGACATTAATGGCTATGTTGAGTTATTTTGAGGGGACAGCAAATTTACACAGTTACACAAGCTGCACTCTGACTAAATTATATTGTTTCAAAGTGGCATATGTTCAGTGTTGTCGCCTGAAAAGATATATTAAAATATATTCAGAAAATAAGGGTTTACTCACTATAGTGAGATAATGTAATTCAAAATTTATCCTGTACAATTCATCTTAAATATAAAATATGCTGGTTGTCTGAGTGTGCAGATCCTTAAACTAAAACTTTTATTCAATTACCACATGATTCGCTTCCTCGCAGAATACCACATCTTCACATGGTGATACTTGTCCGCTCAACACAGCAATAATTGCCCACTTCTATCAGATCGTGGGGGCAAGTCTTGTCTGCGGCACAGATTTTCCAGCAGATTTAGTTTTCTTTATTATTTTTTTCTCAAAAGACATTTCCACATATGCTTGGACTAACTCTGATGCTGGAAAAGTAACTCTCTCTTTCTTGCAGGTCTTGGGTCAAAAACTGGCTGGTTTATGGAACTATCCATGATTTCATCCATTTTCCATCTATAGAAAAGCAACCCTAAATCATAATGTTGCCACCACCATATTTCACTGTTGCTGTTTTTGTTTTGTTTTTTAAAGCTAATACACAACCACAAACTTTGATCCGTCAGTTTAGTCTATTTTTTCCTGATTGATGCAAAGTGCTGCACATAACTGCAAAGTATAAACATGCACTAAAAGAAGAAAACAGATATAAATATGACATAAGAACAATATAAGATTAAATATAATAAAACTAAATTGACAACAAACAAAGTCAATCGAAGTCTGGCGTTGAAAGCCAAAGAACAAATTGGGTTTAAAAGTAGGCAGTGAATCAGCCTCTCTAATGTGCCAGACTAGGTTATTCCACAGCAGAGGAGCAGCAGTAGAGAAGGCTCTGCCCCTGAGCTTCCTGCTTGACCTTAAGAAGCTGCTGGTCCGCCGACCTGAGGGACCGAGAACGTAAGAAGGCATGAAGAAGCTCAGAGAGGCACAGAGGGGCAAGATAATTTCAACATTTTAAAACAAAAATAGGAATCTTACAATGAACTCTGAAATGCACAGGCAGCCGGTAGAGTGAGGCCAGAACCGCGGGTGAAGTGTTTTCCTTTTTTTAAGGCAAACGGTTAAAAGCCACGCAGTTTTGAACCAGTTGCAGACGGTGGAGGGAGGACTGACTCACTCCAACAGAAAGTCCGTTACAGTAATCTGAGCGGGACAAAATAAAAGCATCTTTCAAAGAGTTGCCAGGAAAGGAGAGGTTTCACTTTGGTCAACCGCCTTAAATCATGAAAGCAGGGCTTTAAAACTGCTCTAATTTGAGTATCCCATTTAAAATCAGTATCTTGAAACCCAAATAAGTAACAGTTAAAATAAAATACACCGTCAGGTGTCCCAGTTTACCAGTGGTGGTCTCACAGGGGCCACTCGGTCCAAACACTATCACCTTTGTTTTCTTTTAATTTAAATTTAAGAAGTTTAGGGCCAGCCAAGCAATAATAGTCTCCAAGAAATCCAACAGAGCTTTGATGAAATATAGGTCTATAACCAGCCAACACAGTGTGATTTAGACCAGCTTTTTTTAGAAGAGCCACTTCTAATTTCAAATTAATGAGAATTTTTATATAGATATTTTTTACCTGTTATTCTTAAGTCAAAACAACTTAATGCTGAAAAAAATTTAAAAGCTTTTTAAACAAGGTATTTTTTTTTTTGGAATCAGGTTGTTGTGGCTTTTTACTTTAGTTTTTTATAAATTTGTTCCTCTAATAAATTGGTTTGCATTTCACTTGAATTTTTAAAAAATAATTTTCACATTGTATCCAGAAACAGTTTTCATATATTAATGATGGTCTAATTTAATTCTATTCACAAAAATCTAACATTTCAACAGGGATGTGTAAACTTGATGCACTGTATAACCGATGATCCTGATTCTGCAGTAGAAATGTACAGGAAAACAGTGATTTGGCTCCCCAGGTCACTTTTATCAAAACGTCTCAAATTCAGGCCAAGGCTTTGGGGCCCTATTTAAAAAGCATGTTATCCAGGGTGTACATGCAAAGTGACTAGAATCCTAGTTGTGCATGTACTTTAAATTATATACAGACCATCATTGTGGACATAGAGAGCTAAATGAAACGGCACAATCAACAAGGAGAAGTGCACATATATAAAGCAGAAAAACAAAGGAAAGCAGCTGAAGAACAGACTTAGAATAAACTGACACTGACAGTTGATGGATTATTTTAGGATTTTATTCGGCTACAAACTGAATAATGCACAGTTAATAATGTGTTGCTTCAGAAGATATAGCAATCAGAAGATATTGCTCACAGTTTCCAGCTTTGAAAGTGTCCCGTTCCCTGTAAGGTGACAAAATTGGCTGTGTAAGAAAACAAAGACGGACAGGCTCTGACAAGTTGTCGACTGCTAATGTATCTGATTTTCAAGCACATAAATCACCATGTCGATAGGTCCAGAAAGACAGATCTTTCAACGGAAAAGTTTAAGTTTTATTAGGTCTGAAGAATAAATAATTAATGGTCCATGAAGCCGCTTCTTTCCATCCCATTTGACCCACATGCAGGCCAGGGTAAAGATTTAGTTGCGCATTAGGAAATGAACAGGGGGGCAGAGATTCCTGGTTCATTAGATGCCCCCCGCTCCGTTCTGCTCCTGACTCCAGGAAAACATATTACTGGTGGCTTGGTGTGACTCCAGCTGGATAGCTTTGGCAGCCGGCAGAGAAAAACGTTCAGCTTCATGTCTGCTCGCAGCATCGCAGAGCAGACAGACCACCCACCTTATGCCTTACCCCCCGTTTGCGCTCGCACAGACATGCATGCACATTTGATGTTATTTATGCTACTGGAGGGTAACACTGATGTCATTAACCCTAAGCTTAATTTACTTCCTTTAACCTCTGCTCTTCTTGGCTCATCCTGAGACCTAATGAATAACAGTCTGAACGTGCAGGAAAAATTAAGTGTGACATAAACTGTTATTAATGATCCTCTGTGGGAAAAAGAAGGACCCCACTTGCACACAAATATATTCCTTGAATTTAATCCTAAGATACGTTTTCTATCGCAATGGTTTCAGTAGCTGTTGACTGCTTTTTGTTCAGTTTGTAGCAATGTTCTCTGTTTACCTCTCCTAATTTCTCCTAATGGTGTTTTTCATGTTCTCCATGATGTTCATGAACACATGGATGTTGGAATCAGTGGCTTGCATGGATGTGAGTAGAGTAATGACCTGCAGGTCCAGGATGACAAAGAATGTCTGCTGGTATAGACTTTAGCTTCCCCCTACAGCGTGAGGTGGGCACTGCTACAGGAAGGGTAGATGTGAGGACAGCCACAAGTGGGAGTCATAATCATTCCCAGAGAAAAATCCCTCACAAACAAATTAGGTTTAGAAATTTAAATAATGCAAGACTGGCTGTGTGTGCATTAAAAAAAAAACATCCAAAGCACACATATAGTCATCTTCAATAAATGACAATATTATCTAAATGTTTGTTTATTTCAGAGTCAAGTAATATCACTTTCAAGTATGACCAAACTGCAGACAAGAGCTCGGGATCAGCATGATGGAAAGTTAAATGAAAAGGATAACAGAAACTTACAGAAAGAACGTGAGGAGAACGGGACAAGGAGCGTGGGCTGCGTACCAGAAGGAACCAGCAATGAGCTGAGCATGGATGGAGAATGACACAGGATCCAGCTGAGCTTCATCAGGGGAATGCAGAACAGCTGTGAGAAGACAGAGCTGCGGGATGGAGACTAATTAGTACAGAGAAACACAAGGAGCTGAACCAAAACACAGAGAAATCTATATATTGATCTGATCTATCTACCGATCGATCGATCGATCGATAGATAGATAGATAGATGGGTATGTATGTATGTATGTATGTATGTATGTATGTATGTATGTATGTATGTATGAACACAGAATGATGTTCTCAGGCATTTATTATGGCAAAATTTTGTAATTTATTGAAAATGACCACAAAGTTGAACCCAGACATTTATGTACAGTCTACAATATATATATATATATATATATATATATATATATATATATATATATTCTCTCACTGTCTGACAGTCTTGATTCGGTCTAGGAAGGACCCAAATGCAGTGGGGAAGTGATCAGGTTTTAATAAAAAATAAGCAGAACCTACAATGAAGAACAGGAAAGGCAGACGAGCAATGGGGAACATGAAATCAACTGAAGAAACCAGCGTTAAAGGAAAACAAAGCAAAACTGTGAGCCTATGCACTGCGGGTAATGATAGACTTCAGATGTGTAAATCAGGGGATATGTGGAGCAGCTGAGAAGGAAAGACTAATTAACACAGAATGGGCTGAACTGGAGCACAAAGAAATGATCAACTCCAAACAATAAGGGAAATGTAAATAATGTAAAAACAACAAATGATCAAAAGAAAAATAAGAAAATCAAAACTCAATGAAACACCCTCGGATCATGACACTCGCCTCAAATCAGACTAAATATTTTATGTTTTAGGTCAACTATGATTAGCTAAATATTAATATCTACTAAACACCAGAATAATGAAATAAGTATTATTTTGCCTTCTTTAAATTCAAAAGTTTTCTTGCACTAAGATCCCTTTTCCTTTAAACAATTTTGAAAAACCCAAATAGTGATAGTGATGTTGGGTCTGTAAGCTCCTCATGGTCAACATTTAATTCAGCTGTAAATGTATTTTAAGGCCTTTAAAACACACAGCTTCCTTGTGTGACATCATATAAAAATCTAAATAAATCACCCAAGATATCAGAATGACAAATGGAGACTTCAGCAACCCTGGTTTATCTATGGACACCATTGCCATATGCCTGAAGTTGCCAGTTTCATCTCTCCAAACAAATATACACAGGCATAAACACAATAATCTTCAGCCATTATGCTGTTCAGAAACAGATTGGTTGTTTAACTTAATATTTGTATCAACCCCAGAACAAAAGCCAAAGACCTTGAGAAGATGCTGGCTAAAGCTGGTCAGAGAGTGTCATTAACTGCAGTCAAACTACTCATTTATCCACATCAACTAGAAAGGCTTCTCAATGAGAAAAATCCCCAAACCAACATAAAAAGTCATTTTGCAGTTTTTCATACTATGTGTACACAAAGACAAATACCTTAAATTTTTGGAGACAAGAGCTTTGGTTTGATAAAACTAAAACTGAAGTGTTTGGAGATAATGACTGCTGTGACAATGGAAGAAAAGGGGTAGCTTGTTATGTATTTTACAGCAAGAGGGACTTGAAGGTGCACTTCACAAAAATAAACGGCATCAAGAGGGAAGAACATCATGTGGTCATTTTGAAGCAACTACTCAAGACATCAGCCAGGAAGTTGAATTTTGGCCCTAACTAAAATTGCCCTAAACGGACAATGACACAAAGCATAAAGCCGTACAGTGGCTTAAGGACAGTTACGTCCGTGTTTACAAGTGGACATCATAAAGGCCTGATCTCAATCCTGTTACAAAAATCTGTGTAAAGATAAAAAAAAAGCTGTGTGCTAATAAGCTGTGTGCCCACAAATCTGACTCAGTTACACCAGTTCTGTTCAGAGGAATGTGCCAAAACTGCAGCACACTGTTGTAGGAAGCTGGACAAGGACGTGCGAAATGTCTGATAAATGTTACACCGTTTAAAATGCAATTCGAAACAAATACTAACATAATCATGTAAACTTCTGAGTTTTAACAACATTTTTAAAACATCTAATTATTCTGGTATTTGGCAGATATAAATTATTTTGTCCTAAAATGAACAGGAAACATTTAGTCGGATTTAAGACTAGAGAAGACTGTGAGAAATAAATATATTTGTGGATAACACATGCAAGTTTGTAATTCTTGGAACTCAGCTAAACTGAACCACAGATATGAAGAGAAAATTAAAGAAACATCAGAGGTGCTAAAATGTTGTTTTTCTGAACTATCTCCTAAAGTCTACACTGCTAAACACTAGTAACTACACATAATCCTCTTCAAAAGGAGAGACGAAGTCAGTGAAGCGTCTATTCAGTTCTCCGCCCGACATTAGGGGAAGAAAACAGCTCACCCAAGATGGTTTTTGCTTTTTTTATACAGTTAATGGTTCCAATCATACTGAAGGACACACTCTCAATGAACGAAGCAATTAAAGCAGCAAACAGTAGAGAAGAGCTTCCTCTCAGACACCACTTATCGCTTTTGCTGGCCAAGGCCGCAGGTCCCCCGTCTGCAGCAAGTTGCGGTCCTGTAGTTCGCCTACAGATCAACATGCTGGTCTGTCGTATGTTTGCCTTTGTTTGGTACGGTCATCTAGATTGATTGAAGAGTACGTTTAGAAAGCTTTACAATACAAATCTGTTCACATCTGGATAAAAAAATTGTTTCTCCAGATTAAAGAAAATTCAGATAATTAGAACCCTGTAAAGGCTTACCGTCTCTTACCAACATTTTTACTCTCGTTATACTGAGAGCACCTCTGCAAGGCAGGGTTACACTTGCTATGTACTTTTTATGAATAATTGGCCTCTCATGGGGTCCTAAAAAGGTGGTTCCCTTGACAAAGAATGGTCAACACCAAAGCTCCCTGGCTGTGCCTTTAGGTATTTGTGTCTTAAGATGAGGATAAGGAAAGGATGCAAGGCAAGGAACGCAAACTAAAGGCAAAACAAATGCAGATTGTTCCTAAAAGAAAACTGCCATCGGAGCAGAGTCTAACTAGCAAACAATAAACGGACCAGGCTGAGGAATCTGTCAGCACTGCACTGATCCAGCTTTTACTGGCAGGTATCTTTTCTTTAAGGTATTACCTGCTGGTTCTGATTATGGCTAATGTTGTTTATGCGATAACATGCACAAAGTCCTTTGTCTACGTTTTGTTGAGATTTCTGCAAACGTTTTCCAGACGTGAAATAGAATATGTTACAGGGCGCTTGACAGAGGCTGTAGTTTTGATTTCCTCATAAAACAAAGAACTTGTGAGATTATCTGCACTGATGCAGCCAACCACATGTCTCTAACCTTCATCCGATTTCTACCAAAGTAAAGATACGTTGTATAAAAGAAAATAATTTTTCTCAATGTGCTTCTCAAACTGGAGCTTTTAGTAGTGATGCATTTAAATGAACAGAGAAGAAAAAGCATTTTTTTTTCTGTATCTGACATACCCATCATTTGCAAAGTGTATCACTAAGTCAGTGACAGCTAAACAATGAATAAGACTGCAAGAGCACTAGAGAAGTGACAATAACAAGGATCTAACAAGCAACGAGAGAAAAGCAGGACCCCAAATGTGGCATGGTTAAATAACAATGTTACGGCTGGGGTGTGATGATGAGCGACTGAGGAGAAAGCAAAACCAAGTCTGAGGCAAAACTACACCGAATCAATGGAGCTGCAAAACAAAACCTTTAAAAAATCCAGTGAGCAAAGAAATAGGATGAAATTTTATAAACCCTCCATCTGTAAAATAATGGGACATCTTGCTGCCGCCCTCCAAGCGCTGAACACTGAGACTGAGCTGCTGGGGTTTATTGGACTCTTTCTCTACGTCAGACAGGCCAGGGCATCTAAATCAGGCAGGTGGGAGTCAGGTTTGGGTCGGGCAGGTGGAGTAACTGGGAGAAAACAGACAGACAACAGCATAATAATTAGTGGGGTTACACCACAATCTGACGCCGTGCAGGAGGAAGACCCGTCCTTATACGGCAGCTGCTGCGGATCAAGGTGATGAAGTTCAGGTGTGATGGTCACAGCTTCACAGCAGACGTGACACCCGCTCACTTTCCAGAGCTCCATATGCTCTGAAGGAGTTCAGATGACAACCTGGACCATCGCTGCTGACCCCTCGGCCGCGGCTTACAGCCTGTTTGTGACACCGCTTTCAGGAAAGCAGTACAGATTCATCAGAACATGGACGGACACACTCAAAGACAGACCAGTCCTCAGATTCTGTAAAAATTGTATCTGCCAATCACTTCCTGGACTCTGTACCCTGCTGGTTTTTGCTATATATATGCAAAATGTTGCTTCATTGCAACATTTACTGTACTTTTTAGCTCATCACTGCAATTACCTTTTGTTGTTGTTAGGTCATTTTCACTCTTTTATGCCCAAACGCAATGCCGCCGTGCGCATGCTCCTGTGTATGCATGATGACAATAAACACCATTCTGATTCTGATTTAGGACCCCCACAGTTTAAATCACTGCCTGAAAAACCGTGCCAGATCACTTTTGTAGGCTTTAAAGAAAAACTGTGCGTTAGCCGATAACGGAGATGTTAGGACTGTTGACGACCCCCCCCCCCCACCCCCCCGGGAGGTCACATGTGCGTTCCCCACCGCGGGACATGTGACCTTTCTAAATGTTGTGGAGGAACACAGGAATGCTGGCTCGTTTACCGCAGCAGCCTACAGGTGGTAAAATGTTTAAATGGAACCACTAGTAAACCCGTAAAAGGTCATTATGGAGCTTAATTAGGCAGTGCCGTGTAAAGCATGTGAAGTGGCATTTCACCCACAATTACACATCATTAATGAGCATACACTTCTTTACCTCTATGCCTCCGCTGAGGTCTTTGAATAAGGGGGGGAAAGCATGGACATCTAGTGGTAGAGCCACTTCTACAGCCACGGTTTTCACACAAAGCGCTGATATCTGCACCGCAAATAGCATGCAAACGAAAGGCAGCTCCCTGATTTTTCTGCCTTTGAGGTCCCGGCAGTCCCCCGACCCCCCCTCTCCCCCCCCCCGAGACTGATGAAAAGAGGAAATATTTTCTCCTTCCATCTCTGTCCCGTTTCCCAGAAGAAACCTCGTGTTTGGATGTTCTCAAAACACAAGGTCAGAAGGCAGCTATAAAGAAAGCGAACGGACAAACAAATACTGTCATCGGTGTGCTGCGCCACTTCTCTGTGTAAACACAAGCCCGGTTCACATGCCCGACAGAATCCACGATCATTCTCACAGCTTTCTTCCACATTTAGGAAATCTGCCAACTAAATGGTCGCTACGAAGCTTTTGTAACTAGCCACTGAAGCATAAACCACTTGCTTTTTCAGTGTATAGATCTATCCGTATGTACGCTGAGGCAGCTGAAATATGTAATGATACGACAGAAATGCAACGTTTGCACACGTTTTGTCATGCAAACATGAGTCTCTTACACTCCTTCAACCTTATCAGCAGAGAGCCCCGACCAAGGCCAAAGACTGAAGTAGGACAAATAATCCAAAAATGTCTTCCTGTTTCTGTTTATGCATTTAATTCCCCTCCTCTCCACTGTCAGAATATATCACTGTATGCAGCATTCACACATTGCTATGATGGCCACTCGATAACATACACACATTTCCGCAGGCAGTCATTATGTGACCCGCATTATGTACGACCCCTAACCATTCTCCCAGCTCAAGGTGACAGTGTAGGGCCATGCGTGTGTGCCGGTGCATAAAAAAACCTAACTGCTCAAAATAATCCAGAAATTAAACAGTGAGCCCTGCTTGGTCGCTCTGATCCACGCGGATCTGTTTAAATGGTTTGGACTTGGATTGAACAGGCATTCTGCAGCTCTGCTACGACATCTAGTGGTCTTCACGGGCTGCATCATAAGTTGTTTTTAATGAATATTCACAAATGTATTCACACTGTTAGGCAAAACCAATTATCGGCCTCTGTTGTTTAGACTGTAAAAAAATAACACATTTCCTTTAATAGGGCAGCAGTCAGTCTACTGTAGCATTTCACAAGGCTGGAACCGTACTGACAGATCTATGAGTATTCCTCTTGAGTCTTTCCTGTTATGCTAACTTCTCTTCCACTTAACATGCATGTTTATTCATTTCTGGGGCATGTATGCTGGGGAGAACAGCACACATGACAGACTTTCTGGCTGACTGCCTGAAGTTTATGTCAGTTTGTCATGCTTTTATTTTGAATATCACTCACTTGTCTCTCTTTGAGGGGAACTTCCTGAAAGCTTGACTCCCTGGCTCCATCCCAATCCGTCTAACAACAGCTCCTAGTGGCAGCTCCTGGCTCCTGTTCCCTGACCTTTCACGAGGTCAACAGTAAGAACTCTATCGTGGGGAAGGAAAGGAGCTTCGGACAGACTTTACCTCCGACGTCATTACATGATGGAAACGCACATGGATGATGCGAGTCAAATACGGGCCTACAGCCTTCTGAAAATTAACTACTTGCTTACACTCCAGGTCACACAAAGGATTGTGGGATTCCTTGCAGCTCCTTAGTGTCGGAGAGGGACATTGCGAGATTCCTATGCTAAATTAGCCATGAGAGGAAGCATACAGTCTCCTTTTCCTACCTCCTTCCTTACTGACTGCACTATTGGAAAAACACTTATCATGGCAGCCGCCCTTCCTCTTTGGCTAAAGGCTCCTTACTCGGGAGTATTAGGAATGGAACCCTTGAATCCAAACATGAGGCCTAGCTAAGGGCTCAATCCGAATACCCTTATAGAGCAAGGACTCTTTAGCCAAAATGGAAGTGCATCAGTGGTCACCATGATAAGTGCATAGGGAATAGTGCAGTCCGTAAGGGAGGTAGGAAAAGTAGCCTGTATGCTGTAGGCTAGTTTTGCCTAGGAACCTCACAACGTTCCTTACCGGTGCTAAGAACCCCATAGGTATCTTACAATTCTTTGTGTGACATGATGTATCAGCACAGCCCTCTTCACAGCAGTCCGAAGCTCCTTTCCTCCTCACTATAGAGTTCTTAGTGTTGACCCCATGAAAGGTCAGGGAACAGGAGCTAGGAGCTAATATTTAGGGTCTTCGGATGGAGCCAATGCCTTCACCTGGAGATAATTCTCTAATCATCCACCTCACTGGAGCAACCCCTGGGCTAAAGATGAGGGTGGAAGTAGACAGGAACTTTAATTAGTGTGATTTTGACTAAGTTGGTTATAGATTCTGTATTAGTTAGCATTCAGATGTATGTTGTGTACATGAATAAGTTATTAGTTGTGAATATAACAGCTTATTTGTAAATAGATGTTTTAGATGAGGCACATTGCATTTGTTTAGTGGTGAAGTTTTTGATCTATTTAAGTTCTCAGGCAGTTCTCTTCGTGACCTTCATGCGTTCTTTCCATCCCGTTTAAGGGTTCGACAACAGAAAACCTCTACAGCGATCTTAAAAAGATTTTTTTTCCCTATCCTTAATCATCAATTTGAGTGGTGGCAGGAAATACTCTGGTCCTGGTCCAGCCTTGTTCTCACTGCTGGCAGCAGGTTTGTGGGAGTGATGGCCTAATGGTTTAAAAGCCAGGCATTTACATTATAGAGAGGCTGCAAAGGTTGGTGGTTTGAAACTCAATCTGTCATTCTGGGTCCCTGAGCAAGACCTTTGACCACAGATTTCTCCCCGTGCATCACTCAGTGTTCGCATCACAAATTTCCCCTCTGTGGGACTATAAATGGAAATTATTTATTTAAACGAAAACTATCTGTATGTTTGGGTGAGCAGCTAATTTCTTGCAGGTAACATGTATCATACTAGAAGGGGATGTTTCATTGTCTTTCCAATTTTGAAAAGAAAGCAAAAGAAATGGGCCTCTTGAAGCAGAAAAATCAGGGTTTACCCAAAGCACGGTACATAGTTTAATTTATCATGTAGTATTTAGCAGTGCCAATATTTGCAGTGCTGGCCATTTTTTAATTAATAGTTTCTGAGAGTGGGCTGGTCTCTCTGTGAGATGGCAATACAAGACGGCATTAAAAGTACGTTAGTGTGAGATTATGCAAACAAATTGGCTTTCCTTGTTTTTACACAATGTTAACTGTAGAATTTTTTTTTTCCAGATTACTTTACCCTAAAACTCTTTAAATTGGTTCCCCCTAAAGTTAAATTCTCTAGTAAAGCATGACTGTAACCATTTTTTAATTATTTTAAAACTAAGAAAATAAAGACTTGCTGTCTTAAACTCCAGTACAAAACATTATAAATAATTAACAAACTAAAATGAACTGGTTTTTGTTCTGGTCTGAAGGTGAACTGGTAGATTTTGTTACGTTGGTGGAATGTGTTTGCACTGTTTACAGACTGAGAATGATGAAGGGCTCTGACCTGTTTGTTCTGTTTGCAGACGCATCAACTGCGTAGGAAAAGCTTTTAAATTATTCACTCGCTCGCCTCCCAAAAGTCTGACCTGTGCCAGGAAGTTAGTCACCTGAAGAACTCGTGGTCTAATTACTCACTAGCCTGATTTTGGCTAAACAAGAAGGAACCCTCCACAGGAAATGCACTGCGGTGATCGGGTTCCAGCTGCCAACGAGTTCTTTAACCCTCACTGATGCACGGCGCAGCGTGTCGTTCCTTAAACAGCCATCTCAGGCTGGACAGCAAAGCCCCAATTTGTGAGAGGTGTCACTCTAGATGTGCCAGAGAACAACTTTTCCTTTTACCTGGAATATGATTAACAACGTATGCTGTAAAGCAGGGATCACCAACATGGTGCCTGCGGGCATTAGGTAGCCACCAAGGACCATATGTGGAACCACCAAGCCTGTTAAAAAAAAATAGCCCAACCATCCAGTGAGCTGCATCTAAAATGTTATTTTCTTTAGTATGTCCTTCTTTTTTAATCATACTTGTATTTACATAGATTTTAAGTGATAAATGCATCAAAAAATAGGCGTATATTACATAAAGTTAATGTGAGTGCTGACTCTTCTAGTTCAAAGGGTAGCCCTTCGTATGACACAGTACCAAAAAAGTAGCTCCCTACTTCTAAAAGGTTGGTGATCCCTGCTGTAAATCAACACTCTCCAAGCATACTTCATCTCAGATTATTCATTTTTATTTATTATCTTTAGAGAGAAACTGTTTCAAGATAGTTTAAAAAATAAATAAAGAACATTTTTGTCCATCTTTTACATCACAAATACAGAAATATAAGCCGTGAGATGACAAAAACAGTGTGACGCTATCAGGTTAAAAGCACAGTTAACCCAAAGGAAGTGAAGAAAATAAATGGCTCACCAAGTGAAAATCACCCTAAACCTGTAGGCCTCCTGGAAGAGCTGTTTGAAAAAATATAGAGATAGCACAGTTTACAGGATTATTATTTATTTATTTTTTTTACATTTATTTTTTTACCTTTAACCGGATGCGTCTGAAACCAAGAGGCTGTAATTATACTGGTCTCCCGCTAGGTGTCAGTGATGCACAACCTATGACCTAAGAATGAGCCAAAACGTGAAACGGAGACGATCAGAGAATTAAAAACGAGCGTTTAGAAATAAATATAAATATTTGAACAAGCGTATTATAGCAAAAACTATCAAAACATGCACGTTCCTGCATCTTTTCAGCATCGATTCTGGGTGGTTGCTGGGTATTTTAGTGCATATTAGGTATCCAGCAGACTGAGCATCTGCTGCACTTTAATCTCAGATAAAGCTGTGATTTCTGATTTTGGCAAGACTTGTGTGTTTCCAAGGCTGCTGAGGTAAGCAGAAAGCGGGAAGTGTAGTCATTGAACAGAATGAGGCCAACATCCCATACAGCCCTGCTGAGAAACAGATCTGCATACTGGTCAGTAATGTCATATAACGATGACTAGGTGCAGAATTGACTAATTTCTTTTCACAGAAAACACAGAATACAGAGTTACATATTTATATTTTCTAAAATGCATCCCTCTGTAACGAGAAGAACCTTGTGGTTCTAATTTAGGTAATGTAAAAGTAAACATGGAGACCCGACCACGAATGTGCCTAAATCTTAAAGTAGGGCAGCAGCTCAATCTACTTTTTCCTAAACTCCTTCTCTGCATGAGAAGCAGACCGACCAGCTGCGTCAAAACTCTGCATCCAAATGGAGTGAAGTGATGAGATACGCTTTAATCTCACATAAAGCCCTCATAAATCAGGGGAATGTCGATGGTGGGCCACATCATCCAAATCGTATGACTTAATACTGCAGATAACTTGTTTGAATCAAAGCAGCCTGCTTGTGGAGGCGTACAGAAAGAAAGATTTTTTTCCTTTTGAACCCTGTAGTGAGTTCGAAGGCTGCTGGACCCGAATGAAGGCAAGCAGTCCAGAACCCAACATTAAACTTTTATTAAATTGGCTGCCTAAAAAAATGTTAGCAGTCCGTAAACAGATAGAAACAAGAGGGCCTGTCTCTGATGTGAGAAAACTAAAAATTATAATCCCACAGAGGTGGGATTCCTCAACTAGATCAGGCAGGCTGATCACACTCAATGAAAAGCAAAAATTGGGACTTTTCTATCTTCCTGTTGTAGCAAGCTGTGCTGCAGAGCTCTCACTGCCTCAGTGCTCGTCCAAGGTTGTGTGGAGACCCAAACAAAATTGGTTTTGAGGGCCAGATGAGATTATTACCCATCAGAAAAATCTAAGTTCAGTTGTCCCTGTTTGGTTTCTTCCTCATATAGCTTGATTTTTCTTTTCTTTTTTTAAACATGCTAACATGTGAGCCAACATTTAGTACAAGTAAAATTATAACTTTTATTGCTCCAGCTAAAAGCATCACTGAGATTAAAATCTCTTTTTTAGACTTTTTTTTTTTTCAGGAGACATCTGAACACAAAGGCGGTGAAACATACAAGTAAAATAGAAAACGGCTGTTTAACTGAATAATGCTTTTGTGTTTCACAAGGCGACCAAAGAAAATAAATTAAAGACACAGTTCTCTGACTTTCTCTGTCTGATAACAAGCACTTTGAAACAAACTGAAGCAGCCGGGAAAGAGGGGCCAAGTTTAAGATTAAAACTGCTTAATTAAGCAATTAAAAAAAGAAAATATAAAAAAAAAATAAACACTTTCTCTCAAGAAATAAACCACAACGCTCCCAAATATCATTAAATTTGCTAAAAGTACACATAAAACATATCACATCACATGCACAAAATTAGAGCATCATTACTCATTATTTAAAAACTAGACACTTACACTATATTACCAAAAGTATTCGCTCACCTGCCTTTTCTCACATATGAACTTAAGTGACATCCCATTCTTAATGGGGTTAAGATGACATTGGCCCACCCTTTGCAGCCATAACAGCTTCAACTCCTCTGAAAAGGCTGTCCACATGGTGTTGAAGCACATTTATGGGAATTTTTTACCATTCTTCCACAAGCGCATTTGTGAGGTCAAACACTGATGGTGGACGAAAATGCCTGGCTCTCTGTCTCCACTCTAATTCATATTGGGATGAATTAGAGGTTGAGGAAGTCAAGGTCATCCACACCAAAATCTCTCAGTCATGTGTTTATTAACCTTGTTTTGTGCACTGATGCAGTCATGGGCAAAGGCCAGCTCCTGGATGGGAAAAAAACACAACAGAATCCCCCTCTCCGCCAAACTTGGCTCAATCTAACCCTAACCCAGCTCCATCAGTTTAAGTGGCCTACCAATTTGTTATAAACCTACCCAAAACATATCATATGATGCTACACTAAGGTAAGTTATTGAAAAACTCTGAAAATATGCAAAAGTGCATCCCTGTACATTTTGAGTAAAACTGGACTACTTTAGCTTCCTTTATGCGATTAAAAACAACAGCTGATCAGGTTCCTTCTCTGTTACTTATGTGCTATTTCGGGTCCTCTCATTTTGTTAAAAGGGACATTCTAACTTTTTGTCAGTGGAAATGCATACATAAAAAGCATATTGAAGATAGTATTTCTTACCACTCCTGTTGATATTTATTTTATACCATTCATGTAAACCCATTACAGAACATCTTAAATAAAGAAACCCCAAAGTTACAATTTCCTCTATATTGAGCAGACTCTGTTTAGCCATGTCTGGAAACCAACAAGGCGCCGGCAAATGACATCAAATGAGAGAAACTTATTAAAATAAAGCAATAAAGAAAAACTTTATTTATGTTTCCCCTGGTGTATGTGGTTAATTGCTGCCTTAATAGCGGCTGCTATTTACCGTGCAGTGGAAGATCTACAAACATGACGCAGGTTGTACGTGACGCACGAAATGGGCGTTTTTTTTTCTGGTTGAACGCTGCAAAAAATGCTTCACTCAAGTAATTAGGTAGTATAATTTTTTAAATTTAAGTGCAGTTTGCAAACACATAGGATGGGTGCCTATAGTGTGGCACTCTGCTAGAAATGCGTTATAATTGTGTTACTATTGTTTCCGGTTTTAAAAGCAAGAAACAGCGTTCACGGTGAAAATGGCAAACTCCCAAATATGATTTGCGTTTGTGATGCACTTTCGTCTAATCCAATGCATCTTCTTCTAAATCTAAATCGGAAATCAGATCCAGAAAAAATGTATGCATGTAGCTGGAAGACTTCTTGCAGTGTTTATCTCCTCCTCCTTTGTCTGCCCTGTCGCCTCCCCCTCCTCTCTGATGAGGGGGCAGGTCCTGTTATAGTGGATTGTATTACTGCCTTGGCAGGTGATGCTGCAGCTCACACGGGGCTGGAACAGCCTCCTTGCTTATCTGCTTTTAATTAGACAGGTGACCTCGTTTCAGCACCGACGTGCGTCAACAGCTCCGGGAGGGACGCGCATATTCCTCCAGCCTTTACGCGCCTTTCGCGTCTGACAGACAAAGCTCTTTCCCCCCCTCCCTCCCTCAAGGCGCAGCCTTTCCACCGACAGTTTCAGCACCGGGACCGGAGCTGTCCACACATTCAGCACTTTTTCTTCCCTTCCTCAGGACACGAGAGCCGCACCAGTCAGATCGCCAAGCCAAACGATCCGCGGCAGATTGTTTCGGGATGGCGTCAAAACGCGTTGGCCTTTTCGTGCTTCTCCAGCTCCTTGCTCTGAATGTAGTGAGCCAGACATCTGCCTTCCCCACACCTACAGCCTCAGCGGATGGTGAGTTCGCGGGAACTGGGGCACCATTTAGTTGCAAGAAATACGCACGGCCAGTTTAACGTTTGTGTAAAACTCCCCAAAAGTACCACGGGATCAAAAATGTTTTACAGAGCGCATATATAAGGAGATAATTAACAATAAAAGTTAGAAATATTATGAAATGTGTTTTTTCTTGTTTTTTTTATTATTATTTACAGTATAAATTCAAAATAAATGGGATTCTAAAAGAAAGTGTAATATAACCCTTTGAGTTGAGCTCCGTGCGGTGTTTTTAATGCGCCCGGCCGCTTTAGGCTGCTTGTGGTCTATTTTCGCCACAGTTTAATCTTTTGTTTGATAATCCGATTAAGCTCTGCCTCTGGTGGAGAGTTAGGAGGGCAGAAGCCCATCAGATCACATCAATCGGGGAGGTCAATTTTCCCTGAGTAACTTAAAATCTATATTTCAAATGAATCAAAGTTCGTTTATGGTAATGTTAACAACTTGTAATAAAATCATCTGTGCGGTTTATCTCTGGTGTTTTCCACTGTAAACTACCAGTTTAACCACTCAAAGCATTGGTTTTATTGCAGATAAAACTGTGTACAACAGACAGCTGACAGAAGAAAGACCTTTACAGGAACAGGTAGGTCTCTTTGTCTCCGCCTCCCACAGCTCATTTTCTTTCTTTCTGTTTATCTTTTTTTAATATCCGGCCAGATGGGTGTTATGGTCGCTTGTCAAACAGCCTGGGTTTTAGCCCAACAAACATTAATAATCAGAGCTTATATCCTGAGAGATAATCAATTGTTTGATGTTTGTCCTTGCCCAGATTGCAGAGGCGGACAGCGTGAAGGCTGCGCTACAGTCAGCAGGTAAGAGGACACCTCATTGGCAATCAATTGATGACTGTGTTTCCGCCTGCCGCGCCGATTCATGTTGCAGCTTTTCCAGTAAAAGAGTCTGCACCGGGATTCAACCTTGAGCATCGCTGTGTTTGCCTCTGCTTCCTGACAGTGAGCAAGCAGCCGACGGCCCCCAAGGATAGCGAGTCGGAGCAGGGTGACGACTTCACCATGCTCAAGTCTCTGGCCGACGGCCAGAACCCAAAAGGAGCCCCAGAAGGGCCAGGGAAGAAGGAGGATCAGTACATCCCCGATGAATCTGACTCCACAAAGAGCCGACGCCTGGCTGACGACTATGACTCCACTAAGAGCGGCATGGACTATGGCAAGTACCAGGATACGCACACTCAACATGTGCTTCGTCCCTTCTGGAGGTTCACACATAAAACTACTGATGCCAGCACCTTAAGACGGCTCTCTTCCTTTTTCCTCCTTCACACTTACCCCAAACAGAGTGCTCACTACTATATATATATTTTTATTTATTTTTTGCTGTGCTTGTTATCTCTCCAGTCTCAGACACAAGCCTCCAGTCTGAGTCCTGTGGCTAGTTTCCTGCCATCACTAAGGACAGGCCTCACGCTGGATGCTTCTGTCCGTTGCTGGCAGGCCACCAGGCCGACATTTTAAGAAAGAGTAGGCTGAAGAAACACGTGGGTATAATGGAGACGAGCAGCCGCAGAAGGAAAGGAGTCAGAGACAGGACACGTGAATCCAGCAGAAACAGATTATCCTCTTCCTCCTCTGCTCTGCTGGGGTGAAAGCTGATGCTCTGCTCTGTCAGCCTGTTCCGGCAGCACTTTGCAGGAAAGTTTCATTACTCTGATGGGATCTTGATATATTTAGCGTCATGAAGGGGGGAAAAAAACACAATTCTCTGTTACAGTTTTTTTGCATTGTTTGCGTTATTGTTTCAACGTGGATCTTTAACATCAGTTCTAACAATAAAAATAAATGCATAGTAGTGTGTAATATAAATACACAATAAAAACTAAAGAAATCATTTTTAAAATACAAAAAATGGCATTTATTCTTCTTTAAAATGTCTAAAGTCAAACACAGGTGTATCATATCAATTGCATATGATGAAAACATAGTTAGTGTTTTCGGTGGGGGGGGGGGGGGGGTAATCCAGGCTGTTGAAGTAAGCGTGAACACCATTGGGAGATTCAAAGATTTGTCTCAGGCCTTCAGATTCAGAAAGTGGGCAGATCTACAATCAGGAGAGGATTGCACAAGTTTTACTTTCATAGTAGGCACAACAAGAAAGCATTTGCTTACCAAGAAAAACATGAGGAAAAGACTGAAATTGAGCCATTTGGACGGCAAATGGAGGGCTTGTTTAACGTAAACGAAACACAGCCCCAGGAAAAAGAATCTCATTGTCATTCAGAAGCATGGAGGTGGAAGTACAATGATTTGGGAGGCTTTGGTGCAGCAGATGGCCAGCTCCCCGTCAAACCATCCACCATGAAATTTGCCGTGTATCAGAAGCTGCCTAAAGAAAAACTCATGAAAATGACCCAAAACATGCCAGTTTATCAACCAAAGGGAGGAAAAAGGGAGGAGTGGGGCACTGGCGATGAGAAAGAAGGGCGTGCTCTTCTTCCTCAGCTAGAAAACACATTTTTATTAACATCTTTTTAAAAAGTAAACCAAAGCAATATTCTGTTATTTATTTGAAAATAAATAATTTCCTACCAATCAAGAAATATTTAGGGTGTTTTACTTTTCCCCCCTGACTCAGATGGTTATGCTTATAGCATAGGCCTGCATTGGGCCTAAATGAACACCTATCCTTTCGATGGGGGGTCTGACCGTGGAGTCCCCTCAGAGGTGAGGTGACTCAGACTCAAAGCGCTGAGCGCTACACTTCCTCGGCTCCTGCAGGTGGTCCAGCAGCGACGCAACGCTTTTCTTTCCAGGTTACGCTGTACGCTTAAATTTGGCAAGCGCTGCAGTCAAGATCTCTTCAAGTGCGCCAAAAATAGATGGAGGGAAAACGTGTCTGTTGTGATTCAACACACAAGCAAAAAATAACCCGGCACTGCTCATTTTGACTGGGTTTGGACCTTGGCAAGCAGCAGGCGACGTTATGCAAGTGTCAGGCTGTCACAGTTATTCATGACTCAGGATTGCGGCGACATGCTGCATACGAGGAACATTATTTTTTGTTTTGAGTAAAACGGAAAAGCTGGAAGCTGCTTTGAAATGAATGATGTTGGCGGTGTCTTCACAGATGACCCAGAAAGCTTCCGGCAGGTTGACGGCACCCCGCTGACTGCTGAGGATATCGTTCAGAAGATTGCCAACAAAATATACGAGGAGGACGACAGAGGGGTGTTCGACAGGATCGTCTCCAAGCTGCTCAAACTGGGGCTGGTAAGCTCTGAGCGCGGCCTCGCAATCTGAAAGTCATATTGAGCTCAGCCCAGCGGGTCGCTTGGCATTTCCCCCGCGGGGGCCCTCCCTGTCTCACGCTGCACAACCTTTTCTGTCGCTAAGAGATGGAAGATATGTGTAAATTGCTTTTACTCTTCCTTGACTTCAACTGTAAATGAGTTTTCCGACACTCGATGGCGAGTTTGACTTTGCCCCCCCCTGCGGGGACGGAGCCGTTGATCAATAGGTTGGACTATAGCACCATCGCAAACCGGTGGTTATTTTCTGTTGTTTTTTTCTGTAGATCACTGAAAACCAGGCGGATACTTTGGAGTTCCAGGTGGCCGAGGCTCTCCAGGACCTCATCACCAAAAATGCCAAAAATAATGAAATTGAGGACATGGAGAGCGTTGACCAGGAGACTAGGGGAGAGCAGGACGACCTGGGTGCAGACGCGGTACAGCATGAGAGGAAAGGCGTAGTCATGATGACAGACGGCTGTGGTAGCTTCTTAAACGTCTCTCTTTCTTTTCTTTTTTTTTAAGGATGCATGGGAGCCCCCCAGGCGCCGTTACAACGAAGACGATGAAGAAGAAGAAGTCAACGACGATGACGAGATCGTGGACAAGGTGGACAGGGATGCAGAACAAGACGTGGACGGGGCTGACAATAGTTGGGACAAAGATAAAGAGGAGGGCAATGAGGTGAACCCTGAAGACGGACTCCAGGACCTGCAGTACTTCCCAAACTTCTACCGTCTGCTGAAAAGCCTCGATTCAGGTACAACGCTTAAAGAAATCCGGCTCATGCCGTCTTCCACCTAGGATATTCTTTCTTTCTGTTTTTTTTTTTTAGTCATGACAGCATGAGTCCACATTTGTTTCCTACACAGAAAGGAAGTGTGCAACACAAACAGACCCACCCACACAGACACTCCAGCGAACTCATTACTTATACTCCAGTTATGATGAACTCAGCGGTCAAACATTTTAATAACCATTTCCATCCATCAGACCATCCGTCCTCATTCTCAACCTGTTCTCTGCTTTGTTTTTGTTTTTTCAGATCAGGACGCTCAGGAGAGAGAAACTCTGATCACCATCATGAAGACGCTGATTGACTTTGTGAAGATGATGGTGAAGTATGGCACCATCACTCCAGAGGAGGGAGTTTCATACCTTGGTAAGATGTTAAAACAATCTTTTGGCGGCCTAAAATTAAGGATTCATTTATTAGGCGTATGACTGATTATTCCAGATAAATACTCTATATTTTGATTAGACAGGCTTACTTTTATGTTTTTATTTTTGAGTTTCAGGTGTGGAGCTCAGTTGGAAGGTTCGTAAGGTCTTCATGAAAAAATTAAAAAGAGTAATTTTGAAGCTTCAAAATGAATCAGTTTGAGCTTCCATCTTCCAGACATAAGCAGTTTCCGATTCGGGCAGTAAGGCTCGCCACCCAGGGTGGCATCCTACTGGGGGCGACATAAGAAAACAATTTACATGTTGGTTGTTGTCCAGACGCTTGTTTGCTTATGAAGTAAACAGGGAGTGGGCAAGCTGCTGTGTTGTGCGCAGTGAAACGACAGCACAACAAAATAGTCCTACGTTGTGAAGTTAGAGTCAGTACCTGATTTGGATCTTGACCTAAAGGTACCATAGAGACTGTTTCACTTTTAGACATTTAGACTTTATTTTATGATCACTAGCTGACAATTTAAAGTCTAGACTGTTCAAACCTTAAAGGAACAATCAGTAACAACGATACTTAATGGTTATAATCGGAACAGCACATACACAATGTCTTTCACAGACACCCCCCTATTTACTCAACGGTCTGTTGTTCCACTGAATCTTTACGTACACAGGATAGGTATATAATGTTGCATTTGCTCTATTTCTGGTCTGCTTCTCTCAGTGGCTTCCATGTTCGCAGGCTGCTGCTCTTTTGCCAGCATAAAATACCAAATGCTGCGCTCTGGTTTGGGAACCCCAGGAACTTTCATATGATTGGTTGAGGAACCAGGAAGTAAACACGGGCTACACTCTGAACCGAAGTAGTTCCGGACTGTACCTCTAGGTTTGACAGGAGAAAAACTTGACTAAGACATAATTGATGGAAAGGACCGATAGTTTATTGGGGAAAGTTACTTCCATCCCAGGTGACAAATGAGAACGATTTAGGTTGATTTTACAGAAAATATCTTATGTATTGGTACTTTAATTTACATATTCTATAACGAACAGATATTATTTTAAACATAGTTTGAAATTCATCAAAAAAAAAATGTTCACACCAAAATAATAAATAAAAATTCCTACACAATTTATTTTAGATTTGGACCACCTTACATTGAAACAATTATATGAAGAGTGGCCACAATCTGGATGGTGTTAGGATGGGCAAACCTGGAGTGTTATTCACACAAGAACTGCTTCCAGTCCTGTTATCTCGTAGCAGCAGTTTTAATGCTTTAACAAGAACATATAAATAAAGTCGGTCCTCTAGGTGTTTGGTTTCTGTTCTGTTTTCTTTATATATACACATAAAAAACATATAATAAAAACACATGTTCAGCCTATTTCACATCTTGTACAATCTTTACGTTGACAACAATCCTTTCTAAATTATTTGTGGCGAGACTGCCAGACATCTTTTGTTCGCTGATAAGAAACTCCGACTGGATTCAGATGAGCTTGGTCCTCGTGTAATTAGAGTATTGCTTTTCTTATCTCTGGATTTTAATTTCAAACTGTTTGCAAAGACCTATTTGGAGATGACAATCACTGCTTTTAATCATTCTAGTTTATGTTATTATAATTGCCTTTTTCTCTCAGAGAAAAACACCTGATTTTCTGTTCTAAATTGAAATAGCTTAGAAAAAACAACAGCATTTGCCTCGTTCAGAGTATTTTGTCTCCTTTTTTGATCGGCAAGTTGTTTTAATTAAACTTTAAACCTCGGGGATGTTTGCCCAGTCTCACTGCAAACAAAAATAGAAATTTGGGGAGTGTGCCGTATAATATTGTGACACTGATTTCAGCTCTGTTGCGTAAGCTTTTTGACATGGAGCTTACAGTCTGATGAAGGATTTCAGATTTAGACGTTAATCCAGTGCGCATGCATTTCATCCCCCGTCCGTGTGTGGTTGTTGTTGCTGTTTTTTTTTTTTTTTACTGTGCTGTTTGTGTAATGTTCGCTCTTAGCTAATGCAATCAAGTGTGAAGCCAGCAAAGGCAGATAATAAATGTCAGGGAGCGTCCAATGTGACCAGACTGGTTAGGTTATGAGCATCAGTAGCCGGTGGAAAGGTCAGCCACCTTTAGCAGACAGCGGAGCCGTCATCTCTGTGTCCGCCTGGAGAAATCCCCGAAACCACCCGGTCCCTCTCTCTGTGATACAATCTCTCTCTCAGTTTAAATCAGCATCCAGTTGAAAAGCAACGTAAAACAAGCGTAAGCAGTTTTTGTCTTTCAGAGAGAGTTTTGATGGGTTAAGTAGTTGTTGTTTTTTTCACTGAAATCAGGCTAACTTTACCTCACGATGTTTGGGTGCACCCGTCATGCTCCCACAGAGAGACAAAGAAAATGGACTTAGTTCGACTGAAAAGAAAATATATCCTAGTATGTTCTGATCATGGACATTCCAAGCAGAACAAGACGATTATGGGGAAAAAACGTTTTGCTTTTGGGCAAAAGTGTGATAAATCACATGCCACATTGAATCATGTTGAAAATGTAGCTGGTCTAAAAAAAAAAAAAAAAAGGGAATTCCGGGGCAGGAACAGATATTTGATGTGACACTGTTCAAAAAAAAACGTATGCTAATTGATCTGCAAAATATACAAGCATCTACCTTTGCATGCATACCTCCAAGATCCAGTGTGGAGGACTGTTACATGTAAAAATATAGTGTAATTTTTTTGTCTTAATTGCAATACATTCTTCTTATATTAATCAGTATATACACATATATGGTATATGCTTATATTGCAATATATTTGAAAATATAAATACTAAATATCATACATGGGGATATATTTACTCATATATTGCATATTTACCAGTATATTGCAATATATTTTAGTTTCGTAAGGGTGAGAAATAAGGAATAAGTTATTTTGCTCATCAATTACAATCTTGCTAATCTGAGAGTAATGTGACGTAAAATACGGACAAAACCTCATATTAACTTTCTGCGGTTTTATGTAAAAGTTGTCAAATAATTTGTCAGCAGGTTTAAATCTTTAGTGACGACATGATAGTAGGCCAACAGGCCTTCGCCGCTGTGTGTAGACGGATTATTTGGTTCCCCTTCAGTTGACCGTCCCCGGCAGACGGCCATTAGTGTCTGAACCTGCTGCTGCTGTTTCTGCTTGCCCACCACAACCGGCCAGCCATGATATGCCATTAGAAAATATGTGGGTCTCCTTGGCAACCAGTCCTAGGCTTCGCATCGTAGTGGCTGGAGCAAGAAAAGAGGAATGGATCCTCCTCCATCTCCTAGCAACTCTCCTCCTCCCCCCCCCCCCCCCCCCCCCCAACCACCGACCCGGTTGTGATGTTCCAGTGAGTCACTCAGGTACACCGCCGAGTACGCAGGGCTGTCAGTCATCTCCAGCCTGCCAGCGGGTGATGCTGCTTGCTTCAAGACAGGCAGGGAGGGAGAGAGAGGCAGAGGAAGAAAGCATGGGAGGGGAAACAATGTGGGTTTACCTGTGTTGGTGTGTTCCTCCAGGTGTGAGGAGGTGGACGGTACGCGTGGAGAGAGCAGAGGGAAGTGGGCTGGTTAGGTAATAAGAAGTAAAAAAAAAATAAAAACGCACGAGAGGAAATTGACAAAGATGTTGAAGTCAAGCTTCATCGTACCATCTGTTTGATCGGTTTGCTCTCATTGATTAAAAAAAAAACACCCTGCAGCGCTCATCTCGTTTCCATTATGGACCCATTCAGGAAAAAACAAAAGCTCCTCTACTCCTATCAGTGGTTCCTCCTCTCGAAGCAAATTACAGCAAAGCATAATGTCAACACAACTGCTCTCTAGCAGTCAGGATATTAACCAATCCAGCCGAGGTGGTAAATTTGATGAATAGTTTATAACTAGCCCATGTCCCTGCTCACGTAAAGAGGAGATCAATAAACACATCAAGGGTTCTTACGGCGATTTAAAGCCCGAGTGCTTTAATCTGTCTGTTAACTATTTACACAAGGCTTTTAAATGCTGAATTAGAAGACTAAGTAGAAATCAACTGGGCTTCCAGCTGATCTCTCATTGTGTCCATCCCCAGAACATCTGCTTCCTTTATTTTCCACCATAATGTTTCCCTTTCGTTAATCCGGCCGTCGAGCAATACGATCTGTTCTTCTCTCCTCCTTTCACGGTCACCCTGTGAAGAAATAATAATACAAACCCTCTGTAGCACTTCATTTTACAGAAATAGAAAGATTTGGAAAAAAACAAGCAACATCTTATTGAGATGTTAAAGAGGTGAAGCACACATGCAGATAGTTAAGCCACGCGTAGATTATTCCGGCTGTTTGTTTTTTTTACTCCGGTTGAGATTGCTAATTAAGCCACAGGAAATGAGAGTGGAAAAAAAAAAAACACAAGGTTATGTTTATGACTGTCGTCATTCTCCTGAACGTCCCATTCATTAATGAGAAGGAGGCCTTTTCTCATGATAATAACCCTCTGAGTCACACAGGAACAGCGTGAGACACTGAAACGGTCGCCAGGCGTCCAGTCCTCGTCTGCAGAGCGAGAACTGACCGACCGCACGACGCTGATGACATCTAAAAGTAAACGTCTGTTCTCTCTCATCCACCTGCAGAGAACCTGGACGCGATGATAGCCATGCAGACCAAGAACAAGCTGGGAAAGTCCCTGGTCGTCCCCGATATCTCGGGTCTTACGGGTAAAGTTTTTACAACCTTAGCCTAAAACCTTATCGTTAAATATTGGACCAAACTGGATCATTAATCATAATCGTAGGCAAAAAATAGCTTCTTTTTTTGGTGATTGTAGGTAGATTATGTCTTGGCAGAAGCTAGCTGCTTTAAAAATGGCTTTTGAATAATGCTCAGTTGCTTTCAACACTATATGTTTTGTAAACTTGTCCACTACTAGCACGTCCTATTAAGATGTTAAAGACCTCGAAAGAGATCGGTGTTTTATTGCGTAGCCTCGAACTACATGTTCATGAATCCATCTTCGCCTTGAGGATGTTTGTTCAGAGGGGAAAAACTGCCACATGAGGATAAAATAACCAACCTCACCATTCATTGGTATCCCTAACAGTTGCCATAAAAATAAACGTAAATCAAGCGTTTCATCTTCAGTTGACGAGAATGTTATCTGAGATGGGTTTACTTCTCCTAGCCACTCCTCAAAAGGGGGAAGACAAGCACACAGGGAAGTCATATAAGGCAGATGTCTGCTGATTTTCATATGTCATGTACTGGAAACAAGAAAACAGCTACTCATCTGCAGAAATAAATAATAGTAATAATTAAAAACTACTTTTAAAAGAACTAGAATTGGAATAAATAAGGCTGAACATTGACCCAAGTTCATTTTATAACCACAAACGATAATGAGGAGGGTAAGGGAAGTTTTAAAAAAAAAAGTCTGAGATTATGCTACCGCAATAAGAGATTGATTTTACACACTTTTACCCTGAGAAGACGGAATACAAAAATATTTCTAAAAAGTTTCATTGGGGGTTATTTACCAGTCTTTTTCATGGATGAAAGCTGCTAGGTCCTTGCCTATAGCCCGACCACAATCGAACGAAAAGAATCAAGTTAGACGTGTTTTTGTGTGTGTTCAGTTTGCTGAGTGGCCACCATAAGAGTTTTGCTTTAATCCTTCATGTCCTTTTTTTCCAGGGAAAAACTTGGATGAGGATGACAACACCAAATCTGAGACGGCCAAGATGCAGAAGGAATACGAGAGCCTGAAGGATTCGACCAAAGAGGAGCAGCAGCCGTCAGCCGAGACCAGTCAGTCCTAAAAACAAATCCCCGATGACCTCCAGACACATCCTTTGTTTTACTTAGCTCAACTTCTTTGACAGTTTTACCATTTTTAAATCTAACAAACAAACATTTCTGGCCTTGCAATTTGAACCTCTCCTTCATTGTGTATTTTTTGTTGTTGTTGTTGTTGTTGTTTTTTTTGTCAATTCACAATTTCATGGTTTTGTACCTCAAGCCTCAAATAAACACTCAATTTACAAAAAAACACAGCTTTTTTTCACCACTTTACTTCAGTTAAGTAAAGCATCATATTCAGTCGACCGCGAAATTGGCTTGAATGCAACGGCGACCGGTGGAGACATTTGGTGTGTTCCCACAGCAGAGCTGCTGGGAAATAAGCAGCGCTCTGGCAGCCCAGACCATTCATAATCAGGCCCCTGCTTGTCTCTGAACTGGGCCAGTCCAATAACAGTCACCGGAAGAGCTTGTCACAGCCTCGTTGGGTCTGTGTCCCGGCAGGCTGCGCGTTAAAATCCATATTTGCTACCAGACAGAAACAGACAGCAAAACACGACACAGACTGGGGCTCTCGGTTTCATCCGTTAACGCAGGGAGAAGCTGATTGGCTCAGTAAAACTCTGGTTTTATAGGCTGCAGTGAGTTCTTTTTTAGGTTTTACAGCAAAAATGACAAGATCTCTAATAATCCACATTTAATCTCTGATTAAACTAAGAACATAGACCTGTACATGTCAGATTTAACCAGCAAGGATTGTTTTCTCTGCAACTGAACAGGGAGGGAAGAAAGCATGAAGCTTACATTGGGAATTTTTCATACTGTGAATAATTTATAAATCTACTATTCAGTTGTCTTACCAGCTGATAAAAAAAATCAATGTTCATGTATGTTTCACATTCTGAACAAACAAGAAAAAGCCGTTTTGGAATAATATCGCTTTGCTTTGTTTCATCTGTGCTTCTCTCCTGTTTTCTGCTGCGTTTCTACTCCAGGTCAGCCGGGCAAATCAGAGACCTACCTGGAGGCCATCAGGAAGAACATCGAGTGGCTGAAGAAGCACAACAAAGAGGAAGGCAAAAACGGTGAGACAAACAGCCATTACAGGAAAGTTGATGGTGCGGGTCTTAATCCTCATTATTGTATTTTAATTTGTTTACAGGGTAGCCGGTTTCTCTTTTAGAATTTTGACTGACGTAATACACACGCATCAAAAGCTCTTTATTTCCAAATCATCCCTTCCCTATTCCTCACAAACTGTCCCGTCTGAGGAGCTTGTTATCCTCTATTTGCATTTTAAAGGAGCGTGGCATATGAACATAGATGCTTCACTCGAGATCTCATCAATATGGATCGTCCCTAATGATGCCGTCCTAATTGCTGCAGAAACAGCTGCAGGACAAAGGTCGCCTCCACCCGGTTGCCGTCATTTGTGGTGTGTGTGTGTGTGTGTGTGTGTGTGGGTGTGCTGAAGCCCTGAACCTCCTCTACTAAGCACTTCTTAGACAGACGCTTTCTGATGCTGCCACTGCTAACGTCGGCCTGCAGAGCCGTGAATGCTGCTGCAGCCTGATGCAGTCGGCTATCACCGTGTGGTGAAATCAATGCCCGGGGGCGCGCTTAATTAAACAGAGGGGAATGAATTGCTAATGAGTTCTCACCATTCAGATCTTCGCGCGGCAGAGGATCTCGGCTGGATGTCCCGGACGAGAAGACAAAAGTTCAAGCTCAGCGAGATTTATGCGTACTGTCCATTTTATTTGTTTATCTGATCCGACCTCAGCGACGGGATAAGAAGGTGAAGACAGAGGGATTATGGACGAAAGCAAAGTTTGACCCAGATTTTCTTTCTTGCCTCCCAAACACAGCAGAAAGAGGAATGAAACAACAGCAAGTAAAGCAGAGTAACTCTGAGAATGTGGTGCTGAGGAGGAGAGGGGAGCTGCAGGGGGGGTGCCGGAGCAGCAGGGATGTTTTGTTGGGGTCTCATCTCTAACCTTGCCCTAGATAGGACACTTCATTAACATTCAGGAGCGTGCAACGGTTGTCCGGGACAACTGGGGGCCCCCCCGCCTCCCTGCCAGTGGACCGAGACGTACAGATAATGCTGTACGAAGAGGCACACGCAGACAGAATGTGTCCAATTGCCCCATTTTTCCCATGATCAGGCTCCATTTAGGACTGAAATAAACCAGGGTGTTCGTTTTGTGGCTCATTTTGCAGGGCGTTGAACTCCTCCTCCAAGCCCTCGCTCCTGTTCTTTTTTTAGAAGAGAACAAAAGCCTTGGCAGCTGAAAACAGTGTCATAGAAACAGAGTGGGATCCGAGCCATTTATTGTGTTTACTCTACCAGAAGCGTCCATTAGGACGAGCGCCGCGGCCCGTTTGCACGCGTGTTAATGAGTTCATGTGAGTGCGTTTGTGCGTGTGCGTACGCCCACACTCTACAAAGATTAGCCAGAGGAGCAGATGGACACGCACAGGTAACATCCAGGCTTTTGCCTCTTGGCTTTTTATGGTACCGACAAGGAGGAGCGGCGTCATCTTCACGCTCTGTTGATCTTTTGCACAAGTATCAAACGCTGATGTGAGGATCTGGCCCACTGCAAATGTGGGGAGGTCGTGGTGTGACCTTTTTCACTGCCAAAAAGTAAAATTTTCCTCAAATTAGTGTATTTGTCCTTGATTTGAGCAGGTAATTTTAAATATTCTGACAATTGGATACGATTTTTGCGCTTAAAATAGGAACCACTCATCTCCATCATCTTATTTCAAGTGCAGTATATATAATTATCTTATTTTAGTGGTCAAAATACTCATTCCATTGGCAGATAAGCTTATTTACCTGCTAAAATAAAAGACACTCAAATCAAGAAATTTTTACTTACTTTTAGTTCCCTTCTTGCAGTGTTCTAACTCTCTAACCGTCTGCTGCCACTTTAGTTGGAGTCAGTTTCTCATATGATAGCTTCTTGTTGCTGGTTTTGTGAGTGATGATTGTAGGGCTTCTAAAGGGAGTGGAGTACAAATGATCCTTTATTAGTATTTAATTAATTTAGAAAGGATAGAACCAATCTTGTTGGCCCACCTAATTAAGGAAAAATATTTCAAATAAATATATTTCTATTGCAGTAGCATAATCTCACATTTAGCATTTTAATTCCCACCTTGAGAAATAATTGTTTTTATTTAAATAAATGTTGGTACACTTATCGATGACTTTTTATTTATTTATTTTTTTACAACTTATTTTGCCAAAAGGACAGCAGCAGTCCTCCTATATTACTTATCACAAGGTTGGCGCACATAGAGAGAGGAAACTTTCACCATACCTCTTTTGCACGAGCTCTTCAGATTGTCCAGAGTCCCAGGTCTTCTTCTCCTCAACCTATCAATAGGTTTTGTATATTATTCAGGTCTGGGGACTAAGATGGACATAAAACAAGTCTGATTTTGCATCAGGAGTACAATTTCTGCATTGACCTCACAGATTTTTATTTAAAATCTCCAGGTATCTCAAATATTTCATAACGTTGTGCCTCTAATAAGGTCCCCATGGTATTTTTAAGCAAACCCTACTGCATCACAGATCCTCCACCATTCCTCCAGTGGTGGTCCACAATATCTGCTTTAAAATATCCATCTATTCCAGTCAAGGGAATATTTCAGGTTAAAATGGTATTAGTTTCAAGGCCCAAATAAAAACTACCACAATCCTCATTGTGACATACACACACACATTAATGTTCTCAAATGAAAGGCTGGTTTTCTGAATTTTTTTTAATAATTGTTGAATATCTTTATCATGAGTGTGAACAATCTAATCTACAATTGTATTTCAATTTCAAAAGTCTTGTCGATGATGTAGCGGTATGACCTTCCTATTACACGACTGCAAATCTGAGCATCAGATAAACATCCTTTGACCCTAATCCTCCATGAAGCTTGTTTGGGTGTGGCCTCTGAGGGGATCCACTGACCATAACATCCTTAATGAACCTGCTGTGAACTGCAGATTATGAACCACCCTCCATTTCCTACTTCTTGTCACTCCAGATTATGACCTGTCCAAGCTGAAGGATTTCATGGACCAGCAAGTCGACTCGTACATCGAGAAGGGAATCATCGCCAAAGACGAGGGCGACACCATCAAGAGGATCTACAGCAGCCTGTGACAAGATCCTCCGTCCAGAACTGAGTCCAACACTGAGATCTCCAACTAAAACACTGACGAGTTCAAATGCTTTCAAATAGTGTGATAAATTATACGCAGCATAATTAAGACATTTCCAGACATTCCAAAAAAGAACCAAAAAAATGAGATGTAAAATTAGTCTCGACTAAATTCAAAGCTACTATCAATCCAACTGTTTCTGTTTGCACCAAAAGAAATTGAAGACAGTTAGCTAAAATCCTTTATATGAGCTACCAGAAAACTACTTTGTCACGTCACTTGATGAAGTCTGTGAATGTATCTGTTGGAATCACACTTTACAATAAAATCCACAGCTAGCAAATTATACTAATGTGTAACCTGTCTTAGTCAGACAGACATATGTTATTTCTAGTGCATATGTGAGATCCTATGTATTCTTGCTTTTTATTTTACCATAATTATGTTTGTGATGTTACGTCTGTGCGCCTTGTTGCTATCTTTTTTCCCCCCTCCCCTGTTCTGCTGTATTTCATCTGGAGCCCGCTAGGGGGCGGTGTCGCAGTCAGTAATTCTCTTTGCATGTCTCTACTGTGTTTTACGTTTCCGTCTAGGCAGATGATAAAAGTATTTTTAAATGTAAATATTGGTGGGGTTTTTCCTAACGTTGTAAAAGCAAATAAAACATTGCCTTTTCTTTATATGGGGTCTGGATGTGCTTGAGTGCGTAATGCATGATTAAATAAACAATAGAATATGCTTATTATTATTATTATTATTATTATTATTATTATTATTATTATTATTATTATTAAACCTTTACTTGAACGCTTTAAACAATAACCTTTATAGAAGATCACCTTTTTAGTATCATAAATGAGACATTGGGTATTATGGCAACTAATGCAGAAAATACATCAGATTTTCTGCACAATAAATATTTTGTATGTCTTAAAAACATAAACAGAAGTTCCTACTTTTGGAAACTACTTTACAGTTTTCCCCCATGCAGTTTGTATTTTTTTACACTCCCTGTGTGAATTAGACATTGCAATATGTGAGCTATTTGGTTTTTAGCCTCTCTTGTAAATACTCTATGCATTGACTGCAGCTGTGACAGTGTGCAGATGTGCCATATTCCAGATAAACACTAACTTTTAAAGTATCTGCATTTTACATGACAGCTACCACTAAGATGCAACGAAGTACAAAAACATAGAACATATATGTGAAATATTTACATTTACTTTTAAGTACTTGGTATCTTACAATCATACCAAATTAATTAAATACATGTCCAAAGTCAGACAAAAATTATTTCACTACAGCAGTTTTGAAAAAAACATGCATATCCATTAAAAATCGTATATAACAACAATCCCTTTCTGCCACTCAGGGCAAACCAAACCAATCAGCTGCATGGTTGCATTTTACCTTTCACATCAGCATAAAAAAAAAAATTTATCTGCTTTTGTGTCACATTTAAACCAGAGCATCAAACTATTTTTTTAGACAAAGAGACATGTTTCTGAAGGGAGGAACAGATTTAATCCTGAGTTCCTTTAAATCAAGATTAAAAACACATTTGTTTAGGATTGACTTTGACTGTTCTAGTTAAACTGTTTTACTGAAACATCATTAGTTCAACTTTTTTAGTCCAACTGTTTATGTTTGCTTTTAGTTTCTATTTTCCCATGTTCCATTTTGTTTCTACATTTTTTTCCTACTTGCTTTTATTCTGTTTTACTTTCCTAAAGTTTAATCATGTAAACCACTTTGCATTGTTTTTGTACTGAAATGTGCTATACGAATAAATTTGCCTTGCCTTGCCAAGATGGGGGGGGGGGGGGGGGGGGGGGAACAGAATAAATACAAAAAGTTGTTTTTAATGACGCCATACATCAAGAAAAAAATAACTATCCAAATCAACCTGGCTCAACATAAAAAATATAATTACCCTGCTTGTGAAATCACAAATTTTCTGAAAATATTCTGTGGGCTGATGAGACAAAAGTGAAACTTTTTGGAAGGCGTACATGTTGTTAAATCTGGTGTAAAACAATTCTGAATTACTCATGGTCAAACAGAGGTTTATTTGACCTGAACAACTCGCTGCAGTTTATAAATTCTCCCAGAATATCCTGGAAAAGAACGTCCAGCCATCAGTTTGTGACCTCAAGTGCATCTGTTTTATAGAGCACCGCAGTGATCCAAAGCACACCAATAGTGCCATCTGTGGATGAAAAAAAAAAATGTTTTGGAGTGGCCTAGTCCAAGTCTAGACTTAAATCCAACTAAAGTACTGTGACCAGCTCAAAAATCTGGCTGTCTTAATTTAAACAACACGAGGCCAATATTCCTCCCCAGACTGTCAATTATAGCACCACTTCATAGTAGCTGTTAACACCAAATTTGGTATAACAAATTAAGGTTGAGTTAGATTTTTTTTTTTATGTTAAATTAAATTATCCTCTTTTTCTATTTACTCAGATTATCCTTTTCGCCAAACTGAATAATCCAGGATTTCTTTCTCTCACTTGAGAGTAGGGGCCAACTTTGGTGTTGCAGTTACAGGAAATCATGAAAATAAGGCTATCACGTGATAATCTATTAACCACAAGGAAGCCTGCCTGATATGTTTTCCACACTTAAACACAAGCAATAAGACCTTTAAACTGTGAGTTTAAAGGTGTTCAACTGGCGGGGCTGTCAGGCCGTCTTGTGCAAACTCAAGTTTTCTTAGAGCCCGTTAGCAACTTAAAGTCCATTTATACCGCTGGCCGGCCCTGTGCCCCGTGATAAAACACACTTGACATGTCGTGGTATGGCTTAAATACATATTTATTTCCGGCAAATGCAACCAAAGAAGTTTAAAACCACAATAAAATAGCTGTTACAGACACGTTCTCCACGCACATAAATAATGCATTCACACTTCAAAAATAGAGCTCTCTCTGCACTCCGTTTTCAAACGAAAACAAACACTTTGACGAGGCAAATGTTCTGAAAGGCTTGAGTCCATCCATCGCCTCGGCGTCTGGGGGCGTTTCCGCTCATACGGGGAGAACACTGATGAGAAAGATGGGAATAAGACTTTCCAAAGATTGGTTGATTGATTTAAAATATCAGGAGCTTCGATCGAGTCTAGCCTAGCTAGCGCACGGTGTTTCAGTGTGTGGACGTACGCAGCTGGTGTGTTCTGTACAGCAGCTTCACGCAACTATGCTCAGACAGATAAAAGTAAAAAAAAAAAAAAAAACAGAATTAATAAAATAAATCATTACAGTTCCATAAATAAGAAGGCAAACATGACACTTGTTCAGCATGGTAAACCCAGAAAGATGAGGCTGTGTTTAAGGTCACTGCTCCTTTTAAAGCTCCTGGTATGAGGATTCGGGGGCTGTGTAGTCCTCCTCGTTGTTCCTGCAAATATAAACACAATAAAGGTCTTAAATTAAAAATATGGTCAGAGGTTTTAACGCCACAGCAGAACTTGAACTCCTTTCCGGGCTTCCTTCTTTCGTTTGCAAAGTACCCTATTAAAGGAGGGCGTGAAGCTCATTGCCTCGATTTAATAAAAGGCGGAGTACACATGGGGGAAAGTTAATATACAGCGCTTTGCAAAGCCTTTCATCAGTGGTGGAGTCAAGGCTGGTTCTTCCTAGATCAAGACCGATGCAGAATCTTTAGAGTTGGACAAATAATTGGGGACGTTGTTTTGTTTAGCTTTCGTTCTGTTTTTTTGTTGTTTTTTTTAAATAAAGGTTCTACAACACAAAACGCAGAAATAGATTTAAAAGGGTTAATTACCCAACCAGAACCGCCTTTAGGTGTTAAACTGATAGCTGCCCTAATAAACTTAAATATTAGTTATTAATTAGTCACACGTCGATACACAGCCTCCAACGTGCCTTCATCAGCTTACGCTGCCCAGCTGGTGTTTGATGAATTATAAATAAAAGCCTGACAAGAGTAATAAGGATTTAGCAATAAAGAAACATTTTACTTAAAATTGAAGTTTTTGTTTAAAATTGTTAGCCGTTAGATGAAGCTACAGGTTGTTGGAGCTGATGAAAGCAGTTATTGGTGAAAACCAGATGACTCGCAGACATTGTGTATGTCACAGGTGGGACATACCTAGATATGGACAGAGGGACAGCTATAGGGACGGCTCAGTTATCTATGGGCAGTATGAACACTTGGACAGTCTTGGACATCATGTTATCACACATTCTACCACATAATACCCGAGTGGTGACCAGTTTCTACTGACGGTTCTAAGACTCATGCAACCAGCATTCCCGCTCTTCCTCATCCCTTTTCTCCGGCGTCGATATCAAGAGAGCCTCAGCGCCAATCTGTATCCATCTCTGGCTTGTTTAGATCAAAAGTATAGTTTCTGTTTCCAGATTAATTTCCTTTTTGGATGTGTGATCGCTTCTCCCGGGTTAAAGGACGGACGGGACGTCAGACCGCTGACAGGGGCCGGTAGCTTTTACAAAATTAACTTTTGCAAACTAACGCATTCTCAGACCAAGCCCAAGACCAGGAAAAAAACAAATCAGTCCAGGTATTCATAACATACCCCCTGAACGTTTTTTACATTTTATCATGACACAACCACAAACTTGAATCTATTTTATTGCATGCATTTGTCTTCAACCAACCTTTACTCTGATACGTCAACTGCCTCAAAGTCACCTAGTTAGTGAACCCGGGTTCACCTGTAATTTAATCCCAGCACGACGACAGCGGCTCTGCAAAGGTGTCGCAGATCCTGTTTTAAACATCCCATAAAGCATGGTTCAATCCCTCACCCAAATATGGAGCGAGTGAAAACTCCAAAACTGCCAAGATGTGGGCGTCCACCTACTCCTCCGCTTAATCTTTTGACAGGAAGCCGAGGCAAATGTATTTGTATAGCACATTTCACTACAAGGACAACGCAAAGTGCATTAAAACATCCATCCATCCGTTTTCTAACACGTCTATGCCTTGTGGGGTTGTGAGGGTTGCTGGTACCTATCTCCAGCATTCAATGGGCGAGAGGCGGGGTACACCCTGGTCGCCAGTCTGTCGCAGGGCAACACAGAGACAAACAGGACAAACAACCATTCTCTCGCACACCTAAGGAGAATTTAGAGAGGCCAATTAACCTAACAGTCATGTTTTTGGACTGTGGGAGGAAGCCAGAGTACCCAGAGAGAACCCACACATGCACAGGGAGAACGTGCAAACTCCATGCAGAAAGACCCAGGGTTGGATTTGAACCGAGGACCTTCTTGTAATAATAATCTTACTGATAAAAGGGGGGGGGGGGGGTTGAGATGGGCCTGTAGTTCTGCAGAAGTAGTTTGTCTAAATTGTTCTTATTAGCGACAATCCTGGCCTTCACCGAACAGTGGCCAGAAGAAAGCCGTAATAGAAAGCAGGCCTTAAGGAGATGCTTTAAGCTTGTCAGACTTGGATGGAGACAAACACAAAGCAATGAAGGAAAACAAAAGCAACGGAGGGCCACTTTCCAGCACAACAACGCTGAACACGAAGCCAGAGCTGCAACGGAAGCGTTTAGATGAAGCCATTTTTTTAGGTGCTAAAGCAGGACGGTCATTGTCCAGACCTAAAACCAATAGAGAATCGTAGGCGAAGCTTGAAAAAAAGTCCATGTTCACGCACCGTAATCTGCCCAGTTTGACCCGAGCTTGAGCTACGCTACGAAGAACAAGATGTCTCAGTCTGCAGAACTGGTAAAAACACATTCAGTCATGGACCACCATCGTGTTGCTTTATCATATGAATGATAGAATGGCGGTTCAGACTCTGAGCTCAGAGCATGGTCAGGAGCCCCAGTCAGCAGGTATAAAACGTCAAAGCGTCCTCAGAAAAGACAGCTAGAAGGCCCAGTTCTCCGTGTCGTACCGGTCCGATGCCTTGTTATGTTATCAGGTACTAAGCAGGCCCTCCTCCTGCAGCATGTTGAGACAGAGACGCAGCATGTCTGCTGCTCCGCTGCAGGGCATGCATGCATCCACTGGTGCAGCGGAGGCTGTAGTTGGTGCATTAGCTTTACAGTGGACTGAGTCACGCTGTGTTTTCCCCCACTTTAGCCTTCCTGGATCCCATTATTTTCAGAGCACTGCGCTTCCCCTGACGCAGCTGAGCGTTTAGTTTCTGAGCCCACAGCTCCAGCTGCTGCTACGTTTTCGCTGTCCCAACAAACAAACAAGCTCTTGGCCCTGCTTTGGCCTGCGTGTGTGCTCGGGCAAACAGAGGCTCGTGCCGTTCGTTTCCACGGCATCCCAGGGCAAACAGGCTGCGCCCTCTGATAGGGCTTCCTTCCCTAAACATAACAAATCAGAAACCTCTGGAGATGAACTGATTGACGGTTCTGTTCTAATAAACCGGCGTTCTCTCAGACCCAAAGAGGAAGGGTTTCTGTGACGCGCCGCATTTAACGCCAAGACAGGGTTCATAGGAATCGATGATCAGTTCTGTGTCGAGCAGAAAAACTACGGCCTGTAAAAATAAGAAACCTGGGAGATTCGTGGAGTCACTTTTAAGAACGGCTCACTTGTGGATACTCTCATTGTATCATTCGTCGAGAGAAACCGTGTAACCTTGCTGTCTTGGACATTCTGTTCCTGTGATGGACTCGTTTCGCAGATACACTGTTTCCATTCATAAAACAGGGCTTCAGTTCTCAGTCCTCTGTTACTGATCGCAACAAGTGATCTCAACCCAGGTTCAATCCAAGCGGCCCCAAAGCCTGACGCTACCGCTACCGTGCTTGTTCCTTCCCCCAAACTAAAAGCTTTCTGTTTAACCAACAAATAACGCGGCTCTGTCTGAGTGTAAGGGGAACCCATTAGGGGCTCGTCTGACAGAAACAAGGCTCAGGAAACTGATTTTAAGCACCCCTTGGCCTCGCAGTGCGAGAACATCTGCTGAACTTTGATCACACAGAGGAGAAGTATTAGTTTGCTGCAAGCAGTTCTCCGCAAACTGCAAAAACGGATCTAAAAATAAGTAAAATGTTCTTAAAGTTAGTGTGTTTATCCTTGATTTGAGCAGGTAAATAAGAAATCTGCCCCTAAAATAAGATAATTAGACATCCTGCACTTGAAATAAGATGATAGAGATGAGTTGTTCCTATTTTAAGTGCAAAAATCTTATTCCATTGGCAAATCATCTTATTTGCCTGCTCTAAACAAAGGACAGGTACACTCATTTTAAGAAGATTTTACTTATTTCTAGTTCTGTTTTTGCAGTGCATGCGCCCCTCGCTCGACAAGCGCGTTCCGACGCGACGGCAGGGTCTGGACAGCGAGTTGAGGACGGGATTCCTGAAACGGCGTGAAACAGAACCAACAGCATCCGCAGCGGCGAGCGGCTCACCTCACTTCCTCTTCCTTCAGTTTCTGCGCCGCCCGCTTCGACTGCTTAATTTGCAAGTCCAGTCTGTGCAAGAAGTCTTTGGCTGACAGCTCCTCGGGCTGAGGCTGCGGGGCTTTGGGGGTCTCGGGGGGAGGGGACGGGGGCGGCGAGGGCGCCTCGATGTCCCGTGTCACGACATGGGCGGCGGGCGCGTCCGGGCCTTCCGTCTCCCCGTCCCCGTCCCCGTCGGGGGACTCCAGAGACAGTCCGTTGAAAATGGAGCGCTTCTCCGACGCCATGGGGATGCTGAGGCTGTTCCTCAGGAAGATGCAGTCGTTGCTGAACAGCTTGTTGGCCCGCTTGATCTGCTCCATCTGGAATATGAGCGAGAGAGTGAAAAGAAAAGCACAAGGTTATTCATCTCTGTTAGGGATGGTCGTGGTTCTTCTTCTAAACAGGACGCCCTTCATTTCAGGAACCATGCAGTGTTGTGATCAAAAAAAAGAGGTGCTTTTTTATTCTAAGTTCCTTCTTTTAACGCGCGCCGGCGACCTTTTATGAAGCCACTGTTTAATACCTCGTTAGGTTAGCAATAGGGACGCATCACCACTCCACCTCAGGTTAGACCTTCAACAGCTCACAGGTTTGGGTCTGAATCACCAAACAAGCTTCAGTTTTCCAAAATAATTTAGATCCTCCACAATAACGTTCCAGAGGAATCACCTAAAAGTAGGGCTGGGCGATATGGATTAAAAAATAAATCTCCGATTTTATCATACCAAATCCGATTAATCCATTTTTTTTTCCTCCTTTTTGTTTCATAAAAAGAAATTAAAGAAATTATTTTAAAACCTTGCTTTTATGTCAAGCATTTTGTCAGGGAGTTGACCCGAATTGAAAGTGCAACTAAAAACAAGCTGTGAAACATGCATGTAAAACAAGATGGCAGCCGTGCCATTATAAACAATGAAAATATATCAAAACATTTGCTGCTAGTGGTATTACACACTGAGCTAAGAACAGGCTTCACTGCACTTGTGAACTTCAAACTAAGTTAAAAAAAAAAAAGTAAGTAAGTAAATGAAGTACCTCGTATTATGGTAAAAAAAAAAGTTTCCACTTAACAATATTTTGACAATATATTTGCCTAAACATATATTCAGCATCACATGCTGTTCTCTTCATGGAAACCCAATGAGTGTATTGGCAAAATAAAATCCTGATTTTCCAAAAATGAAATCTTAAAGAATTGTAAATTCAAATTAATCGATTAAATCGATTCATCGCCCAGCCCTACCTAAAAGTCACCTAAACTAATATCTGAGCTATTGGCATACGTAAATAAACTAAGACCTGGCTTCCTCTACATCAGGCCTAGAACTGCTTGTCTCTGAACTCTGTTTGTCAACTTCTAACTTTCTATGTCCTCTCAGAACTGGCAGCTGGAGAGTTGACACCACGACACAGAAACTGAGAGCCAGAAGCCAGAACTAAGAATCCTCTTCTCAGGAAGTGATAGGCGAGGGGAAATCACAACCATGTCAGTGCTTCCTGTGGGAAAAGGTGTGCAGCATCTCACGTAACCACAGGTTACCAGGCTGAGAGAGAGAGAGAGAGAGGGGGGGGGGGGGTAATTCTGGGCTCCTGCTCATGTTAAATTGACCCAGACAGCTGGCTTTGGTAAACAGACACATGAGAAGAGCTCAGCCCTGCTGCATGTGTTAGTGTGGTCGACATGAGAGCAGCAGTCTTACCGTCACGCCGTACTTCAGAGCAATGCCCTGCAGAGTGTCGCCGTCCGCAACCCGATGCTCGATGCATTTCCCCCCCAGGGACGCGGTGACGCTGGCCGTGCTTCCGTACGAGCGGATCTTGGTCCGGGCCAGGCTCTGGGACAGTTCGCTCTCGGACTCGGAGCCGGACCTGGATCGCGGGAAGATGGGCTGGGCGAGCCGTCCTCCTCCATCCCGCATCGGCAGGACGGGAGAGAACTCCGCCATCTTCTCTCCTGAATAAATAAAGAGAGCAGATACCTCTTCTTGTTTTGTTTCAACGACCCCCCCCCCTGGGTGTGCCTCTGCGGCCGGACTACAGCGAAGGCTTAGGCGGCAGGAAGAGCTCCATGCCGGGTCACTCTGGCCACGTCAACCCTGGGGAAAAGATGCATGTTTCGGGAGGGGGGGACACACAACCACGGCGCTCCCCTGTCGCGCAGCTACGCGCTACGGTGACCGCTGTACGTCGGAAGGAAGAACTTCCGGTCGGACTTTCAAAATAAAATGGTTCTTCTCCACTGAGCTATATAATACAATTCAGTGTTCTTCTCATATTGTTCTTAACATATTTCTAAAAAATAAATTTTTTACATAATTTATTAACTTAATTATTTGTGTTGCTGTTATTGTTGTTGTTGTTGTTGTTGACAGACACCACGTGTTACTATATCTTAATGAGAATTGCAGTTTATTTGGGATGCACTCTTTGTTAATTAAGTTATCATAAATAAATATTTCAAATGACTTGCCGGCTTATGAAATATCAGACAACCTACAAACTAACGTGCTTGCGTTAAAGTGAAATTATACTAATGTTAGACTCAAACATATTAGGCTAGATGTGTGTGAGTTTAAGGAAGATTATATATAGGAGACAGTTATTATTATTATTATTATTATTCAGAAATCTACAGGTCATGAAATATCTGTAGTTTATGACACTAGATTTTATTTTTGGATTAAATTGGCAAAGCTCTCTTGTTGGAGCCAGGATTGTTAAAAAAAAATATTATCTGTAAAAACAAATTATCTAAAAAAATATATGCTATATATACAGAAACTAAAACAAAACAGAAGGTTCAGCTATTGCTGCAGCAACTACTGTAGCCTAAATGCATCTCTCAACAATAGCTACCTTAAATTGTGTGTTATAGTCTTTCCTGAGTATATTGCTTTATTTTATCCTACAACATTTTTTTGGAACCAATTCCTTTGACATAATTGTAACTAAATGTGTAGCACATTTTTACATTCTGCAGGTGTGTAAAAAATCATGGAATTTGCTGTGACTTTATCTCATTTTCTTGTTACATTTATTCTAACAACATGAAAAAACAACAGAAAAATCAAACTCAGACCTTTATGGACTAAAGGGAGTACTTGTAGTAACGGGTGACTAAATAATTGCATTTACTGCCCGTAGGGGTGGGAAAGGTAACAATTATCAATTGCTCATTGTTAATTACAACCAGTTCATTGTGAAATAAAAAATAAAATAATTTGAGTCAAATTAAGAATATCAAGAAAAATAAACTGTATTTCTAAATGTTACTTGTAAGACAAAGACATTTAATATCAGTCGCCAGGTATAAGCCAAAGGATTTCCCAGTCATACAAAACCCCGTTACATAGCTAAATAACTGAGTTCTAATTTCACACGGCATGGAAAGATTTAGCAGGTCTCCGTGATCGCCATCCCACATGGGGAAATGTGAGGCCTGTAATTTTGCTGGAGACTGTGAAACGAGCTGAGTTAACAGGCATGTGACAGAAACTTTGTATTTTCTGCTCCTGACACATGACAAAGGCTATAAAAGATATACGGGATTTTCCCAAGATGGAAAATCATAACGTCTAATCAAAAGGGAACTAACTGTTTATATAGACTGGTCAAAAATTTCCATAATTCTCTGTAATCATATTGACATCAACTATACAAAGATCTACTGTTGTATTTTTACTTCACTAATAGGTGTACGGTGACATTTAAAACACAGAAAGTCAACACAGCATGAATTTACACAGCAAAACAGAAGCTGTTTTAAAAGTTCGCAGAAGAAAATTAAAAAAAATCTGCTAATTTAGATTTCCGTAAATTTGTGTTGATAACATCACAAGAAGCGCAGGAGTTCTAAGATTGGGAAGCATTCAGGTTTTGCTCCGGCGCTCTCCATGTGTTTCCTGTTTTTCATTGTTACAAAATTTTCCTGAAATCCATGAAATTGTCTGAAAGATAGCTTTTTTTTCTGGAGTTAAACATCTTTTATTTGACAAACAATTGGGGGGAAAAGACGGAAAAGACAGAAATCACAAAACCATTAAGTGTCTAAAAAGAGTTTTCAAGAGATAAATTAACAAAATTACTGTCTGGAGAAATATTATGCTCTTTAAGAACAGTGCCGCCCATCTTCAATCTCAGTCCTGTTTTCAGTCCTGGTTCAAAAGAGCCAACAGTTTCTGTATCTAGGTATTCAAGCTGTATGTTCCAGAGCATTGAAACAAAAAACACTGCCTCCTCTTATTTAGTTCTGGTCCTGGAAACCATGAACCGGTTGGTTTCTGATGATTTGTGGGGTCACATGGTCACACTTGAAAAGCAACTCAGAAAATAAACTTGTATTTGTGTCTCTATTGCATTTGTTTTTGATACAGTAAATTTTAACTCGATTAAAAACCAGTTGAGAACAAAACAGCGACACTGACACAAAAACTGTCCTTGACATGTTGTTCCGGAGGTAACAAATGATTTTGAAAGGGAATTTGATACATTTTCCAGAAAACCCTCGTTCAGTATCTGCAACTTAACTAAAAACATAACTACAAAATAGTGCATTTATTTAATTTTGTTTGGAACAGCACTTTTGTAAACTTGTAATCAAATTCATGATTCCTAGAGTACGTTAGTCTGATGTCTGTATAGAAGTGAGGAAGCATTGCATGTCTAGTCCACTATTTGTCCATTATGCAGTGGTTGAATGTAGGATAGCGACAAAGAATACTGTCCTAAGATGTGCAGATTTGTATGGAAAATGATCCATTTCCAGATGAAATGTTGTTATTTCTTTGAGTTGAAGCATGTTGGCAGGTTAGTTTGGTTCTCTCCATTCTTTAGCACCAAATTATGGTCTGGTTTGTGAATCATAAAACAGGCCTGCATTGTAGGCTACTGCTGGTGAAGATTCTCAGTCATCCAGGTCATGGTCATTCCATAAAAAGTAAAAAACAAAGCAACTGGACTTGTTTTCCGTAGTTGAAGACATTTTGAAAATTGTAGGCTACTAAAGTTATATAACCATAGCTTGTTTGCATCAAGTTTTACATTTGAAGATTCTGCATCTACCTCTAATAAGACCAAGGATGTCTTAAACTGCAATGTAGAGTAAAACTTAGTTTTATGGCCGTGTATGGTAGTTAATCAGTAAATATTGTTTTCGCCAGACATCATCATCTAGCTGAGGTTCTCGGACTACATATAATCTGGATTCTGAGAGAATTTGTCCGATAATGCTGTTCGGCAAACTAGAAACGAGCAGTCTGAAACTCCATCATGTGATTCCAATCTGGAAACCTGTGAAAAACAGAGCCCGTCTCATCATGTATTCATTACTGGATGGCCAGCGAGTGGAAATTTTCATCACCACCTGCCGCCGCCGTCTGTGCGCTCTTTATTGTTATTGGCCATTCAGATGGCTAAAGTGGTGGAAAACTCTCTGACGTTGGTTGGTGTTGTCGGGGAACTTTGTTCATTTATCAAATCACACAAAGGGTATGGAAATAGTAACCGCTGATGGTCAAAAATGAGTGATCTGAACGTGGCACCAACAAGAGATAGCATCTAATTTCGTTAGAGGAACACAAAAGCCTGCAGGTGCCACTATCAGACGGACAGAATGTACTGAGATGAAACTTGATCCTCCGTGGAACAAATGTGCGGGGAGCAACAAGTGGATTCATGATCTCTGAATGCTTTATTTATTCAATTGAGCCTCTCTTGGTTATACATGGAGCCGTGTTCATCTCGCTGCAGGACATTTTCTAATGGAAATCAGGTCATTAAGCTTACACAAGAGAACCGAGAGGGACCAGGAAGAGGCAGCGTGGTGCATCAATTAGTCATGACGCTCTCAACATGACATGACACTTTTTAGATTGAACAACAAATCAGTTTGTGCATTCACGTAATATGTAATGTTTTGCCTTACTTAGTCTAAAAGGTGAATTTGGTACACACTGGGAGCGGTCTATTTATGCATTAGGTGGAGAGGTTGAAGTAAAAGCACACAAGTGCTGAAGTATAAAAAGAACAAAAAACAGAAGGCCTCCTACACAACTCCCGCCTTTGTCTCCATGCTGGAAAAATAACAAGGGAAACGACTGTATCCATTAGAAGGAGGAGAAGGAACAGTTTGTCTCTCGTGTTGATAACGACCAGCCTCCTGATCCAAGTCCACCTACAGCTTCTTAGGAAAGCGGATATGACTGACTGTGCCTATTCCCTCCTACCCGTGTTTTATATTTGGTGAAGCTCCAGGCCAAATGTAGTTCAGCCTCTTAGGAGTTTATTTTCCCTCAAAAGTTCTCAACAGAAACAATTTAGAAAATTAGAGCATATTTGAATAAAGTTTACACAGTCAGTTTGAAGCAGTTGCTTTATTTGTTGTATAATATATTAATTTGCTCTTTATTGGAAAATGCATGTGTCTTTGAAGGGACATAAGATGTAGCTACAGGTATAATAAATAGGACGTCTTTAAAGTTTTGGTCAAGAAGCTCTAATGCGGTGGAAAGTTGGTTAAATTCTGACCCCTACTGGACATATTTAACATTACAGCTGAAGCTTTATGTCGCACTTTCATTCAAACAGCAACGTAAAGTGGTTTATGAAACAAAACAATACAGTAGAAGTATGCTTAATTTTCAGAGGTAATCTCTAAATTATATATATAATATAATTAATTGCTTTATTTCACTGGACTGTCCGAGATAAATTATTCATCCATTCATTCCTTAATGGTGACGGATATGGTATGCAACACTATCTTTACCTTGTAAGAAAGTGCTGAAGAATAAAACACAAATCAGATGTATGTGTTATGTTTCATCCATACAAATAAAATAAGTTAAATAACACAAAAACATAAAGCAAGATAAATAAGTAATATTAAACAATAAACTTGTTCAACTACAACTATGGGATAATACGTTGAGAAAATGTATATATATATATATATATATAATATAAACGAGACTCAGAAACAAGCCACGATAACATCTGAATAACATAGTGGATAAACTCAGATAAATAAATAAAATAAAATACATTTTAATTTATTTTATTTTAAAAGCAGCTTAATTTTGGACTTATTTCAACCAGCAGATGGCGCAAGTTAGTCACCAGTGTCTTAAACAGAGCTGATAGCTAATGGAGCTCTAATACATGCTGTTTACATTAGTGTTTGACTTTGCAACATTCACACTAGAAGAAACGGTCTCCACTTTACTGAAGGAAAGGCTGGGATTTTGTTTCACACAAACTATTTTCACAAATAAAAAAGCTTGTTGCAGATGTTGATCATTTATTTTTTTAGGCAAGTCAATGTCTTTCATAACAAATTCTAAATCCTCTTGGGGCCGTGGCCTATTTTTTTTATAAAGCTGGGACTTGGTCTCGCGTAGACATTTTGAGTCTCTGTCGTTTTGTCTATTCATCCATCTAATTCAAATAGTACTTTTCCATCTTCTTCCTCGCGTTTCATTTGAGATCATCACAGCTGAGCGGCCCATCACGTCCTGCACATCTGAATATGTTTCCACCTCTCCCATCAGCTTTTTTTAATCAGAGCACGCAGTCGCTCCGCACGTCGTCTGAAAGGACCCGTTTAGCCTCCACTTCCAGGGAAGAATCCACCACAACCAACGTGCGCTTAAATAAGAGCCACCTGTTTGACATCTGGTTTTCACAGAACAAATGACCTCACTTTTTTTTTTTTTTTTACCGTACTCCACATGGGTATTACTTTGAACATGTCCTTTTCATTTGTTCCTCCAGTTGCAAAGAATCAACAGCACGTCACGACTGTTGGGTCTGTTGCTTTTTTTTTTTTATTGCTCCGCCGTGTACGACTAATAAAGCGTTTTTGCTGTGGAGAAATCTATCCACCGGTCCATCGTTGCACTGGCAGGTCCCAAGGCCTTCTCAGGCCAGAGAGGATTGTTCCTCCAGCGTAATTTTCCAGGGTCTCCTCCCAGTTGAACACGCCTGGAAAAACCTTGAGAGGGGAGAGCGCCCATGGAGGCTTCCTGTTTAGACCCCCACTCCCAGCTAATTGAAGCGTTAATATTGTTTTCTACCTTTTTATTTAACAACTATTTGTTGTTTTTGCTGGTTTGCTTTTTTTCAAGCATATATTCTCGCTCGACCACTCTTACGTTTTCTTTGTGTGAGCTGCTCCTATAAAGCTGCCAGCTTTGCTCCACTTTTATCTGAGCTTCAGCTTTTTAGTCAAGCATGAACATTGCTTCTTATTTATGAGATTCCTATGAGACCATAAAAACAACCTTTAGATAAAGACTGATAATCGAGGCTTATGTTCAGTCTATTTTTCCGTATGTGTGGGCAGAGTAAAGGAGCAGCTGCTTACATGAACACAAAGGTGTGTTCTGCCCCCAGATTCCCGGCTCTAGGGTTTTTATTTTTCCTTTTGCTGAACAATGCCTTTATTTGTGACTAACAGACGTGACTTTATGCTGATTTGCTGATTCTCCTGTGCTTTTTTTTTTTTTTTTTTTTACTCTCAGAGTTGTAACACTTGAGTCATTCACTTCCCACCCTCACCGGGTCAGAGTTTGCTGCCAGAAGTGCAGCGTTTTCTCTGACGGCAGCGAAGCTCGGGCACATGGAAACCCGCAGAGGGATGGATGGAGTCATATTCATGGTGACATCATCTTTTAGGCATGCACAAACAAGCCGAGAACTGGATCTGATTGAAGGTTGCTTATGTGCACCACACGAAGATCCAACCCAAACCCCAAAGAGGGCCTGTCGGTGATTAGAGACTCCTTCAGCCGGGGCCACACAGGGTTTTTTTTTTTTTTTTTCTAAACATTCTGGTGCCACACAAGGTAAAATCAACTCATCTGTTTAGGTGGTCTGTTGACAACGAACTTGTCCAGTTTCTACGTGAGGATTTCATGTTTACCGTTTAAACCCATTCCTCCAGGATTAAGTGGGGAATGAAGTCGGCATCCATGCACCTTGAACACAATCCCCACGTTAAACCTGCTGAACAAACACGATGCGGCCTCGGCTGCTTTGCATGCAATGCAAATACCAAGATTTTCAGACACAAATAGATTTGTTTCTGTTTCTTTTACTAATTCAAGATTTGTACCATAGATTTTAATTAGTATATAACGTTATTACAATTATCAAATATAACAACGTATTAATGTGTTTATTCATTTTGGGGATTTGTGTCAGTCAGGCTTCTATTTGGTAATATTATCTAGAACCTAAAAATCCCAGGTATGGAGCAGAATGGAGAAGGGAAGAGGCGAGCAAGGCAAAACGACAGGAGGTAAAATGTACCATCAGCCTCGTCTAGTAGTAGATACTGATTAATTTTCTACTAGTTACTGAATGCAATGGGGGGGTTGGGGGGGGCATATGGGTGTTGTCCCGGGCCCAAACAGGGCTGCCAGCCGACCTGCAACACTGCTAACCCTCCTAATGAAGGGTCAGCTGGAAATAATGGTTGAAAAGACGAGAACGCCTTCCACATGAAGCCGTCCGTCGATGTTTTAAATGTGACTAGTTATTAAGCTTGATCAAATGGGCTAACTAAGCCTAAGTTTGAACTTTTGTTTCCAAGCTAAACATGTTCAACGCAAAACGGCCTAAAAACGGAGTTCAAGCCTCTTGAGCTCCAAAGGCAAAGCTCTGGATTTACTGGACCGTCTACATTCTGAACCAGACATCCTTGATCCAAGTGACTGAAAACAGCCTCCTCAGTAAGGTGTGAGCTCACGGTTAGAGATAAATGGAGGAGCTCCATTAGCTGGGGGGCTCCGAGTGAAGCTGCATGTCCTCCAGCTAATAGTTCAGGCCTCATTAGACTTTTAAAAACTCTAATTATAACTTGGTGAGGGTGTTTTACACACAGACGGGGGTTCTTTTTCTCAGCTAATGAAAAACTCAGTCTGTCAGATATGAGCATTACCAGTAACCAATTAAAACAGGGCATTAACTATATTTTTGGACTCAATAAGTCTGAGCTCCTTTTTACGCAACTCTACCAATGCAAACAAAAAAATAAAACAAACACCACATGTATATATAAACATTTATTGTTGAGGATATTTATATTCAGCAGTGCTTTTTAACCTGTCTTACGTTGTTGTTTTTATATAATACACATTCTTGGTGTTAACATTTGGATGTGGAGTTCAGGTACAAAACAAAAAAAAAAAAAAAACCTTCGGCAGTGGTTTGTGGTTATGCGATACACAGCTGTATCTGTGTGCATATTTTCAATTTGAGATGGTATTTTCTTTTTTACAGTTAATATGCTTGCTATGAGCCACAAAATACTAACAAGCCCAAGCAGAAGAAAAAAAAAAAAAAAAAAAAGTTTTCCACTTTAGGTGCCTTTCCACCAGAAAACGAAGGAATGTAAAAACAGAGTCTGTCAGGAGAAAATACTAGCGGATGTGGACATGGAAAAAGTGCACAGACATATAAAAAAAAAAAAAAAAGAAAAGAGGGTAAAATTCTTTCCTAAGGAACTTTGAAGCTTTTTTGGTCAACAGAAACTTGATGTTCACAAGTGAGCACGTCATGCCAGCATATTGTTCCTATTAACAGTATATACAAGGTTCAAGTAACGCCTCATTAAAGTCCTGGTTAACTAGCTGAAGCGGGGTTAGCCGCGCTGAGGACGTCCGATTCCATGCACCTGAATTCCCAACTCCACTGAGTGGGGTGGCTCGTGTTGGGAAGAGCGGAGGGTTCGTGTTAAAACTTTAATCTGCAAGATGCCGCTTAAAAGAAACGCTTTACAAGCAGTTAGAACCTGAGAAGCACGTTTCAGACAAAACCTCTGAGTCCTCCTTATGGCTCAGTGAAGTAACAAACCAACATCTTGTTATAAAAGGTCAAATGAAAGGGGGGGAATGACATAGCTTCATGTAAAAAAAAAAGTCTGAATATTTATTAGGTTTTTTATTAGTTTGCTTTTTTTCCCCTTGAATCTGCACCGTGGAGTTAAAACCGGGTTGTATTCTGCACTGTGTGTTAGTCTTTGGCATATTTGAGCAGCAAAATCTTTTCTAACTGGCATTTTTCTACGGTTTTGCTAAATAAACCCACTTCTGCTTGATTCTAAACCTTTTTGACCAAGCTATGTAATATTTCTCGATCCAAAACAACAAAATACTAACATTAAAATTGCAACTGTATCAAAACAAGAATCTGAGATTAGAGCAAGAAACAATAATTACAGTATAATCTTTTACAGGAGGGGATAAGCCGAGGTTATCTATGAGATTTTAAACAAACTTCACTTCCAGCACGCTAGGCCCAGTCCAGCCAGCTTTACAAGAGGCTTCTATAATATATGTATAATATATAATAATAAAGCACTGCCTGCAAAGCACCGGGCCCGTGCTGATTCACGCAGGTCTGCTTCGTTAGAACCAAGAGTCAGAGGTGAGCAGGAACTTCAGACTAACTCTGCCGCTTCTACGCATCCTTATTTGATCTCAGCTGCGAACAGAACGGAACGCGGCGAGGCTCCAAATGTCGGCGCCGGGTTCTCCTCAAAGCTGTTATTTGTTACTGTGCATGACTACTTCACATGTTTTTCTAGCGTGGTATAAAAAAAAAAAAAAAAAAATGAACAAACGTAAAAAGTCTGGACAGGTAATATAAAGGCTCAAAATGAGAGCAGCTGAAATGACACGTTTAAAAATGAAGGAGATTTACAACATTAACAACAAAAGTAAGAAAACACGTGAACAGGGAGAGGGCGATTCCAGTTATTCCCCTTCTTCTCTAACGTTTTGTTCAGGTCGAGCGTGGCTTGGCCCGCAGTTTGGCACAGGACTAAAACCTCCCCGCAGTGAGATGAGACCAGGGCGATGGCTGAAATGATTCCACGCGATGAGATGAACAGGAGCATCGGCTCGGAGGAGAAAGGCGGCGCTCGGTCTCTACTGGTCCCTCTCCACTCGCCTCCTGCGGACTAAAGACAAAAAAAAAAACACATTACTATATACACGTAAAATAAAAAGCATGCATGCTGTATAGTCTTTAACCTTCAGAGGTCTGTTAGTCAATCTTAAAGAGGAGAAGTGAGTCGTCATTAACAATGCGGTCAAAGTTTAAAACTATTTCGCCAGCCAGCGTGTGTCGGCATGTACAGGAAAGGGGAAGTGAGATGTCGTCACTCATAAAGATGTAAGACGGTTTAGTCTCTGGTTTTTCAAACTGTTAATGCAGTGGATGCACCATTCAGACACTGTGAAACAAGTCACTGTTATCATCAACCCCTCGACACACCCATGCATCAGACCTGAGCAACGGCAGCTCTGGCAGGGGGCGGAGCTAAAAGGAAGAGGAGAGTTGGTCACTTCTGACTCGTGTCTGGCGGAGACTGCGCAGATGTTCGCAGAAGCCTAAAGAACTCGTCAGCGTTTCCACATAAACGGATAGCAGCTGATAACAGGTCAGTGATGGTTACACATCCCTCTCCGCCCCACGTGGGAATCATACCGAGGTCGTTGTTCTTGGTGATGGCTGCGGCCGCCCTGGACCGAGGTCCCTGCTGGGTGAACTGGTAGCCGAACTTCACGATGCTGGTGTTCTCCTCCAACATTTTAGCCATCTCCATCTCTGCAGAGGTGCCCAGCTGCTGCCTCTGAGGAACACACAAGCACACGGAGGTCAGGCGAGCGCTTCCTCTGCAGCACTTCAGCTGGAGGCTCCATCAGCACACAGACGTCCACGAGGCCGTGAGGGCAAAGTAATCAGCAGGGAGAATAATAACGTAGCTTTTTGCCCATTTATCAAACCAGAGTTGCCTCACGTGTTAAACACTACTGCACTAAAGGAGGAATGTGTGTTATTCTTTCCTTCATGATAAAAATAAATGAAACCTGTAAATCTAATGTACAGACAGAGGAACACTTTGGCCATAAATGAATAGACATGGTCAGCAACAATGCTTGGGTAGGCTGTGACCTTTAAATATAGATAGGAGGCCCAAAATGTACCAAGAATATACCTGCAGCACCATTTTCACCACCATCCAAGGCAGGATGGATCTATGCTTCAACATTTTTATGTCTAACTCTGTCCCTTCCCACTGAATGTCAGGACTCATTGATCTGTCCAGCGCCTAAACCCGCCTAGCCGCGCGGGTCACACAGGGCTGGAGCTTCTCTGCAGGAGTCCATTGGGTGAAAGGTGGGGTTCATACACTCACACCTACTAGTGATTTAGACTGACCAATTAGCCTGACAGTACGACTGCACTGTAAAAGCGTTAGATGGTAGAAACGATGTGAATTTGGCCTACAGTCAAGATTTGTTATGTCATCCTTCCTGCCTCGACGTGGCTGCAAGCGGCTTTGCAAGCAGCGTGTGTAAAGATATGGTCCCTTTCCACACAGTGGAGCGCAGCGGGTTTAGAGATGGTTAAAACTCTTCATCTATATAATCAACCTCTGAGCCACGAGTGTTTAATGAGCAGAAATGCCCAAACTGTATTGCCAGCTCAGAGGAAAAGTTGGAAGGACCTTTTGAGTTAAAATACTACGCAACTACTATGGATGTGTGGTCGAGCAGCACCATGGAGCCTCATATCAGCCACTGATTAGTGGAAACCGGCCAGTAGGGGCTCGCAGACTTCGTATTCCTCCGATGACCATACGCAGGGTTCCTACAGCATAAGGCAAGTTCAATTCAAGACTTTTTAATGCCACTTGAAATAAAAAGTTAAGACCAACTTCACGATAAACAAGATAAACCTGGTTGCGACAACTTCACCCAAATGTTGATTTTAACATAAAACATTACTTTCTGGCTCAGTAGACATGTTAAAGCATATTAACTGTAAACAACTACTGAACTGAATTCACAAACTTTGTTTTGTTCATTACTAAAATAAACTATAAATCAGTGCCAACTCTTTTTCGCAGCTATGGTCCGGCCGCAACAGTTTTTATTGGTTCCGCTATCGGGACGGAACCAATAATGGTTACATTGGGCCGTTTGGTAAATTTAAAAAAATATATATAATTGTATCAATTATTTTAGTGTTTGGTAAGGATTACAAAAATAAAATCCTATTTATGACCTGGTAACAATTTTAAGACCTAAGAAAGACTGATTTAAGACATTTTAATGCCAATTAAGGCCTTAGTTTTATATTACAGAATTCAATGCCTTTTAAGACTTTTTAGGGATCCGCAGGAACCCAGCATACGGGTGAGGCAACAGCAGCAGGAGTCGTGGGGCCTCAAGGAACAACCTTAAGTGTGCATTACAACAGGCCACGGCACAAATGTGGTGAAGGCAGTGATGCTGAATGTCCGGAGAAGACTGCAGTGCTTCAGCCACAGGCTACGTCTCCTCATAGGTTAAAAGTGTAACAGAGACTATAATTTGCATTTCCGAAACGTGCGCACGCCTCCTGGGGTAAATTCACATTACTTACAGGACTATTTTTTTGTACCTGCTCTTAGTGATGTTTAAAGACATAAGATTACATATAGCCAGGTAATATGCACCGTTTTCTGCTAAATAAAAAAGGTCTAAAAATGTTCTGATAATTTTTAAACCATAAATCTCTACTGTGATATATACACAGTTACCGTGAAGGGATTGGTTTTATACCGTGACAGGCATGTCTTTGGACTGTGGGCAGGCCTCACTAGATAGTTTCAGTTTTGTCCCTAGACCCGAGAGATGGTTGTGCATCTAAATTTGACATTCTCAGACCAGCAACCATATCATGAGATGCTTTATAGTGGAAAATGTAAACGATCAAAGTTGATTTACAGCGCGTGTGCAGTCATTTATCGGGTTTACATACCTGGTTGTCTATCTTGATCTCCGTGAGCGTGTCATTATCTCTCAGGGCATCAACCAAAGCTTTCACTCCTACTCCGGTGATGAAATTGGACTCCAAGTTCAAACTTCGCAGCGTCTTGTTTTCTCGCAGCATGTCACTGAACGCCTGGGAGGAGATGGAGAAGGAAAGCAGGAAAGAAAAGAAAGAAGAAAAAAAAAAAGGTGTAAATATGCAGCTACCAAGTGTCAACAGAACCATTAAAAGCCCGCAAACAAGCCCATCTCACCACAGCAACCGGGTCGTTGCTCCGTGTTGCTGCCAGGCTGAACTTTGTGACGTGTGTGTTGCTCTCCATTGCTTTGGCAAAGTCTTTCAGAGTGGGGATGGGAATGTTCTGGGAGAATTGAAACGCTGGCGTTGGTGAAAGGCGTAACTAAAACAACCGAGCTCCGGGTTTTTTAGTCTTCTGCGTACCTTGATGTTGTTGAGGTTGACCTCGGTCAAAGAGCCGTCGTTGCTTTTTACCCTCTGCAGCGTTTCTTCTACGTTAGTGGGGTTTGGAGGCTCATCGAACACTGGGTTCATCTTCTCACCTTTGACCACATCTGGAACGGACCCAACGCCAAGGATCACAATACTGACCTTTTTTCTTTAAACAGTTAAAGAGCTAAAATGTTGCTGTACTCACTGTTGTAGCCTTCTTTACTTCCAGTTCCATCAAACGTCTGATTACTGGTGACCAGCGTGTGAACACCCAGAATAGCTGTGAGCCAAAGCAGAAAAACTGGTGAGCATTAAGCACAAACTCTGCAGCTCGGTGGGAAGGTAGGATGATCTAATCTGGGTAGCACTGAGAACGGGAGGTGTTATGGTGCTCAGTCAGCCCTTTTTTCTTCCATCCATCCATCCATCATCAACACAGTAAAAGTGCCTGGGGAGAGGCTGAGAAAAAAGGGAGCTTGTATTTTTCCATCCCAAGAAAAACTAGGATCAGGCTGCATGCAGCTGCACAGATTTTCTTTTGTGTTGTCCTGAGCTACAACGCCCTGCAGGAGTCTTCCTATCCATATTCACACAATATCTGGCAGCTCACAACTCTAAAGTGAAAGAAAAGTGAAACGATGTTTGTTTTACCGTGTTATCTAAAAAGTGCGGCGTGCCTTTGTTTATCCGTTTCAGGCTCTCCTTGCCTGACCTGTCAGTTTATCTGAATGGCCATGCCTTGTGTGCAGCTGTATGTTATGTTTTATAACCTTCTCTACTGATTCCTCTGGAGTGTTCCTTGGTTTACAGAACGCCATTTGCCCACTAATGTTTCCTAACTCACCTCTCAGGTCCTCACAGAACACCTGTAGATGGACTGAAATTCACTTACAAAAAGGTTGACTGTTTTATGTAAAGCTGTGGATACGCACAAAGTCTCGTTTTCCTTTACTTTGTGTAGGTATTTCACATTAAAGTCTAATAAAATGGATTGTTTGTGGTTGTAACGTGACAAGGGTATGAAAACTTATTTAAAAGCATTCAAAGTTGATGTTTATTAGTTTTCATAGAGCCTTACCTGCTAAATCGCACAACTCTGTGTCTGAGGCACTGCAGAGAGCTTCTTCTAATTCAGGATCAAGGACCGTGACTTCGTCCTGGAAAAGTTCCTTTGGCTTCTGCTTTGGAACAAAGGCTTTACCTGTGGGGAAAGGAAAGAAGGGATGTCAGTCAGACGTGAATGGGATTGCTATTCATCAGGGATTGCTATTCATCACGCACAGAAACCACCCGCTGTGCAAATCAGTGGATGAAATGCTTGTTGTGCAAAAGTAAGATGAAGTTTCAATAAGACAAAAAAAAACTTCAAAGCAACAGACACCAACTGTTTTTTTCTACTGTCCTGTGAAAGTGTTTTTAAGTGTGATTTAAGCCTATACAGAGACAGACATGGTAAATTTTCATAAGCTATTAAAGTAAAAATGCGCGTCGGCATGAGACGACACAGCACAGAGGCCTGTAGTAGGTATGCCAGACCCGTTGGTAGCGCTGTGCCACAGAAACATGCAAAAACACTGGGCATGCACACAGACATATTACATGCTGGAGTGCATCCAGCGTCGCCGCCATATTGGATGGGTCTCTCCAGCTCCAGGCTGGCATTGGAGCCGAGGGGAGAAAACGCAGAGGGAGCAACTTTGCCCGTATTTTCTGCAGCTTACCGTTGCATAAAGCGGTGATAACTACTTAAAGTAGATCACATGGTGCACATTACCAATCTGGGCTGAGACTGGTTCTGAAGACGAGTTTTCACTTGGTGAGAAAATGCAGAAACCCAACAGATGGACCCTCATTTTATGCTTATTAATTTGTTATCGCTGTATTTAACAAACTGAGCCTGAATCACGTTGCCAAATGAAGTACCCTGGAGCTACGAAGTACCAGCACATCCAAGAAGCTGCACACAACACTTAGTTTTCTTAGTTACAGGATAGTGTGAGACACTAGAATGACAGAGAGAGGGGAAGCTACGACGTCATCGTTTAAGTAAAGATGCAGCGTGCATGAAAAGTGAAACCAGCGTTTTGAAATTAACCCACTCAGGGACCCGGTTTCATTTACAGCCTCCCTAAAACACCGCATCCATGCGGACGCACAGCCTAAGAGACATAATACCTTTGCAGACACACCTAACCACGTCTCTGTGGGGACTTAAAGCCCTCTGTGTCCTGGGAGTGTGAACGCATACTAGCAAATTCACATCTAATCTGCAAATTTGGATAATTCATGAATATCTACACATTTTCAACACAGAGATTTTAAAATCTAATCAAAAGCCGTAAAGCTGCAAAACTCACTTGGTTTAATCATGTATATAGAGGTAATAAATAGCTAAATGTATGAACCCTGTTATCACTTTGACGTTTTAACACATCAGCTCAATGGAACAAAAATTTCTTCATTGAATTTTCTTTTGTACATTTTTTTAGAGCAGCTTCAAGTCATGTGTTCCTGAAATGAACGTTAATGGTGAGAATTGGAAATGTCTCCCTTAAAAGATCGCTGCTCTGTTGTTTCACAACATCCAACAAACAAAAGCAGCTCTGTGCAGCCACGGCTTTCTGACAGCATTCCCTCGACAACCTATCAGAGGAAAGAAACCAACAATGCAGAGGAAGTCACGCAACAAAAAACTTCAGCCTAATCTAAAGTCCACTGCTGAGGCAACAAGCATTTCCAGCAGACAGAGAAGACATGCAGCGGGAGCTCTCTGCTGGCGCCCTACATGCCACCCCCCCCCCCTTCATAAAAAAAAAAACGGCAACAATGGGGCCTCCCTCTTTCTCCTCCTTCCAAGTCACTCAAGCTGTTTAAACTGTGGGCTCTGGCACTTCCTGAAAGCCAGTAAATACAGTCATTAGGCAGCATTCAGAGCCAATCCCTCTGTGGGGACGTTTAGCCCAGAGGAGGGGACAAACGAAGCCAAAACACTGTCCACTAAAAGAGTTTGTCATCTGTGTGATCTTTTACAATTGAAATGAATGAGAGTCACATAACTGGACCTTAAGGTCCGGGAAAACATACAGCAACAGGACCAATGAAAGGGCTGTGCAGAATATTTGCTGGCTATTACGGCCCAAGCGTTAATATTTCATGGTTAGAAGGCCAAAACGATATTCTACCAGATGGATGGACAGCAGTAGGTTCAACTCCGGTCAAGTCAAAAACATTTTCATAATCCCAAAGGGAAATTAAATGTTGTTGTAACTCAAGCGATTTAGGTTTATCCAAGGAGCCATTCTGGGCGATTTTATCTGTTGACAGGAAGGCTCTCCTGTAGCCGTCCATGTTACAGCAGATAGGAACAAGTTTGGTCCCGAAGGCGATCTGTTGTTGTATGAGTCTCCTGAACAGGAGCCTCAGGGTTGTCCGTCATGTTCTTCATTTAAAAAAAAACTAATCATCTCCAGAGCAGACTCCAGAACAAAGCCAGGCTCCCTGAAATCACCTTCCTCAGCATTTACTGGTTCTGGTTTCCTAATCAGGGCCGGAGCTCCGCCCACACACACCACACCACAGTGCTGAGGGGGGCGCACCAAACAAAGTCATGATTGGATGAGTGAAGCTGTGGATGGCCCTCAGTAGAAGCCAGGCCAGCCTAATTAAAGTCTACGATATTCCGACTTTCTCACTGCGCAGGACGGTCGTCTACTGCATCTACAAATGCAGAGAGGTGAGCTGAATTTTGCTGTTGCTACAAAGCCGGGTTTCCATTTACTCCTTTTAGCAGACCATAGCAAAATACAATGCATGCAGTGATATCAGAGAGTAAACCAAACCACGCATTTCCCACAAAGCTTATCAATTGTCATGTGCTTTCAGAAAACAGCAAACATGGCAGATTCTGTGTTTTACCGCAGCTTCGGTGACCGCAGCATGAGTTAATAAGGCCGACACACCCTGAAGAAACTCTGCAGCAGCTCAAAGGAGAAACAACAAGCCCGCTACGCTGAAATTAAGTCATTAGAGAGCTGCGGCGGTTTCTGCGGCATTTCCGCCGACTCTATTCACGTTATTGAACCCTGAGTCAGGCGCTCAGAACCCTGTTGGATATCAGCAGGGGGGCGAGTATAACGGGGAAGGGCCATCCAGCACATTCCAGCGAAGCACCAGCCAAAAGTGATGCAGGTTTTCCATGCTGTCAGAGGGAGTTACTGCACACATGCACAGAGAGGGGGATTAATCTCTAACTTGCTGCGGTCGCATCAGGAAAACATCTCAACTCCGTGTCTCCTCTGCAGCGAGGGGAGTTTGTTTTTTAGATCGCTGGAGGTCTCACGTGAGAAGATTCCTTCACGTGTGGAGGAGGCTTTCCATCCAGCAGTGCTGGTTGGTTAGGGTTATCCAGCCGATGAGCGTTTAGGTTATAATTAGGCTCCGTTTGAGTTTCTGCGGCGGTCCGTCTGGTTCCGCGGGTGTTTGTTAGCAGAGGCATCCTTCCCGGGGCCAATTTCCTCTGAGGTGACATCAGCCCCATCAAAGCCAAGCATGTTTCCAATTGGTTGGGAGGGATCTCTGTCTCTTAAAGACTGATGGGACTTTACGTCGCAGTCAGAGCCTTATACAACAGGAATGGTTGCAATCCTGACAGCTTATGAAAACAGCATCCCCGTTCCTTAGAGCCAAAGGTCGCTTCAATGGATACAAACTTTTACAAAGTGATTTTCTTTTGTTCCACAGCTGCACATCCTTTAACAGATTAATGAGCAGACAAAAAAAGAACGCTACAGCCTGAATCTGCACAGACATGTAGCCTGTTAAAAAAAGCAGACACTGCAAAAACAGAACTAAAATTAAGTGAAATTTTCTTGAAATCATTGTAATTTTCCTTGATTAGAGCAGGTAAATAAGACTATTTGCCAATGGAATAAGATTTTTGCACTTAAAATAGGAACAATTCATCTCCATTGTCTTATTTCAAGTGCAGGATGTCCAATTACGTTATTTTAGAGATGAATTGTTCCTGTTTTAAGTGAAAAAATCTCATTCTACTGGCAAATAGTCTTATCTACCTGCTCAAATCAAGGAAAAATACACTCATTTCAAGAAATTTTTTACTTATTTTTGGTTCCCTTTTTGCAGTGGAGACTTACAGGTCTGGAACATAAAAACAATGCACGCGCTGTGTGAAATGCACCTTTACTGGTCTGTCAAAGCTCCAGCATTCAACGTTTCACACACTGGTGACTTTTCCTTTCATGCACTTCACACGTTGTTCTAACAAGCCTGGCAAAGTGACGAGAGGAGCTGCAGTGTGAAGGTGAGATTTGTAACCAGTGAGGTGACGCACACTATATTAAAAAGGGGACATGCGCATATTTCAAGACACGGCTACGAGAATTACAGGTTTCTCCCACAGACGTGCTACCAGGAGGATAGTTCAGATTAGCGTGCCAATCTACGTTTCTTACACTTTTACATGCTGAAGAGGGCTGCAGGATTCAGGCAAATTAACTATGATGCAATCACAACAACAATATAAATGACTAGCAACCCTCATTTTCTGGACACCTTCCTTTCTTTAGCATGATGCATGTCTCCACTCTATGAACTTTAGCATGTCAGCCATTAAAGAAATACAACTAGTGTGGACACTGTGTTTTCTACATTGCACACGCTGATATCGTGTTGATGTGCAGCTCTAATGCTGAAGCTGACTGAGGCTTTAACTGAAGTAAATTCACCATCAAGGCGATAAAACCTGGACCTGGTTGATATTTTCCCTCTGCATCACCATACGGAGCGCGCCTAACTGCATCAAACTAAATTAAAAATGATTAAAAACACAACCAAGCTGCTAAAATGCTGCTTTAAAGGCATACTATGCAACATTTTTCAGTTAATTAATGTGTTCCATACCGTTTTGGATGATTAAATGAGTCATTTCAGGTCAAACTAAGGTTTTCTCGGCCGCCCTGGTGGTCTGTGGGGGAAATACCGCACTTGCAATGGCGTACCGCGCACGTGACGTCACCGACTCAAGAGCAACGCCCCTTTTGCCGCTTAGGTAGGGCATACAGGTAGAGAACGCCCGTAGCAACCAGCTATTACACGCACAACAGAACCAGCGATATGACCGACTTTACAGCCGTTAAACTTTCCCAAGACGATGTCCCAGGCGCACGGATTACTGGTCGAACTGTCGAAGAACACACCAACCTTCAGCTCAAACGATGGCTTGAGTGTCGAGGGCTTAAAAAGACCGGAAAACGGGCCGAGTTGATGGAACGGTAAGCTTTGTTTTTTTTTTCATGGCGTCGGACGTTTTTTTGTTTGTAATCACCATCCAGGGATCGGTATATGTTTAATGTTTGTCTTATTTGAAATGTTTTTGAGTAAGCTATCCTGGTAGCAGGGTATCATGTTAGCGCCTGCTACCATGATAGCCTATATGCTGTCATGGTAGCAGGCGCTACTTTATTAACATGTCGGCCACCAAAATACTCTTACCTTGACTTGATGTCGCTGGAATTGGGTCAGGATGTTCTTCAGTTGGGCCCTTTCCTCCGATAAAATGCTTGCTACATATGTACTTGAATTTGGTAACTTTTTCCGGGTTGAACTGTTGTGTAGGCCGACCGCCCCGGTGTTCCAAGCACACACATTTCTCCTTGGCAGTCTTGAAGAAAACATCCTTCATATGCGGCCGATCAGCGTACCTCGAGTCGCTGTTGCACGTTCCATAGCAACAATGTTTAAAAACCATGGTCTTAGATTTGGAAAAAGCAGTCGTTTACAGAGTAAAACCTAGGCTAACGCACGTCTCTTTTACAGCAAAACAGCGGCGGACTATGCAAGCTTGCCCTACTGCGTACCACGTGATGTGACGTTACGTTTCTAAAAATAGCTCGCTCGCGGTACGCTATTGCAAGAGCTCACGGCCTGCACACACAGGCTCAGAAGTCTTGCTTTACAGCGAGAACTCCATGTGTTTTTGCCCTGCAATTCACGCGCGAAAGCAACAACAAAGAACCGTGTGTTAACCTCAAATAAACATGCAAGCATATCAAGTTTTATTATTATTATTATTATTATTATTTTTTTTATTTTTTATGTTGGCAAGACGCTACCCCGGCGGCCTCGCCAAGATAGCGCTGCAGGAAACCCTGATGTTCATACCTTCACTGTGTTAGTCATTGTTTGTACTGCCGTTTTTTCCACTTTTCGTTGCGTTCGCCTGTCTGCTAAGCTCAAAACAACCGCGCCTGGCTTGACGGAGAAACCAGAACAGCTGAGCATCTTTACGACAGTGCACTTTTACTTTCGCCCTCTGGGGGGAGCCTCGCTGGAAAATCAACCCCGGTTGCATAGTATACCTTTAAATCAAAGTAGATTTTTTCTCTCTCAAATTTGGCAGAAGCGTGACAGCAGGCTTTAAAGAACTTCTTCTGACTACCAGTAATGAAAGCACATGTTTAAGGGGTTCAGCAGCAAACTGGCCTCCACCTCTGAAACTCCCTGCCTCCCATTACTTGGTAGAAAACCCGGCCTTCCCCACATTGCTGTACGGCGCACAGGAGCAGACATGATCTAACAATACCTGCAGCAGACGGCAGATCAGTGATTACTGCCGTGTGTCTTCTCCTGATTCACCCTGAATCTCTGCAGATATTCAGTTATTAACCTGCGACTGACCAGTTGTCAGTCTGGTGTTACTGTTCAAACGAAGGCTCATCATCGCTGCTACGTTTCTGTTGTGTAAACATTTATGTTCAGCTTCAGTAACAATACTCACTAACCCAGAATCAATATGCAGAGGTCAAAATACACAAATTAACTTAAAGGAGGTGAAGAACAGTAGAGAAGAGGAGCAGCGTTTCCCCTACCGTCATCCATCACACGCTCCCCCTAGAACATCACGGGACGCAGTAATTGTTCACAGTTAATGTAGTTAAATGTATTATCTAAATAACGGCAGACCGTGAGCCATTTCTGTCCCTATGCGGTCGCTCCGCGGCTTTCAGCTCTTTGTGTTGCCGACCCAACACTCACGCCAAGTCATGTGCTCCCGGCCAGCAGACAGAAATATGTTGCAACTAGCGCCGGATGATATAGGAAAAAAAAGTATATCGATAAAATAGAAATTATATTGATCGATATTGATAATTATCAACAATTTCAAAACATATTTAAAGCGCAGCCCTGGACATTTTATGCTGTTGATTAAACAGCCTCATTTTAGATTACAGAACATACAAACACTGAATTCAAACTAAACCCTTTATTCAACCAATTTATTTTTACCAAAACTGCACGTTCCTAAAAATAAAAAACAAAAAACAAAAAAATGGAAAATCGGGAAAAAAAAAAAAAAACGTGCTTTCTAAACTCTTTGAAGGGGGTGGAGCTTGGTGATGGAGCGGTCCTGGGTCTGTGTTTGTGATTGGTTGGGAGGATTTAATGACTGTAATATTAACCTACATGGCTAGATTGCAAAAGGAACATTTTTATTCTATTGAACTTTTTATTGAGCTGTTTTTCCATCATCGACGTAAATCTGTTGATTAATATATATTGTTATTGAATTATCATCCAGGCTTAGTTGCAACCTTTAAATTTGACAAAAGCTGGACAAACATAGGTGAGCGAGATCAGAGAAAAAGTCTGAGAGACCAACTGAACCCCTGAGTATTTGTGTTTCTTATAACGCACCAAATCACGTGATCACTGGCAGCACTTACTCTCCTATGAGAAGCAGCAGGAGTTACTTGTACCAGGAGGGGAGAGTATTTAGAGTAACCAGAGTGTTTCATGCCCTGCCCAACACACAGCGATACTGTAGATTAAAGATTGAAAGGTGGACAGACAGAAAGAGATAAAAGACGGAGAGACAGATAAAAAGATAAAAGAAATGGAGAGATATAAATATATAAAATACAGTACAGAGGTGACCTACTGCCCCCAGCAGTAGCTTTTAGTGTCATATCTTGTATCACTTTTAGTCAAAAATTTTAGAAATTCAATTATCATTTTGCACTAAAGGGCAAACTGAAGCTGAAAGTTGTTCAGGGGAATTTTAGGTTTGGGTTACATGCCCTGATGTTAGGATAACAATGCCACTGATGTTATCTTTTGTAGGCAGACACCCTGCAAACAAAAACACAGAGGCACATAATTCCAGCCAAACCAAGTAGGACCGCGCCTTTAAAACACTTTCTCAGAGAGATTCTCTCTAACATTACCAAATAATAAAGAAAAAATGGTCTCAAGTTAAACATGCTGCAACCCTTTATAAATACACAATATCAATGACCGGGCTAGAATCTTTCCTGATACCGATTTAAATGTTATTTAAATGTTATTTCCATTTAACGGCCAAAACCAGGGATTGGATTCTGCAGTTTTATACTCCCCTCAGCGTGGCAATATTTCTCTAAGCTACTGCAAAAGTTAGACATGAAGTTTAAACTCTTAAGAAGTGTACGTACACAGTCTGGAAACCTGCAGCAAGAACGTGAGCAAAAAAGGTAGAGTCACGGTCAGCAATCCCTTCAGGCGACTTAATCTAAGCCTTTTTTTACTGTTCAGAGGGAGAACAGTTCAGTCTTACAACAATCAGGCAACTAGCCGAGCGAAGTGAACGGAGGAGCCTTCAATACAACATGCTGCAGCTAGGAGGGAGCCTGACACGCACCTTTTCTCTCCCCAGTGAAGGGCACGATGTCGTCTCTGTCCTTGTACTCCATGGCCTCCTTCTCCAGGTATTTCAGCAGTCGCTCCCTGTTGAACGGTCCGGTAGCCGTCTTGTCGGTCTGATCTTTCTGCCGTAAACCGGCTGGAAGGAGGGCGTTCTGCAGATGGAAGGACGAGGAGGATTTTGAAGCCACGTGCCATGACCAGGTTTTACACATTATATTGTTTCTCATTTATGCAATTAAGGGAGTATCGTGGAGAAACTGTCACACAAAGGGATAGATGTTTTATTATACTGTTTTACTGTTATTTAGTCTCTCCCAGACAATGTTAGGGAGAAGCAAAAAAATTTAACTTTTAAATGATTCCCCATTGCAACAGTGGCAGCGTTCATAAGAAAGGAGAGAGAAGGACAGGATGGACAACAGGCTCAATCGTCTGATTATAAGAGGCTGCAGGGACTTCCACAGAGGAGAACAGCTGACATGCAGGTCTGTGAACTATATTTACTGAATTTGTAATGATAACTATGGGTAAAACAAACTTTAACTTGGGGATGAGAGAAGTAGAGGTATGTAAGGTTAGCACACATGCTGCTTTATGCTTGACGCACATTGGTTCCACGCAGAAATGAGACATGCGGTCACAATGTCTGCAGCATTAAAGCCTTTTAATGTTGTGTCTGCGTTACATTAATGCACAGTCTTCTGTGTATATAGCTCTAGATTCTGTATATATATATATCTATATCTATATATATCTATATCTATATATCTATATCTATATCTATATCTATATCTATCTATATATATATATATATATATATATATATATATATATATATATATATATATATATATATATATATATATATATCATCAACACCAAGTCAAATTCCTTGTAAGTGCAAACCCACTTGGCAATAAACTTGTTTCTGATTCTGATTCTTACCTTCTTCAAAGAGTGACAGCGATTTCTGTCCAGGAATTGTTAGCAATTTGTTGATCACCGTGTTCTTTTTGGGCCGAATCATAAAGATCTCTATATTTACGAACCTCCGGCTAGGAGCGCTAACTCATCCGCCATGTTTTCAGTGATTGTTCGCGTAGTTACAAATTTCCCCATGTGCGCGGAGCAGAAACTTTTGGCCGTGCGGAGGTCGTGGGCGCCAAAATCACGCCATTTGGCCGCGTGAACCTCACGGATGCATTAGGCATAAAGCAAACTTAAGGGGAGCAAAGACTGCTGTAAAGCATCACTGGGTCACACGACCCATTCAGAGCCGGCTCTGACATTCTGAAGTTACATAGCCGAGTTTTTGAGAAGGGCAGCCTGCCCTGAGCATCTATATGTGCCAAATGCTGTATATTGACCTGCAAAACCATTTAATAGAGCCCAAATTAAGCTAATACTTGGGTCAAAACTGACACAGTGCTGCTTTAAATTATGGCTGTAAGAGCAGCAACTGAAAGCAACTTAAAGCTGAAAGAAAAGTGGATCTGCAAACCAGTTTGCTTGGATCTGCTTGGCTTAGATAAAAAAGTTATTTTTCCTACTATCAGATCAGCATCAGAGCGAGAGGTATGAGCCTACAGATAAAAAGGGTGTGTGAAAGGGTGATTTAAAGCACTCCAGGTAAACCAACAGTTTAAATTAACTGAATAATTATCTTTACTGAATAAATGAATTAAAATCAGGTTTTCAGGTCCTGAATCTGACATTAAACCGGTTCCTCTATCACAGCCCCCCTCTCTTCCACATAGCTCCCCCATCCCTCACCGGGCCCTGACCTCAGGATCCACCTCCTCCAGGACCGACTCCAGCTGTTTGAGCTCCTCCTCCGACAGCTTGCCGAGGATTTCGTCTTCATCGATATCCTTGTACTTTTCAAGGTCCTTCTTAAACGACTCCGCCATGGTGGCTAAAGCTTGCTGGGCAACCACGAACGGCAAACTGCAGCCACTCTGTTCCTGCTCACTCTCTCTGCTCCAGATCAGGGAGAAGGGGGGGCTTCTCTATCTGTGGGCAGAGAAGAAGAAATTAATAAGCTTATCGAGTCAAGATAGTGCAGAAAACCCGCCCCACACACTGACAAATCCACACGGAGAGTGGAGATTAACGAGGCTAACCCGCGCTTGTGAAACAATAGTGGAACGCAGCTGTGCTGGAAAACAGCCTTGTCCTGCAGTGATGCAACACACAGCTGGAACAAAGGATGAACTTTCTCAGGCTCTGACAAATCATCTGACTACTGCAGGAAGGATCGGGAAAAACAAAAATAAATAAATAAATAAATAAAAAAAACTCTTCCTCTGTGCAAATGATATGTAAAGCATCATCAAGTTCAAAGAACAAAACAGAAGCTTTTAGTGGTTTTGGGAAATCCAAATTGATAATCTTGTTTGGGGACTAACAACAATAGTTAAGATTAAATAAACTTTAGATAAGTGGATTGGCAGGAACATATATATACAGTTCCCCTAAATGAGGAGGATCCAGCCTCCAGTCGCCTCTCCCACGCCACAGTTTAACTCTTATAATGACCTCATCGTTTCCAGATCGCCGGCAGGACTTGACAGCAGCGCCTCCTTATCACGCCAGGACGTTTGTTTATACGCAGACATATTTGATGTGTATTGATGTTTTCACCTGATGCAACTTAATGTTTGTGACTGGTCTCACAACCAGTGACCGTTCCGATGTGTTCATGATGTTTTTATGTTTTCACGTTGAACCGCGTCCTGCTGTAATGTGCTATAACAAATAAACTTGACTTTTACGCAGGCAGCATTCACAGGCAGGGAGATCTAAATTATCTTTTACATATCTGAGAACTTCATTCATGGCAGGTGAGTTGAACCGGCATTCCTGAACGCTGTTGCGCTTCACTTTTGCAAAGGGTTCTGTCAACATGTGGTGTCAGCTCCTCGGCGCTGCCTGATTGATTATTTATGTCCAGAAAGCTGTTTAAAGTCTCATTCTGTCTCCTACACTGTTCACTTCCTCGTCTCCTCGGCCAATCCTCTCCTGCATCGGAGTACTGCTGCATCTGTTTATTTAGGAACTGTCAAAGTTTCTATGACTGCCAGCAGATAAAGTTAAATGTCACTCCTAATTATAATCACCGCAAAGAAATATTACAATCAACAGCATTGATCTCTGCCAAAAGATTAAACTCTCACTGAAAACCAGACTCGGTGCAGTTCAATCAACCTTCGTCCGAATGTGGACTTTTATTGCTTCGCTTTTAGCGTTCTGACCGTAAAACAATTCAAACAGACATTGAAAATGACCCAAATGACCACAGGATTAAAGGAGCAATAAGTAATAATGACACCTAGTGGTTAAAAATGAAACAACACATACACAATGCCTTTCACGGAGGCCAGCCATTTACTCAACGGTCCGTTGTTGCTGTGAAACTCGACTGAATTTTTACTTTAAAAAGGTATGTTGTTACGTTATATGCCCAAATAAAGAAAAAAAAAAAAAGACCAAAAACCGTTTGATCATGATAAAATAAAGCTATATACACCAAGCCTCTATCTTGATAGTGTTTTGCTGGTCCTTTTTGAGGCTAAATAGAATCCAGCTCTGGGAGCAATTAGACATAAACAGACATGGAGCCATCTACCAGAAGTATCGCAGAACAATCATAATGCTGGTTTGCTTAATCAATAAAACACTTATAAATAATGCCGGACCAAGCCTGACCCTCTGCAAAGCCTTGCAGTAAAGCGGCAGCTCGGCGTCATTGAAAACCAACCTCTTGAAATCATAAATTTTTTTGCTTTTTTTTCCCCACTAGATTTTGGACCATTCTTCATTGTTTCACTGGGAGATGCTAATAGCTGTTAGCTGCTTCCTTGTTTAAGCCCCTCCTGTGAAAGCGCAGTAGTTGTACTTCCTGTTATTAAAAATAAACACGAAAGGCTTTATTTACCAACTAACTGAACAAATACAAGGCGTAAAACGTCAGTAATAACTAATACGCCAGCAGGACGTGATAATCTTTATAAAAACTTTGCATGCAACCAGAGGGGGCTCGAGGCTCACTGCGCTTTTAGATTGGCTACACGTCACATTCAACACTTGTTCGTCTTCGGGGGGACACCAGACACGCTAGGATATCGGGCCAAGACAATCCAACATGTTGAATATCTCTGATTTGAGGTCGAGCGGACCAGATCACTCTTAACACACAATCTTAAGAGACATGCCGATAGTTGGCGCCTCTCAGAAGGGGGAGATCGGGGCAGAAATCGGGCTAAAAATCCTGTCATGTGAACGTTAACACAGGATAGGTCTATGATGCTGTATTCTGTTCTATCTCTGGTCTACTCATTGGTACACTTTTATTTACAAGGCCCTTCTTGAATTACTGCCCTCTTACATTTGTACCTTACTTACACAGAAAAGCATGGCCTTTTATGCCCTGAGATCCAACGATCAGCTGTTGCTCATTGTTCCTTTTGCCCACACAGAGCCAGGGAAGAAAGCCTTTAGCTACGCAGCTCCTTGTGAATGGATTTTTTTTACAGAGAGACTGGAAGTTGACGGAGTTTTTATCCTTAAATGCTTTTAGGTTGAAAATGAGAGAAATTGAGATGGTCTCAGATATCTGTAATTGTCTTACTTTATATGCTGGGGTGTTTTATGTTCCTGTCATTTAATCAAATGTATCTCTTGGCTAGGACTCCCTTGAAAAAGAGGTTTTTAATCTAAATGGGATTTTTTTCCCCCTGGTTAAATAAAGGTTAAATAAATAAAAAAATACTTCTCTTTCTTGCTTCAATGTTCGCAAGCTTCTGCTCTTTTGCTAAGACAAAATACCAAATACTGCGCTGCGTTTTGGGAACCCTGGGCACTCATATGATTGGCTGAGGAACCAGGAAGTAAACAGGGGCTACACTCTGCACCGAAGTAGTTCTGGACCGTACTTCTAGGTTTGAAAAGAGGAAAACCTGACTAAGACATTGTTGATGGAGAGGACCGATTGTTTACAGGGAATGTTATTTCCATCCCAGGTGAACGATGAGAATAATTTAGTTTGATCTTAAAGTAGATATCGAATTGCTCCTTTAAGATAAATAACAAACAGAACATAACCATACAGAAGACAATGCTATAGATCTGAAGATGAAAACTGACCTGTGCTGGATAGGTAGGGGCCGGTTACAGGGAGCAACGTACAGAAAGACTTAAAAAAGTTCTGGCTTTCACTGAAAAATGTTCTGCCGGCTGTTCCTGTGGTTTAAGGTTCCTTTAATGGGATAATACCAGCGGTATTTCCCAACTGCATTTAGCACAGAGTGACGCAGCACGGCTCTCTGCTATCTTTGGCCATGCACTGCTGATCAATCCTAGAGCTAAATGAAACAGTGTTTATTCAATATGTTTGGTCTTTTTTCAGTATTGAACAAAAGCAATTAATCACGCTAGACACGTTTGTTTCATTTTGGGGCGAAACACAGTGATTCTGTGCTGTCTTCGCTCCTGGTCACCTCACCCTAAGGATCTCTCCACCTGCACCGTCCCTGGGGCTGAATCACATCTTAATCCTTTGGCAGAAAGACAATTCTCATCAATCCAAATAATATGCAAATAAATCTAAATAAAGAAAACACATGTGCAGTCATCTGTGCTGCCTTCAAAAATAAGTACTGCCAGTTGTTTCCAGTGACATCACCGACCCTTGCAGCTTGATTCAGGAAAGAGAAATTGAACATATGAAAAAAAAAAGCACACATAAAAAATGAAGAAATACTGTGACCCAGGACCTGGAAAGAAACCATTTAAGGCCCTTATACCAAGATTAGGTCACCTTAGCACTATTTATGCAGACGCCACCCAACTTTCTCCTGCACTCATGGTCACGATGCATCATTGATGCCGTTCAATGGCGGGCCAGGTTAAGTGAGACCCAGTGGTTTCAAGTGTGCAGGCAGGAGGAGTAATGGAGCATACAGGGATAACGATGGCGACGGGTGGGCTCCGGCTAAGGTGGAGACACCGAGGAAGATCCATTAGCCCGACCAGATTGATTCCCTTCTCCCTCTCCTCTCCGTTAATCCTCCAGGACAACAACAGACGGCTAAACGCCGGCAACACAGCACACTTGTGAGCTCGACACTCACCTTGGCCTTACCCTCGCCGACTTGTGGACTCGGACTACAAGAAGGAGGCACAAACCTAACGGCTTAATGTTGTTTGACAGGCTACATGTTTTCCACATTTTTTTCCCCTTTTCCCCTCCGACTGGAGCCGTCGCTGTAATCTCGAGGTTAAAGCACATGACCCCTGTTAGCGAAAACAACCGATTCACTTTAACGCCGTTATCTACTTTTCTTTCTTTCGACAAATATCCAATTTGTCTCAACTATGCGTACTTCGAAAAGACTGAAGCTGGAGGACGAACAACGTGGAGCTCAAAGACGAGACAGGAAGCCATAAGTAGGGCTTAATTATTATAGAACAACGCCCCGACCGTGCAGAAATAGACTATAGTTAGAATAACCAGGCTGTGAAGCCCATGGGAGTCAGCGCTGAACTTCCTCCTCCGGTTTTTATTCTCCTCCCTCTGTCTCCCATCCACCCTGTCGTTACTCTCCTCGCTGGTTTCTGCGATCAGTCTCCAGAGGTGAACAGCAGTGGAAGAGAAATGATAGAAAACAGATGGACTCAGAGAGAGCAACACGACGTCATGTGAAAGCAGTAAAGGAGGAGATCTTGCATCTAAGCTGCAGCTGGGCATATATATATATATATATATATATATATAAAATGCGAGATGCTGTCTTTGTCATGTTTTGCATAAACCTAACAATTCCCAGACAGGAAGTGGGTTGTTTTCCTCAACAAACAGCCATGGTTTGTATATTTCCCAGCAGTCCGACTGCAATCTATAATGTTATACATGATGAGTGATCGTGTCTTTTGGAAAAAAATAAAATAAAAACAAAAGCCATTACAAAAAACAAGATTAGAAATGTTGCAAGTTTGAAGGAAGCCTGTTCATTTCACGTCTTTTCCTGAAACCAATTGTCCCCGGCTCACTTTTTTTCTGGCCCCACGCCAGGCTTCAGTCTCCACTGAAAAGGTATGCGGATAAGAACAAAAAAAAAAAAAACACTTGTTCAGATGTGGCTGGGGAAAAACAGTGCAGCAAAATAGTATCACCCAGAATGTAAAATAAAAAACAAACACACGTCTGCCTGATAGTTATAGTAATACCTGCCTATCAGCTTCAGTCAGGCCACCAGGATTTAAAGAGAAACTTCACGTCTGTGAGTGAGACTTGGACCACACCCTTCATTCACGGAGCACACAGATACAGGCTCACTTCAAGCTGCTGAACAGGCAGCGAGGTAAGATCACTTGCTGACAAAAAAAAAAAAAAAAAAAAAAAAGGCACAGCAGGCCCCGCACCTCCCTAACAACCCGTAAAACCACCTTTATCAAGAATGGTCCACACTCCTGTGAGTCATCCCAGCAGCAGAAAGCACCTTTGGAAAGCCTGCAGCTCCTGTCTTTTGGTCCGGCACACAGACACATCCCCCTGTCTAACGCTGGCATTGTCTGTGTCACGGGAATGGCCGGAAACTTTAAGAAACATGCCATATTTTACTTTAGATATAAAAAAAAATACAATAATTTGCATTATAAAGCCTAGAATGACCAGAGATTGCTTAGCTCCGGCATTAAAATCACAGCAGAAAACATTACTTAGGAGACACTTTAGCTGTCATCATCTTCTGGTGGGGTAGAAAAAAAAAAAACACTGTTTATCCAAAGGCGTTAGCTAAAGCTCCCCCTGACCTGTTTATGATATAAAAGTGACATTAAATGATCACCGCCAGCCGGAACCTCCCACGCCTTTAGTTATGTAAAAAAGTTACAACCAAGCGAAGCCCTCGGTGGGAAACTTTCGCTGGTAACCAGGCTACATTTCGTCGGACGCAGTGCGCGGTGAATGAGACGTGGGAGCTAACGCGCTAACCTTTTGGAGATGACTCAAGTCGCTAGCCGTCGAGCTAAACCCCGCGGCGGTACGACTCTCCAGCCGGCCTCGCCCCTGAATTCATGCGGTTATTTGGGTCGACGCAGAGCGGCCGCTTTCCTCACCTGGGTTAAAAGACACGTCTCTGGGTAAAAGTCCGAACAGCACCAGACTTCCAGCTGACGGCGGCGGCGGAGACTCCCGTGTGTGTGTCTGTGTGTGTGTGGTGGTTTGTCACTCGGTCCGAGCCAAGGGCGGTAACACCACAGACATCATATACGTAGACGCGTCGTAGGGCGCAGGTTCGCACGTCAACGTCACCGCCATATTGTATGTGGCAGAAAAAAGTTCAGTTCTGGTATTGTGAACGTGAATCAGAGAAGATGCCTCATTCGGTGCTGCAATAAATACACACACACACACACACACACACACATATATATATATATATATATATATATATATATATATATATATATATATATATATATATATATATATATATATATATATATATATATATATATATATATATATATATATATATATATTTATATTTGTGTGTGTATATGTTCTGAGAATCGATTTGTTAAATCTAAACATTGTTGTCTTCATTATTTCATAAAACCGCGTCACATGTGAACCTTTAGGAACAGACTTTTTGGGTGAGTATTAAAGAGGTAAAATTAATAAAATGAGAGAAAAAAGTCCTAGGTCAATAAAGTAAAAATAAACAAACAAACACAAAAGTGATAATGTTATGATAAAAACGTCATATCATGAGAATTAAGGGGGAACATTTCCAGAATACACATAGTTTGCAGAATTATTTTACTCCTGGAGTAATAGGGCCAGGTTAGATTATTTTAAATATTTTTATTCTTTAGGAGAATAAATTCAGGAGAATGAAGCTAAAGGGATACGAAAATAAACTTGTAATATTACAAAAAAAAAAATACTATGAATACAAAGTATATTCAGAGATTAAAGTCCCTCTGATACTGTTTAAGTGACTGAGTAACTGCAGATTTGCCACATTTAAGATGGCGGACGCTCTGACGCATCGCAGCATAGGCAGAACTCGTGGCATGGCCTCATCCTGGGCACTGTTTCAGGGTATACCTTTGCTGTCAAGAAAGTCTTCTATATAATCCAAATCGCTCTCAGATGATGATGATAAATCCATGAAACTCCATCACTATCGCTAAATAATCACTCTCTGCCGCACCGGTCGTCGCCATCTTGGATAATAGAGCCTGTTCTTCTTCTACTACTACTTCTTCTTCTTCTTCTGTTGTGTTTTCTGGCAGTTTACATCCTGTGTGCATTACCGCAATCAGCTGGACGGAGATGTAATTTAGAAATATATTTTCCTATATATCTTTATATCTTAATGAAACTAAATTATATCTATACTTACACACTCACACACACATACACACTAAATCCTCCCAGCTAATTCTGTATCTTTTAAATATTTAATAAGTGCTTATTAAATATTATATTATAGGGAAGCATCTGATTGACTTTTCACGTTAAAAATCTATTTTGAAATTATCAACCATTAAGCAGATATTAAACAGACATTTCTTTGTGATTTTTTTTCTTTATTGGTCTAATGAACAATGAACAATAAACAATAAAAACACGGAGGCTTTGGACCGGCCGGCCCGTCTAGTACTCCTCCCCCTCCTCATCTTCTCCCTCGATGGAGTCGACCCCCACCTCCTCGTAGTCCTTCTCCAGGGCGGCCATGTCCTCGCGGGCCTCGGAGAACTCCCCCTCCTCCATGCCCTCGCCCACGTACCAGTGGACGAAGGCCCTCTTGGCGTACATGAGGTCAAACTTGTGGTTGAGCCGGGCCCAGGCCTCGGCGATGGCCGTGGTGTTGCTGAGCATGCACACGGCCCTCTGCACCTTGGCCAGATCTCCTCCAGGAACCACCGTGGGAGGCTGGTAGTTGATGCCTACCTTGAAGCCGGTGGGACACCAGTCCACGAACTGGATTCTGCGCTTGGTCTTGATGGCGGCGTTGACGTCTTTGGGCACCACGTCGCCACGGTACAGCAGGCAGCACGCCATGTACTTGCCGTGGCGAGGGTCGCACTTCACCATCTGGTTGGCCGGATCGAAGCAGGCGTTGGTGATCTCGGCCACAGTCAGCTGCTCGTGGTACGCCTTCTCGGCGGAGATGACCGGGGCGTAGGTGGCCAGGGGGAAGTGGATCCGGGGGTACGGCACCAGGTTGGTCTGGAACTCAGTCAGGTCCACGTTCAGAGCGCCGTCGAAGCGCAGAGACGCGGTGATGGAGGACACGATCTGGCTGATCAGCCTGTTCAGGTTGGTGTAGGTGGGACGGCCGATGTCCAGGTTCCTGCGGCAGATGTCGAAGATGGCCTCGTTGTCCACCATGAAGACGCAGTCCGAGTGCTCCAGGGTGGTGTGGGTGGTGAGGATGGTGTTGTAGGGCTCCACCACGGCCGTAGACACCTGAGGCGCCGGGTAGACGGCGAACTCCAGCTTGGACTTCTTGCCGTAGTCCACGGACAGGTGCTCCATCAGCAGGGAGGTGAAACCGGAGCCGGTTCCTCCACCGAAGCTGTGGAAGACCAGGAAGCCCTGAAGCCCGGTGCACTGGTCCGCCTGAGGACACACAACCAAGATGGAGGCTTCAGAACGTTTCTCAGCCCACTTCAGAGGCAGCTGCATTATTCAACTCACGCTCACCAGAACCAGTTAACATGGTCCTCACACACACACGCGTCTACCCACCATTTTGCGGATCCTGTGCAGAACCGGGTCAATCATCTCCTTCCCGATGGTGTAGTGTCCCCGGGCGTAGTTGTAAGCGGAGTCCTCCTTCCCGGTGATCAGCTGCTCGGGGTGGAACAGCTGCCTGTAGGTGCCGGTGCGCACTTCATCTGAGGAGAGACGCTCGTTTTAATCAACAATTTAGTGGCTTCGGTTACGACTGAGGCCAAAAAAGATGCTACTCACCGATGATGGTGGGCTCCAGGTCCACAAAGACGGCTCTGGGGACGTGCTTCCCCGCCTCGGTCTCACTGAAGAAGGTGTTGAACAAGTCGTCTCCTCCTCCGATGGTCACGTCGCTCGGCATCTGGCCGTCCGGCTGGATCCCGTGTTCAAGGCAGTAGAGTTCCCAGCAGGCGTTCCCGATCTGGACGCCGGCCTGGCCCACGTGGACGGAGATGCACTCACGCTGGAGGAGGAAGGAGGCAAAGTTAAAAAGAAGCTCAATAAAACCACAACCTACAAGCCTGGTGGAACAAAACGGCTTTCAGCTGCTTTTTAAAAACCATGATCGCAAAATAACTAAAAATGGTTCAAAAAACTTCAATTAGCTAATGTGTGCTAATGATGTGGTTTCCATGACAACAAAGGTTGAGCTGCTCATCTTTACTAGAACAGGGACAGAAATAAACCATCTTTTTCTTTCATTTGCAGCAGAATTTCTATTTTTCATCAGATTTTCTGAAGATGACGGGGATTTCTTAAGCTGGTGGCAGAGAAAAAAGCCACAAAACAAATGACTTCTTAGCAAAGATGGCCTGAAATGTGCTTTCCATGCCAGCTAACTTTGGGACATTTCAGCCTGAAATGACCTGGAGCCACACATGACCCTGATTGGCTCCTGGCTGCATTTCCTCTTTCTCTAGAATGCAAATCATGATTTATTCTTCCTCAGTGGGGAAATTGAAATGATAAAATAACATAAAAACCATGATCATTTTTATTGGGGGGGGGGGGGGGGGGGGGGGTCCGAGTCCGACTAAGCTTTCATTTACCTCCTCCTCTTGCGCGACAATCAATCGATCGTGGCGCTCAACACAGTCTGATTGGTCAAAGGTCTCCATAAACCCGCCCCCAGCTCAGTCAGCCGGTTCTGTCCGCTGGTCCAAAGTTGTTGCTTAGGCAGAACATGGATACCGGTGGAGACAGAACCGGTGTTAATCAAGCAGCAGCAGAACTTTAAAGGGAAATCCATTTGGGTTCTCCGAGTTCCGCGTTTTTCAAACGGGTTCCCTGATCACGTGACTGGCATCGCGACCGTTTGGATCAACGGCGGGAACTAAAACCGTTAGAGACGTTGGATCAGTTTTAAAAAGGCACAAAGACTGACTAACGGCAATAACGGTGAATATTAAAGCAGTTTTCAGAAAAAAAGCCCAGATAAACCTAAAAATGACGAAATTTTCTCCTTATTATATGTTATACTTTCAATTATTTTATACCGTATCGATATTTATGGTTCTCTTTCTACTCGGGAGCAGTGAAACGTAAATTAGCTCAAATGTGCACCGTTAATGTGCAGCTGAACGAAAATAATTTATTGAATAAAGTCTGACTAAGTATTTTTGTGCCTAAAGACGTCAGGAAAAATCAGTAAGTGAACTAAAATCTTCTTCGCTACGCTTCTGCGGAGTTAAAACTGTCGTTTTTGACACAATGAACAACCGGTTCATCTTCCCTGAAATAACTCTATAAGCTTACATTCCAATAAAACTCTCCTTAAACCTTTAAAACTACTCTTACCATGTTTTCGTCGTGGTATTGACTTTTGAAATGGTATTGAAATTTGGAAATGTCGGCTATCTTCGATGGAAGACAAAATGAGAAAAGTTCGGAAGGTTCGTTCCAAGACTTAAAGTGGACTGTTCCATTAGGCTGTGTGTGTGGGGGGGTGGACTTTACCACTGAGGGAGCGAAATCACAAGAACCAACTAAAACCTCATAAATCAAACCTAAAAACAAAAAAATATATATTTATAATGTTTTATCAAGAGTCCCATCATTGTATATACTTCATTTATACAGGTTTTATCCGGTTTAAGTCTCCGATTTGATAGTTTTAATGAAGAACTATATTACCCAGAGTGCTATGCAAAACCATCGCATTGTTGCCTGGCAACAAGTTAACGGCCATGAAGAAGCATAGATATCCATAATAAATGGATGGATTTGTCCCGCCCTCCCACGAATAAAATAAGATGAACGTGTTCTTAAGTATAGTAACACATATGATCATCTATTTATATATATTTGTTGTGTTTAATGTAAACTAAGCAGACGTCTAAATGTAGTATTTTTTTTATTTACCGGATATTTGGAGGGGGAAAAAATGTTTTTTCATCAAATTCAACGTTTTTCCTTTCCTTTCCTCAGTGTCTGTTTCTTCATTCATTTTCAGTCTGACCTTTCACAAGAATATTTGCTTTTGTTTGTTAAGCCATTTTGCTTGGACCCATAAATTATTAAGACATTTATTTTGTTTGAGAAGCGTCACAAACATAAGTGACACTCGCAACAGTGACTTACTATCAGGAAGTCCACAAAATGCAGTTCGAAGTCTTCAGCTGATTCAAAATGCTGCGGCAAGAGTTCTGATGAAAATCAACAAGAGGGATCATATTTCTCCAATTTTAGCTTCCCTTCATTGGCTTCCTGTTAAATCAAGAATAGAATTTAAAATTCTTCTTCTCACATATAAAGCCTTTAATAATCAAGCTCCATCATATATCAGAGCTCTGATTACCCCGTATGTTCCTAACAGAGCACTTCGCTCTCAGACCGCAGGTCTGCTGGTGGTTCCTAGAGTCTCTAAAAGTAGAATGGGAGGCAGATCCTTTAGCTATCAGGCTCCTCTCCTGTGGAACCAACTCCCAGTTTTGGTCCGTGAGGCAGACACCCTATCTATTTTTAAGATTAATGTTAAAACTTTCCTTTTTGACGAAGCTTATAGTTAGAGTGGCTCATACCCTGAGCTATCTCTATAGTTGTGCTGTGATAGGCCTAGGCTGCTGGAGGACATCAGGGTCTAATTTTCTCACACTACTGATTTCTACTGTTCTTCAGTCTACTGTTCTCCAGTTTTGCATTGTATTACATTGAAATGACTGTCGTCATTTCAGCTTTTAACTTTTTGCTCTCTCTCTTTTTCTTCATAGTAGGTACACCTGGTCTGGCGTTCTGTTAACTGTGACATCATCCAGAGAAGACGGCTCACCCGCTATTACCATCTAATGTAGAACAGATTACTAGATCAATGTGTGCTTCTGTGCTTTTTTGTCTCTCTTGTTGTGTCTCTGTTCTGTCTTCTGTAACCCCAGTCGGTCGAGGCAGATGACCGTTCATACTGAGCCCGGTTCTGCCGGAGGTTTTCCTTCCCGTTAATGGGGAGTTTTTCTTCCCACTGTTGCTTCATGCTTGCTCAGTATGAGGGATTGCAGCAAAGCCATGTACAATGCAGACGACTCTCCCTGTGGCTCTACGCTTCCCCAGGAGTGAATGCTGCTTGTCGGGACTTTGATGCAATCAACTGGTTTCCTTATATAGGACATTTTTGACCAATCTGTATAATCTGACCCAATCTGTATAATATGATTGAACTTGATTTTGTAAAGTGCCTTGAGATGACATGTTTCATGATTTGGCGCTATATAAATAAAATTGAATTGAATTGAATTGATTTCAGAGAGCTTTGAGCTGAAAACCTGACACACACTGATGATAAACAACAGGATGATAAATGCCCCTCTCTCTCTCTCTCTCTCTCTCTCTCTTTGGTGGAATATTTATCTATTTCTGCTTTAGTTTGTGACACACCTTGAAACTTCATCTTTTGTCCTCCACTTGTTAACGTCCCTTCATTTTTAACACCATCTACCTGCCGTTATTGTCAGATACAAAGGAATGGCAGAAAAGAAATGAAATGAAAGAGGAACCACGGACCAAAATGGTAATAGCGTTCAGAAAGCCAATAACTGTTGGCTAAAACCGCTATAAAGGATTAAAAGACAGTCAGACTGGAAGCTGAATCTAAAGACATTAGGTGTGGTTTAAAAATGTTGACTATATATCAGTTTAACTTTGTGTAAAAGCCTTTGGAGCTCAAGACCACGTTTTTCCTCACACAATATTAACACTTTAGGTTAATATTAAGCCCTAGTCGGTAAAAGTACATTTTAAAACAAGACAGTTCAGTAATGTGAAATCTCAAAATTATGAGCTCATTTTAGAAGTTAAAATGTGAATGTTTATCGTTAAAAAAATAATTAAGTTCATTAAATGCACTTGTAGTTATTTGGATTGCATAAAGTCATGCCCTTAATTACCAGATTATTCATGATTTCGTTCCAATCTGCACAAGTTCAAACACCCATTTGTTGAATTGGAACAGTATAACACTCTCATGTGACACACACTGGTATACACACACTGGTATATTTGAATAACTGACATTTTTAATGAAAAAAATAATTTCTCAACACACTTCTCTTACTTTTTTTAATTAATTTATTCATTTGCAGTATTGTAGACGTAAACCCTTCTATTAGGTCTCATTTTTAAAGTGTAGAACAAACTAATTGTCCTGAACTACATCATACAAAGGTGTAGACTCTAAGTTTACACAAGATATTTACTGTAACACGAGTCTTTAGGTGGAACTGTGAAAGTTTGTGAATTAATAAAGGGGTGGATTTTAGATATAAATGTAAATCTGATGGTAAAGATAAGTGGAAATTAGATGAATGCAGGATGATGTTATTGAGTATTACATCACCATTCACTGTTAACTACACAGTTTCTTGAGTAAAAAGCCCACGTGGCTCTGGTCCAACCCTTTAAATGCTTCAGTGTAATCCTTTAAATGAAGTTGAATGGATATTGCTGTTATGGCTTAAGTCGCTTACTAGTTCCCATGAGCTGGTTGGCACAACTTCTAATATGTGACCCTGTACTTAAGTGAAACTGTTCGTGCTGAGAAGACCCCCAGGGAGGAATAAAAGATCACATATTAATCCAACCTTTTTCATTATACAGAGGATGAGTGAAGATTAAAACAAGTATGCTTCTCCGTCCTCTTGGTAAATCCAGGATCAAAGGGGTTTAATGCAATATAAAAATGCTATTGTAGCTGCAGTATGACGTTTTACCAACATTGAAAATGGTCTAAACAGAAAAACATGCCGTAACATTCCAGTATAGTGACTTATACAGACTTATAAAGCAATAGCTTTCCTACTGAAAGCAATAGCCCAGCATTACTATTGCCCCTGTTTACATTTCAATTGTTTACTGTTAAATCACTGCTGTAATTTACTGTAATTCTCAAGCTGTATGCAAACGGAATTTCGTTCTGTACGCACTCTGTGCATACATAATGACAAATAAAGTTGTCTAAGTCTAATTTGTCTATGGATGAACCCAGAACCACACACAAGGGACTTAAAATGAAAGTCTTTATTGAAGGTTTGATGGGATGGAGGGTGATGTAACCAGCGAGGTAGAACTGCACGGGAACAGGCTGATGGTGTTGGCAGGAGCTGACGGCCCGGAGAGAGACTTCTTGGAACCAGGATCAGGCAGCAGGGTCCACACCTCGGCAGAGAATTGACAGTTCAGGGGAGAACCCACCAGAGCTTGGCAGCAGGCTCTTCTGTAAGACAGAGGGGAACCGGAGCAAGGCAGCAGGATAAACAGGACAGGTAAAAGCTAAAATGGACAGAGCTGCTATGAAGTATCTATGTAATAAATAACTAAAATATATGAAGTGTGATGTCTGAAGTTTTTTAAAATCCATGTTTTTTTGGTCAGTTCCTGAAAAATAACAGTATAGGACACAAGGGGTTTGCCCCGACAGCAGCATAATCCATAAATACTATAGTGAACTGATTATTAATGTGCATGCAGTGTGCTTGCAACATTATTGAAGGCGTCTTTCTCAGTCTATGATGTCCTAAACTATCACAGTTTTAACAGGAATGGGCAGAATTATTTTATTAATTGAGGCTCCAGATCTACTGACGAGACTGAGAAACACACTGAACCCACAGAGGAATTTTGAGGGATACTGCAAAGTCTGCAACCTCAGTAAAATACTACACAAAAAAAAAAAAAAAAAACGGGAGGGAATGAGGCTCCTCATTTTTATTCATAGAGCTGTGACCAAGTGGCCAACAGTATTGACACTGTTCCAAAACAAAGTATGAAAAGGCTCAACATTATACATCAACTATATCCCTGGTGTGACTCATTGGCTAAAAGCTGTGAAACAGAATAGCTGATATAGCAATAAAGCTAGCGTAGCAATATAATGGAGAAATAGAAAACTAATAAATGACAAAAGTCCTGTTGGTAGCATAGCTACCATTATCCTAGCATCTATGCTAACAACAGAGCTAAGAAGACAAAGCTCTTACCTTCATAATCGAAAAGGTATTGTTCCACAAAGAACTTGTCATCTTTGTCGAGTTTGGAGGCTGGTGTGGCCGGAAGCTTTTGTGCCAGTCTGTGCACGTCTCCCAAACGAAATTTGGGTAGATTGGTGAGGGACTGTGTGAAATCCCTATGTAAAAACACTGCTCGCGGAGAAAGCGGAAGTAAAGATACCCTGCTTCACCGCAGAACGGAAGTTGCATGACGTCACTGTGAAAAGGGTCTATTAGCAATCACATCACACATTTGGATTATATAAGCAGGAAGAAATCAAGGCCAATAGTTAGACGATTATGACCAAAATAAAATAGATTAAGCAGATACCAAACAATATTGTACTTTTAAAATTATTTGTTATTATTATTGTCATTATTATTACTATTATTAATATTAATATTATGTGTTATTGTTGTTGTTGTTGTAATTTGACACTGATTGACGAAGTAACATATGTTTTCATCTATTATGGTGTTCTCCTTTTTATGATTTAAATGTTTATTACAAAAGCATTTTGTAACATTTTAAAACATTTTTGGATAAGAAAGAATTCATATTTTATTTGTGTCCCTCATAGAGCTGGGTAGTATGTATAAACAATGTACATAAAATCAATTCCCGTAATTTTTGACCGTGACAATCAGAGAATGAACAAATTCTGGTATTGTTTCAAATGGCGCCCCCTGTCGCCGGACAGGAGTCACTGCGGCAGCATGGCTGTGACCCAGAAGTGAAACACTTCCGGCTGCCCCAGTGATCACTTCCTGAGGATCCGAGCTTGCGGCAGCTTGGGAGAAATGGCGGACCGGGGTGAATTGTTCGGCAGCGATGGAGACAGCGACAACGACAACGACCAGAGAGGTAACAAACGCTCCCAGCTGCAGACTGTTGTCTCTTTGGGAAATGTTTCTGTTCAACGTGACTATCGGGACGTGAGTTTGAAGATCGATCGGTAAAAGTCAACTTGAACGCGGCTCCCTGTGCATGAAATCTTAATAAAGAGTATTTTTTTTTACAACCCTAACCTATTTTTACTGCTAAAATATAGACCGAAGGTTGGTGACAACAATGGGACCTCTCCCTCTCTTTCTCTGTTCCACCCACACAGATATTAAGACTAATACAATATATGGTGAAACAACCAATATAAATGTGGGTTTGTAATGACGTCAAATGTGTTCTTAAGCTTTGGAAATCAATTTAAAGAATAGAAACATTCATTGTAAGACTTTTTATGCCCGTGAGGTCTGGCTAAAGAGCAAATTATCAAGTATTTCACTTTGAAGCCAAAACCTTTCTGATAAAAAAAAAAAAAAGCCTTTTAATGTCTAGAGATGCACCACAATGGCCGATTTTATTTCCTTGCTTGGGGTTTAGTCAGTCATCGGCAGGTCATAAACAAAATCCTGTTAATTAAATGCATTAAAATTAAGACCTCGACATTTTCAGGCTTGGCATGCATCAACCAACAGCATGTTCTCAGATGATTAATACAATCCATTAAAGGCTGTAGGCACGTATCAAGAGTATTTACTGTCATTATGTGGTCATAATGAGATTTTGGTGAGACACCGGCTCAGAGTGCACATTTACCACAGACGCAAATCAAAAACACCCATGGAAAAAATAAAAAATGGGCAAAAACACAATAGAGAACACAATAAACTCTAATATATTATCTCAATATTACTGAGATGATCTTATAATTTCCTTTTTATCTTGGATTCCAGACTATGATCTCTGATAAATAACCTGCATCACTTTCTTTCTCTCTGATGCCCTGAGAAAATGAATCTAGTCAAACCGATAAGCTGCAGTTGACAGGAATACGCCTGACTGGTGCGTCTGTTGTGCTGCGTGTCGGTGACTAAAATGTGTTTTTCTTTACCGCCTGGCAGAATCCGTCTCTGGCTCCGGATCGGACTCTGAGCAGGAGAGACCTCGATCCGTCAGCAACGCCTCAGGCAGCGACAGCGAGAGGGAGCGGGACGACGACGATGACGACGAAGGCCACGAGACGGGAAAGCCGAGCATGAACAAGGTCCGTACTCTTTTCTTCTTCTCTTGTGTCAAACATGTCAGTCATAGTCAAAATTGTGAATTCAGCGCAGAGAGCTTTATTAGATAAAAACCCACCTCCAGAGACAAAAAAAAAACACAGGCAGCATCGATTGTCATCAAAATAGCCTCGCACGTGGAGAATCTACTGCCAAGAATGGTATGCCAGATCGCTGGCATACCCAGAGGGCTTTTTTTTTTTTTTACCAGGGCGACCCTAAATCGCAGACTCCTTAAAGGGACAGGGTGGGTAATCAGTTTCACCTGGATACAAGCGTGTCCTTGTGTCCGTCTCCCACCTCACAGGAGCTGTTCGGCGACGACAGCGAGGACGAGCAGCGCAGCGGCAGCGACAACCAGTCCGAGCGCTCGGGCAACCAGTCGGACGCCAGCATGCACTCGGACCAGGGGGAGAACGACCGCTCTGACGCGGAGCAGCACAGCGGGTCCGAGCGCGACCAGAGGGAGGAGGACGAAGACGACGAGGACCTGGCCCACCGGTCGGATGGAGGGAGCCCGGCGAGCAGCGCGATGTCCGGCGGTGGAAGCCCTCACTCCGAGAGGGACAGCGTTCGCTCGGACAGAAGGTAGGACCCGCCGGTGTGGGATACGCGCCTTTCCACGCTGATCCTGGTCCAATTCTGCACTCAGATGTTTTAAAAGTTCCTATTGGCTAGACTGGACACAGCCCAGTGAGTCTGCCTTAAATCTTCCAGTTTTCCTACGATCAGTAGATCAAAGGAAATCAGACCAATGTCCATTTATATCTACAAAGACATCAATCAAATACATCAGGTGCATGTTTGTACTCTTTATAAAATAAAGTGAAAACCAGGTAAAGGTTATGGACGTGATGCTAAATGGAGACAGCGCTGTAATCCCTTAAATGTCTGTTGGATTCAAAAGAACCTGCAGCACATCTTTTCTTCTTTTATGTGTTTTAAAACGAAAAGGAGGGAAAAAAAACAAATCTCAAAATGGGAACTGACCTCAAACAGAGCTGTTAATTGGTATCCGCCAGAAAAAAACACTAAATCAATTGTTTCTTTCTTTGACTCAAACGTGTGCCCTCCGACATTATTTTAACCACCTGGCTGCACAGGCCAGACTAGTCATCTGAAAAAAATGTCAGGCCACCCTGTGACCAACGGTATGTTTTCCTAACGTACCGGTATATAGATAATTAATATCCGTTATAACGACACAGAAAAGCTTCGATGAAATAAATAAGCAATAATGCAGTATAATGTAACTAAAAATGACGCTTCTGCTGCAGAATAAATTAGGACACACAGGCGTCTGACATTAGGGGCACAAGGTTAGAGCGTCATTGCTCAACATTTATCCCGTTTAAGCACCAGCGCAGGTTGGCTTCGCTCCCGGCTGCTGAAGTGAAAGTGAACGCCAAGGGGGGGAAATCCACAGAGGCCTTGCACTGCAAAAACTAAAGTAAAAATAAGTAAAATTTTCTTGAAAGTAGTCTATATGTCCTTGATTTGAGCACGTAAATAAGATGATTTGCATTCCATTGGCAGATCATCATCCTTCTCAAATCAAGGACAAATACACTCATTTCAAGAAAATTTGACTTATTTTTAGTTCTGTTTTTGCAGTGTGGGGATTAAAGTTGCAAGGCAAGGCAAATTTATTTATATAGCACAATTCAGTACAAAGACAATGCAAAGTGCTTTACATTATTAAAATATAGCAAAATAAAACAGAATAAAAGCAAGTAGGAATAAAATGTAGATAGAAAAAAGAACAAAAAAGTGGTGATTCAGTTAACTAGGACAGTTGAAGGCAATCCTAAACAAATGTGTTTTTAATCTTGATTTAAAGGAACTCAGGCTTTCCGCACTTTTACAGTTTTCTGGAAGTTTGTTCCAGATAAGTGGAGCATAGGAACTAAATGCTGCTTCTCCTTGTTTAGTTCTGGTTCTAGGTATGTGGAGTAGACTGGAGTCAGAAGACCTGAGTGGTCTGGACGGTTGATACACTGATAACAAGTCTGTGATGTATTTAGGTGCTAAGCCATTTAAGGATTTATAGACTAATAGAAGTATTTTAAAGTCTATTATCTGAGATACAGGGAGCCAGTGTAAGGACTTTAGAACTGGTGTGATGTGCTCTACTTTCTTAGTCTTAGTGAGGACGCGGGCAGCCTGTGAGGTCATGAGAGTTTGAGACGAGCCTCTCCGCTGTACAGGAGGTAGCGGAGGACAGCTGTCCCATCAGCTCAACCTGAAAGCAGACCGCGAGATGATAAAAGCAGTCTCCCAGAAAAAAACATAAAATGTCATCATAGGACTTTACGCAGCTGCTCTGTTGGTGACTGCAGAGGTTTAGTCTTCATCAGAGGTGTGAGGAGAAAACCTGAGATCTATATAAAGGTCAAAAAGATGAAAAAAACAAAATAAATCCAGACATAAAAAAAGAGGCAAAACGTCAACATGTGAACATTTCTTAAAAAGGACGCCATCTCTAAAGGGCTGTCCTCACTTTTTCTCACGTCTGGTAAACTAGAAGGTAACCATCTCCAGACGCTCGTTGCGTAGGCGAGCTCGTCTCCCTGACTGCGTCTGCTTTGCTTGGCTTCCAGCATGCACAGCGAGCCCCGGACGCCGCAGTCGGGGCCGGGCACCCCCCACTCTGACGGGGAGGCTTCTGGCAGGGAGAACCAGTCAGACGACGAGAAGTGGGTAGGGGGCGCTAAGAGCGACCAGTCCGAGGACGAGGAGGAGAAGCGCCCCTACTCCGACGAGGACCGGGAGAACTCGGACGACGAGGCGCCGAGAAACAGGAAACCAGGTAGGGTGAGGATGAGGATGATGGGGATCGACAGGCCTTCGCACGTCCATCTTTTAAATATCAGGTTTTGTTTTTTTTTACGCAGTACAGTCAAATGTGATGCTTTTACGTTGAGGTGAATCTAAGATGAAGTATTGTAGCGTGGAGCGGCTCTGTTTTATGCCCCGCTTTCCCTCATTTCAGAGTCTGCAAAGGGCAGCGACAGCGAAGACGACTTCCTCAGACAAAAAAGCAAACCCAAAGCCGCGTCGGACTCCGACTCAGACAGCGACGGCGGAACGAAGAAGAGTAGGAGATGTCTCTTCCCCCTCTTTTTTTTTAGATGTGACGTTTTGTTGCTTCCTTGTGGGTGATTTTTATTTATTTTTGTTTTATTGTGGCAGCGGTGAAAGCGGCAGCGGATGATCTGTTCGGAGAAGCTGACGACATTTCTTCAGACAGCGACGCAGAGAAGCCGCCGACCCCGGGGCAGCCTCTGGTATCCGTCCGTTTTTTTTTTTTATGATCTCATTCTACAAAACTCTGTTCTCACTGAACCTGATCACCGATTCCCACCTTTTTGTTGTTTGCCGTGTGCCTTTTTTTTTTTTTTTCTTGCGAAGGAGGGAGACGACGTGATGGAGGGAGACCAGGCCGAGGAGGAGCCGGCGCCCGAGACCCGGATCGAAGTGGAGATCCCGAAAGTGAGCACGGACCTGGGATCAGACCTTTATTTTGTCAAGTTGCCCAACTTCTTGTCCGTGGAGCCCAGGTCAGAGCCCCAAAATGTCAAATTAACACCGGTGACCATTAAACGTGTAGAAAAAAAACGAAGGCGGCAATTAATTTTGTGTTTTCCTGCTGTAGACCCTTTGATCCCCAGTACTACGAGGATGAGTTTGAGGATGAAGAGATGCTGGACGAGGAGGGTCGGACCAGACTCAAACTCAAGGCACGGCTCTGCTGGGTTTAAACGAAGCCGACGTGCCGGTCTGCGCCCGTCCTAAAGCCGTTTCCTTTCCCTCCACAGGTGGAAAACACGATCAGGTGGAGAGCCAAACGAGACGAGGAGGGCAACGAAACGCGAGAGAGCAACGCCCGCATCGTCAAGTGGTCCGACGGCAGGTGTGTGTGTGTGTGTGTGTGTGTTATCGCCGGCTCTTCCAAGTGTGACGTGCTTCTTACATGTCCCGTTCTCACCGCAGCATGTCCCTCCACCTGGGCAACGAAGTGTTTGACGTCTACAAAGCTCCTCTCCAGGGAGACCACAACCACCTGTTTATCCGACAGGGCACGGGGCTGCAGGGCCAGGCCGTGTTCAAAACCAAGCTCACGTTCAGGTAACGGGCGGGCCAGCAATCTGCTGGGTTTTTTTTTTAATATCTCCTTTCATTCAGAGGAGCACAGAGCGAGTAGCTCCAGATGATCCTCCTCCGTCTGGCGCTGGCACAGCAGAGCGAGCTGTAAACAAGCCCCGCGTGTGCCTTTTATTACCCAACAACAACCAGGGAACATTCAAGAAATGTACTTTATGCCGTAAGTCCCTGGATGACCTGGTACGAGCTGGCCAGGTTTCCCTCAGTAAGAGCCGTTTAAGCCTCTTACTGCCCCCCCAGAGTCCACCTGAATGTTCTGCCTTTTCAGAAAAGCACACGTCTGGTGAGGCATTGTCCGGACCGGCCTTAGTGGCCACCTTCCCTGCAGGCTCCCACACGGAGCATTGCGGTGCGTCTCGATGGATTTATTAAGAAGCTTAGAGCCAAAGCTGGTCTCGGTTTGGAGTGACCTTCCTTTTTTGTTTAAAAGAGGCTTTAACCTGCAAGATTTTTCCTTTTTATGTAAAAGAAAAATACTAATCTTTATAAACAGAATCGATCAAAAAATGATGGAGGACCTGCACATTACAGCCCAGATTTCCCCAGAACCAGAGGTTACTTTCTGGAAGTTGTGTACTAGAAAGTTATGTTCTGCAACTTCCATGTTTTTTCACAGTGATCATTCTGATCAAAGCTTTCAGGGCTGAAACTCGGGTCCTCTAGACTTTCCCAGAACTTAAAAGGTTACCATCTGGATCTTAGAGGGCACCTTCCTGAAAACCTCCTTTAGAAGGAAATCAGCCTTCACAAGATATGGGTTACCTTTTGGATCTTATAAGGGTTCTTTCCCAGAACATTTAGACCAACAAGTGTGTTTGTCCTTAATTTGAGCCGGTAAATAAGATGATCTGCCGACGAAACAAGCATTTTGATCCCTAAAATAAGATAATTACGTACTTTGCACTTGAAATAAAATTATGGAGATGAGTTGTTCCTATCTAAAGTGCCACATTCTTATTTCATTGCCAGATCATTTAAACTTACCTGCTCAAATCAAGGACAAATTTCATTTCAAGAAAATTTTGCTTCAGTTAATGTCAAGAATTTACAGCTAAGGCCTAAATTGTCCATGCTCCTGACACATTTCGGGTTGAAATAATCTTTATTTTTACCAGATAGTTTCTTCTGGGAGGGATTCTGGCTGTGCCACTTACAGGTACACTGATCCAGTTTTTTTTCCGAGCCAATCCAAAACCGATGCCTGGACTAAGAGCATCGTCCGATACCGATACTACTGTTGAATGAATAAACCGTGTACCTTGCCATGTGAAGTCTTCAGGCTTGAAATAAACGTTAAAAAACGTTCTGCATGTTCTCAGCATGGTGCTTTTGGAGCTGCTTATTTAAGTTTGTGGTGTTGAATTTACCAACCTTATCACCTCCCTCACAACTTCTGCTTTGCAGATGCTGCATGTTGCAGTCGCACTTGTTGGCGTATGAAGTTTGAAATGTTTCCAAATAGCAGACTGGGCTCGGTCCGCCACTTGCTCCATGTTGCTCTGTGTTTGCTCATCGCTAGCTGCTGTTCTGTAACCGTAACTTTCGTTTCAAACATAGGATAGAAGTGACTAGATTGACGTAACTATATTGCTGTGTATGATATTAATAAAAAGGAAAAGACCGGATCAGAACGCTGGATCAGCATCAATAATCCGACATCCGGTCCAGCTATTTAGTTAATATTGGAGCCGATATCCGATCCGGGTATCGGATCGGTGCATCTCTAGTGCCACTCCAACTTCAGACTTTGCAGAGGTAGCTAAAGAATAGGGTGATGGCATGTAGGCCTTTTTTTATTTATTTATTTTTTTCAAATGTGTCGTTCACATTGTTTTATCTTATTTTGAGAAAATCCTGTCTCGTTTCCTCAGGAGATGTCAGGAAAAAATATTTAGCTTAAATTAAAAAAAATCTAAATCTGCCAGCCTAACTGCATGGGTTAGTCTCTGGAGCATTCTTTGACACTTTCCCTATTATGTACACGTAACTTTTCACAACCTTGAGGTCACTTCCCGGCACCTAAAAGACACCTTTCTAGATTGAAACGGCTAAAGCTCAAAGTTTTAGTGAAGGGGAACTTTTCAGGCACTTTGCTGGAAATTCCCTACAACACACAGGTTAGGATACTCTTAGCCACTATTAATGGGTGACTTGTAACTTTTTACACCTGCACCTTACAGATTACGGTGCAGAATTTAGTTTCAAGTTATAAATCGGTTCATAATTTATTCTGGTCTTCCTAGAACTACACAGACATTTGATTATACATATTTAGCACTTAATTAGTTTCAACTGGGATGTTACATCACGGTGAATAAGAAGCTATTTTTCATGGAAAAAAAAGCTAAAACACTGTTACATTTATTCTGGTCGGGAAAATATCAATTCCATTAACCTGCCTACTCACGTTTATTATAGCCATGCATGTTTACAGTGTGTTTCCCATCTGTCCACAGACCCCACTCCACAGACAGCGCCACCCACAGGAAGATGACGCTGTCTCTGGCCGACCGCTGCTCAAAGACGCAGAAGATCAGAATACTCCCCATGGCTGGCCGAGACCCAGAGTCGCAACGCAACGAAATGATCAAAGTAATGCTGGCCGGCCTGCTGTCCGTCTCTTTGACTTTCCTCCGTCCGTCTCAGCCCAGGCTAACGGGGTTTGCACGGATCTAGCTGCCGACGAGCGTCGTGCCGAGTTACATAAAGGCATCACCTTACGCAATGAGGTCAAGCAGCTGTCGGTGAAATGCAAACTGAGTCAGCGTGGACGCGGGGCTGGATGGGCCTCTGCAGTCGACCCAAACAAGCTAACGTTGTTGGTGTGTACCCTGGGAAATCGGCTTATCTGGAAAAAAAACCTCAGTGGGTGAATCCTCAGTCCCTGCGCGCGAGTTCCTAATGATTCCCGTAACGTGTGGCTTATCGCTTGTTGTTTTTCTGTAAACAATATTATTACCGTTGGACAGAGTCAGCAAAGCAGCCTTTGTTCAAAAAGCACAGCTTATGCAGGCGGAGGAAGCCTGGGGAAAGATTTGGTCCACAAGAATTCGTTTGTACAGCCAAAAACCAGGCTGGTCTGGCTGGAGGGCCAAAACTGAACATAAGAATCCCCTTAACAGGGATTTCTTAAAAATGATACGTTTGGATTGTTTTAAGAGGATTCTTGTCAGGCGGAAATGTGCAGTTGATATCTCATCTGCTACAGATGACACTTTTTAAAAGATCATTTTATTTAGCATTGGACCGCTGTCCAGCACAGGCAGTGGAAATGGCCTTACACCTATTTGTTAATGAGCATTTCATCCCAATATGGTGGAAGGTTTATAAAACAATTTTTTTTTTTTTAATTGTAGAAATGTGCTTTTGTTTCGATTAGCGTAGCTTTAGCATCTATGAGCGTCTGATCTCTGTTTATGTGAAACTCTGAGGCGATGCGCTGCAGGTAGGATGATCGCTGCTCGTCACCTCTCAGTCAAACCCCCCCACCCCACCCCCCACCCATTTTTCAGGCCCGGATAAATGGGAAACTATAAAGAAGAGTACGCGAAAACATTTGTGGCTCTAAACCGTTTGCCCTGGGGACGCAGTGGTTTCACATTGTATATAAATGTTGTCCCTGTAGCCAGCCCCTAATTTCAATAAGAACGTCTTTATTTAAAGGCAGAATTATTTGTCCAAAAATAAAGAGGGTCCTCCTTGTAAATAATTTTATCTGAAAAGGTCTAACTTGATTGGCATGTTTGGAGTAAAGGAATCTAACCAATCAGAGAATAAACAATAAAATGAGCAGAAACCTGAGTTAAAAGTAGTGCTGCGCCGATGCCATTTTTTGGCCCGATACTGATACCCGATACCTGGCTGTGCAATATTGGACCATACCGATACCATCTGTTTGAAATTGATGTGTGTGTGTATATATGAAGAACTGCATACAACTTAAGGTAATAGAACTTTTTATTGCCTACCTGGAATGGGTGTCAATAGTTGAATAAACTTTTGGCTCTCAAAGGCCAAAATAGTGCAACGTTCGTGAAATTATAACATGTATAATAGTAGTGCAACAGTAAGACAGTAAAATTACATTAATAATTGAATAATTTCTTTTAAACCCTGAGTTTTGGCTCTCAAATGCCCAAATAGTGCAACTTTCATGAACTTCTATAACATGTATAATACTAGTTGGGAGAGAGAAGCCTGCGTTCAATGGACATACAAACATCAAAATGGTATCGGTGCCCTATTTGTTGGTACTCGCCGATACCGATACCACCATTTTAGTGCTGGATCGGGGCCCCATCCGATACTGGTATCGGTATCGGTGCAACACTAGTTAAAACCCCAAAAGACCTCTTTCGAGTCGGGTCTGTTGTTTTAAGTCTTTGCGGCCTAAAGCTGGGCTGCTGAACATTTTGCTCGTCTCTCTGTCGGTGCTGATGTGGCGAACGTTTGTACGGGATGTCTGTCTCGGCAGAAAGAGGAGGAGCGTCTGCGAGCGTCGATCCGCAGAGAGTCCCAGCAGAGGAGGATGAGGGAGAAGCAGCACCAGAGGGGCCTGAGCAGCAGCTACCTGGAGCCGGACCGCTACGACGACGAGGAGGAGGGCGAGGAGGCCATCAGCCTGGCCGCCATTAAGAGCAAATACAAGGGAGGAGGAGGCCTGAGAGGTAACTGTGCTCGTTTTTTCTTTCTTTTATTTTCTTGTTGTTTTCCTGTGCCTCTCGTGTTCTTGACAATCCTGCTGTTCTCATTCCAGAGGAGAGAGCACGGATCTACTCGTCAGACAGCGACGAAGGCTCCGATGACGACAAAGCCCAGAGGCTGATGAAGGCCAAGAAGTTGGACAGCGATGAGGTAGGTGCAGCGCTCTGCTGGGCAGGCAGGGGGCAGTGTGTGGTAGGACACCGGGTGGCAACTTTTTCCCCTTATCCTGACGTGAACTGAGCTGGACTGGACAGGAAGCACTGACTGTTCTGAAGTGCGTGCTCTTGCATCCACACCAGGCGTGTTTTATTTATTTATTTATTTATTTTCTCAAATCAGAAAAGGCTGTCAAAAGCGATAAACGGGAAGCAAGGAAGAGCCAGACAGAATGTCTTGTGTCTAATCTCTCCTTGTCGTCTGTCGCTCTCAGGAGGGTGAGGGGTCGGGCAAGAGGAAGGCTGAAGACGACGAAGAGACGACCACTAAAAGGGCCAAGAAATATGTAATCAGCGACGAAGAGGAGGAGGAGGAGGAGGAAGAGGAGGAGGAGGATGATGAATAGTTGACTTTTTCTATTTTGTTTTTTATAATTTCCACTGTATGACCAGTGTTCAGTCCACATGGCGTATAAATAGCCATGTTTTGGTTTGTATATTTTCCTACGTGCGTGGGTGAGCGTGTGTTGGTCTGTTTGTGGCGTTGTACAGCAGAGGTGAGAAATAAACGGTCGCCTTACGTAAACCGAAGCTTCCCGGAAAGCCTCTTGTTTGTTTTTATTTTTGCATTATGAATCACGCATGGATCTCACAGCTGCGAGATTATAAAACATAATGTTTTAGCTCAGCTCCCAAAACAACAAACAAAGCCTTCGCTAGACCAGTGCCTGGGGTTGATGACGACTGGATTCACCTGGGAGCTGCGACCGCTGGTTCTGGTCACTGTCCCAGAATGCATCGCTGTTTAAACGTGTCGGCGGTTTTGTCCTGGAAGGATGTGCAGCTTCAGCAAAGGGCTCAGTTTGAAAAGAACCGGAAAAACCTGAAGGGCATTGATGGATCTGAGATTGGGGACGAGAGGAGCTGTAGCGCTGCCACAGAAGACGCTCCTCCATCTCCGTACCAATAAAGAGGAAAACAAGTGCAGGCCTGCCTAGATTCAGACGGAGTCGCAATCATATTGACAACGATGACCGCTTCCTTTGTCAAATTAAACTTTCACTGGTGAACAGAGCAGTGGAAAAGTCTTTGACACCTTACAGATCTTTTTTTTTTTTCCTCTTCCAAGACTTTATTTCCTATTTGCGAGCCAGTCACAGGTGGGCTTGCTGCTTCGGGTTGTGACTGAGCTTGATAAGCGGCCATTGTCCTTCAGGATTTTCTGGTACAGAGCCGAATCAATAAGAGCAAAGGGTCCGGTACCTGGAGCAGCAAAATAGCCCCAGACCATCACGGCAATAATAATAAGAGTAATAGATTTTATTTGTAATGCACGTTACATTTGACCTCAAAGTGCTACAATGGCAAACAGATAAAAACAGCTCAGCACAGTATGCCTTTCTAAACAGGAAGGTACTGAGCTCCTTAGAAAGTACCACCACCAAGCTTGGTTGCATGTATGATTTCTTTGTTAGTTTTTCGCCAGATATAACAGGACCCACACCTTTCAAAGTTTCCCACTGTTTCATCAGCTGACAGAATATTGTCACCCAGCTCTGGAGGATCATCAAGACTTTTTTTTTTTCTGGAAAATATAAGATGCGCTCTTGTGGTCTTTTTATTTTTAAACGCTCTCATGCATCCTTAGCTGAGACAAGTACGTCCCACAGTGCTTCAAGATGTTGTTTTGGGCTCTTCGTTGACCTCCCGATGTGTCGTCGATGCGCTCTTGGAGTAATTTTGGTCGGCCCGCCACTCCTGGGAAAGTTCGCCACGGATCTGTTGTCTCCATTTGTGGATAATGGCTTTTTCACAGTCGTTCATTGGAGTCCCGAAGCCTTAGAAAGGCCTTTTATAACACTGAGCTTTGTTTCTCATCTGTTGTTGAATATTTTTATGTGGTGTTGTGATGGACCGAGGTAAAAACGCATGAGGAGTCACAGGAAATTATTCAAAAGTTGGGGTTTTTATTTTTAACCCAAAAGCCAAAAGTACAAAAATGGTGGGTTCCGGAGTCATAAAAGAGGTCAAAAAAAAAGAAAAACAAACTTTAACTGACGCAAACTGTGCCCAAACTAACTGACTGCACAACCAAACATAACTGACCTACAAACAAATGACACACAAGGGTATATATACACTCTGGCTGATCAGACCAATTAACACAATAGGGGTAATTAAAACCAAACAAACACTCACAAATGACAAAACAAAGCAGTACAGTTAAGTTTGACACTAAACTAATCTAAGAACAATGAAAAACACACAACCTCTAAATACAAACCCTAAGTGAAATACAAAACAAAGAAAGAAAAATACAAATCCCCTTCCAGCAAAAGCAGGTGGAACAGTCCAATTTACCCTCCCCGGTATTTAGTTGATCTCAACCCTGGCAGCCATCTTTTGTCTGGCAAAACTCCCAGGCACCATGGAAGGTAAGAAATAAAGATTAGTAACAAAACACAAAAAAGATATGGAAAATTGACTAAGTACAAAAGTGAACTAAATGTGCGCGCTTACAAATAGAACACAGGTACTTAAACTAAGAATAAAGTTTTATTGCAAACTAAAATGTGCATATACTGATTGGTAAATGAAAAGTGTATGTGTGGTACAGACTTTTAAGGTGTGGCCATGGGTTTGGCCATCACAGGTGTCATGCGTTGCTTTTGGACATTTTTAGCCTGCTAAACAGATTCTATTCGAGTGGTTTCCTGATTCTGCAGGTCAGTCTGTGATGTGGCTGGTGGAGAAAAGTGTTTAATCAACAAGGAGGGCATTGCATTTTGACTCAGGTTCAGGTTTTCTCAAATAAGTGCACACATTTGACATTCATTCAAGTTGTTGGATATTATCCATCCATTTTCTAACACGTCTATCCCTTGAGGGGTGCTGGTCCCTATCTCCAGCTGTCAACGGATGGATATTAACTTTTTTATAATCTGAAGCATTTAAGAGTGACAAAAGCGCAAAAATGGAATAAGTCTACAAAGGAGTAATTAGTTTTTATGCCACTATGTATTTCTAAATCTCCCTCTCCAGTAGAAATTATTTGTAAACCTTTCAAATACAATATACCTCAAATTTGCCAATGAACATTAAATGTGAAAACAAATGAGATAGTAGAGGCCTTGATTCTTCCCATGAGCTTTAGTTCATTTATTTTGAATAATGTCACAGAGACAGAGAATAAAAAAAAAACTATACAAGCACACCTAAAGGGCAGTTTAGAGCGAGCAACTAGTCTAACAAGCACGTTTTTGGAAGCTGGGGGGAACCCAGGCATGCATGGGGCCCTTCCTGCTGAAAGGCTGCCGTGCCACTATGTGGCTCTGGTTCAGCTGGGTTCATTTGTAAAGTACCAATTCACAGCAAAAGTCCTGAAAAATTCTTGGAGAAATCAACAGAAACAGGAAAAAGGTGGTTTGACGCAATCTTCGGAGAAGGCGCAGGGTGACAGAAGAGACAAACCAAGGTTCAGAATGAGCAAAAATCTTCCTCGTCTAGCTGGTAGCTGAGAGGAGAGAAAAGCCTGAACCAGGTGTGCTTTCTAAGGAAAGGGTAATGACGACAACCACTGCAACATCTGTGGAGAATACGGAGCGTAGAGACATCAGAGATGAGCAAAAGAGGCGAGTCTGTCCTCCACCAGCCTCAGCCTATGTCTGCAGGATAACTTATAGCCCCCTGAGCTTTGAATGTGTGACCCCCATGTAGACATTAGATCTGACTGTACCAGGATGACGGTTGTAATGTTAAAACACTTTCTGGCTAGATGTGCTTAGTTCATGTTCCTTTAAAATATAGAACTATACAAACCTTGAGATACGATGGGGACTCAAACCACCCCCTTACTCTATGTTTTTGATGTTTAAAGGATGAGTCGCACCATGCGATCAGCTCAGACTAATGCAGACTTCTGACAAACGGGTAAAACACAAAGAATAATTTATTTGGAATGAGGCGAGAGGGTACACAAAACGAACGGGACATTGCAGACAACAAAAAGAAACGACCGAAACATGTCGAGCGCAATATTTATCTATATTTTAGTACCTTCTAAAACGTGTTCTATACTTCTGAGAAACAATTAACAACACTTCAAGTTTGTTAACACCCTACCACCTCCTTTTGTCCCAGAGTAGTTTGTCCTGTCGCTTCTCTTATGGAAAATGGCCTTATGCATCTTATGCAGCATTGCAAATTTATCTTTTAGTTTTACCTCATATATCCATACAAGGCCTTAAGTGCAGTCATCCTTTTCTTAATTGCCTTCATTATAAAGTATTTTTACTGAAAAGTCCTTGGATGAATGTGACGTTTATTAAAACCTGTTATTCCTGTTGTTCATTAAAATCCTAGTATTTTTTCCTGTCTCCGTCATCTCGTTGGTTACCTTGCACAGCAACAGCAGACTGATAATACATATTGTCCCTGCTTCTATTATGAAATATAGATCTAAATAGACCAAAAAAAGCAAGGAGGTTTGTGTTTGGTCATTTATTCTTCTTTGTTTTAGTAATGGTTCTTGACAATAAATCTTATCGTCTTAGAAAGCCTGTTTGTTTACCTTCAAAGGGCTCCACATTTGTTAGGAAAATGCATTCGTGGGTTGAGCATCAGAGGTGAGTATGTTGGCTGCACCCATAAAAGATCTTGCCCAAACACCCTCTTCCAATGCCAAACCGCTGCTATTACTCTGCTATTGTTTAGTGTCATCTGTAGGATTTAATGATTGCAGTTTAAAGAAACAAGACAGAATTTAACAAACCGTGGCCTCAGCAGTGCGTGGAATAACTGTACATAACCTCAGCAGCCTGGCACCCCCCTCTCCTCATGGTGGTCACCAGATTGATCAAACACTGCCTTGGGGCGGATTCCCATTCTTAAACAAGCATTTGTCACATTCAGCCAATGTGATTTTGTGGATCACTGTGGCACAAACAGCACATCCAGATGTTCCAACAAGTGCTTGGTGGTGCAGAGGTCCTGGTGGTAGTCTCCGACATGTCCCACTACGTCGGGGAGGACATCTGAGTTTGGACCTAAGCGTGGATATATGGGAGAGCCACTGTTTGCCTTTCCTCACCATCGCTCTGTGTCGAGATGGCCTCCAATGATGTCAAGCCTTGTTTCCCCAATGAGTTGCAGACCCCACACCATCACACTACCTCCACCTAAAACTGGTTTGGCATTGGCAAAGAGGCTTTGTAAAGCAAAAAAAAAAAAAAAAAAACTAATTTTTTTTTCTTCATTTGTGAAACTATTTAAGGGGAAATAAAAAGGCTTTCCAACAATTTAGGATTCAATTCAATTCAATTCAATTCAATTTTATTTATATAGCGCCAATTCATGAAACATGTCATCTCAAAGCAAGTTCAATCATATTATACGGATAGTTTACTACAAAGAAAAAGTCAAGCAAACCCAACTCCTCATACTTTTCATGCCAGTCACAGTGAGACACTTTGCTTGATTCGACTCAAATTCAGTTTTTTATTGCTAGCCGTTAATCATGACGGGTACGTTCTTTCCATATCTTGGTTGAGGGTTCGAAGAATCTGACCCCTCGTGAAAATATAAGCCGCTTACTGCGTACAGATATTCAAAGAATGTCACTGAGCTCATTACAACCTCACGAATCCTGTCTGAAGCGAAAAGCGAAGTGCGCTAAGTGAAAACTCAAGTTGTACCGTGTGATGTAAATTGACACAGCCAGGTATTATGCAACTGCTAATGTCGTTAAGTAACTGAGTGAAAGCCTGGAGTACAAAGCGGGGCATTTCAGGCGGTTCAGGAAAAAGGGCCCGCTCTTGCTCTTGGGAGATAATAACCCCCTTTTTTACAATCATTTTCAGCGGCTGGATCCTTTTAATGGTGGCATTGTACTGTTTACCCTTCAGCGGACCCCGGAGCTGCGGTGGGATCATCGGTAGGTATGCAGCTCAGTCATCTACGTCAGCGCTCCAGCTGTTAGGAGCACAGCGAGGTGAGGCATTGTGACTTGATCCCTTTTGAGCCAAACGGTAAGAGGAGAATGGGGAGAGCAAGAGTCCTGGTTACTGATTCATGTTCAGCTGCCAGAATGACGCAAAGCATCTCTCTCTCTCGCACGCACACACACACAACAAACATACACACATGGACAGACAGACAGAGTGTACCAGGGATGGACGTCAACCCTCCAATGTGACCAGACGCATCGCTCTGTCCAGACATATCCGGCTGCAGCAGCCCAGAGTGCAGAAGTCACGGACTTACATAAAATGTCTGCATCCTACCTTTTGCTTAGAGCCAGTCTGGACTGCAGCGTTTTACAGTAAAAGAGCCGCTCACATTATTAAGTGTAAAGTTCCTTTATAAATTCATAATGTAGCTGCTGTGGGCCGCCTAACTTTGCTCTCGTTAACTCGCAGCAGATTTGAGTGTATGCGTGCAGAGGGTTGAGCTCGGCCGTAACCCCGCCGCTCACCTCTCAGTAGGTGCAGAATTTACATCGGACTACGCTAAATGCAAACGTTGTGTTTGTGTTGCCTTTAAAGAGAAAGTGTCATCAGCGGCGGTGTGTGCTGCGTTATCACAGACTGCAGTGTGTTATGTAAAGCCAGTTCCAGTCAGCGAGGAGTAGGGAAGGGAGGGAGAGCAGAGGGGAGGGGAGGCACTGCTACACAGTCAGCACTGGCTGAGAGGGACGAAAATGAGGGGAGGGCTGCAGCATTTTACCTTTTTTTTGTGGTTGTTTTCTCCTCCCTGTTGTTGTTTTTTTTTTTTTCTGTCTCAATCATTTCTTTTCCTCCACCAACAACCAAAAACCTTTCCTGTCCCAACATGGTCTGGAACTCTGCAACATCACATTCTGCGCAACAGAGAGGGTAGCCCTGCAGGCGAACCAGGAAAATGGCTTATCTAAGTACCCACTAAAAAAAAAATAAAAAGAGCTAAACAGGCAACTGTTCTGCCAATTAGGTCACGGTAAAAGACACCGATTGGGTCAGCATTAAGCCAGGTTGTCTCAGAGAGAACAATACTCCCATCATCCATCCATTTTCTATTGGTACAACTCACCCCCGCTTAAGTATAAGTACTTAAATATATTATTTTATAGTAATAGTACTCTGTATTCTTACATTTTCTGACTGAAAATATCTTATATATATATATATATATATATATATATATATATATATATATATATATATGTCACATCGTCTCCCAGCATCCAACACAAAAGGCCGAATGGAGTGGAAATGGAACAGCCTGTGACCTGGAGGAGGGCGGGGTGAGGAGTGCCTCCTTTAGATTTAAAGAGACAGGACCACAGTGAGTTGCTCTCAGACGAACCTCGAGAACAGGGGTAAAACGGTGGAATGTAGAGCTACAATAATGAGAAATTCAGACCAAAGCATTGCAGTTCCACTTTGTATTGACCACAACTGAATAATTTAAATGGGAAAAGGAACATTAAAAAATGATATGTCCCCTTTAAGAAATCCGACCTTTGAGGAACTCTTGTGGCACAATAGGCTTGTAGAAAATTGGCTGTTGATGTTGTGACATAACTTTAAATAAACCTTAAATTAGTAATTTTGTACTGAATCTATCTAGCCTTTATATGCAATCACAGTTTCTGGGATTAAAATATCCTTATTTTACTTTAATAATCAATGGCGCAATTTACCCCAACGTATTATCTCCAACCCTAACCCTAACCCTACCTCAGCCCGCACTGGGGTTAAGTTGTGACACAAGACAACTTTTTCTTCAGAAAGCTAAGATTCTTAATATCTACTTTATGTTTCAGATCTAGAGAGATTGTTCCCAGGGATGCACCACATCCTGAAATATATGTTTAGTTGGAAGCATTACTGTCATGGTCTCGCTTTAAAGTAACGTTAAGTAAAAACTGGCACAGCTCACCCCACTCCCCCCTACCCGTTTAACCCAGGGTCACTGGTGCCTGGCTGCAGTGGCAAGAACCAGGGTATACACAGGACAGGTCGCTAGTCCATCCCAGGCCAACAGCGAGGGACACAGGGCAGAAAACCATGCACGCACTCACAATAAAGGAAAATTTAAAAACTCCAATTAACCTGATATGCATGACTTTCCACTTTGGAAGGAAGCCAGTAGAGCCGGATAGAGCAGAACCTTCAGGGAGTCAAATGCAGAACATTTCTGCTGCAAGGCAAAAACACTAAAATCTCCTAAACCTCACAACTCACCAGCCTTTATTTGATCAATTCCAAAAAAAGCCTTTCCCTGTGGCTGTGTGCATGTAGAGATGAATAATACGTGCTACGTCTGTTTTAATCGTCTGCTCTTAAAATATCACACAGTAACGCCGCTGTAAAACAAACATGCAGTTTCTCCATTTTTCAGTTTGGATTCTAGCTGTAGTTTATTGTCCTTTTCTCCACTGTTGTCCATCTAATTAATAAGTGTCTGTGTACACACACTCAATGTGTAGCGTTAAGGTAGGAACCACATCATGCTCTGGGTGTTACACATGTGCCCCGATCTAAACACACCAGGTTCTTAACTTGGAGATGGTTGAATTGTCTCCTCAGCCTGCCAACATGCTTTACAGGAGCCTACGAATTACCCACTTATTTAAACTAAATGTGGTTAACTAAAGAAACATCTAAAACATGCAAGATAGCACCTGTCTAAAAAAACAACAACACCACAAGGGTAGATGAATATTGCTTTAAAAAAAGAATATATAATGTAATATATATAATTCACAGAAACAGCAGACGTGCACAGATCTAAATAATATGTTAGTGCAGCTGAAATGCAGCTGTTCAGCTTATCAGCATTCCCATACTCATGCTGGTTTGTGGGTAAAATCTTCTTTCTATAATATGCAGAAATGTGTTTGGATGCGTCTGTACTGCCTCCTTAATGGATGCTGTGATTCCAACATTATAAATGTAGCCACAATGTCTTCGGGCAGCCTTGTTAATGCTTGCATAATCTGGTAGTCTCTCTCTGTTATTGCTATAAAGTAAAACAAAACAACATAGACCTATAGCAAAAAGTGACTCCTTTACTCTTGTATGGCTATTTACTTTTTGGAAACATTTTAAATAAATCTAAATATGGCACAATAAAACTTCTTAACATGTCCTGGAAACAACCCAAATGCAAGTGTGTGTGCCTTGGATGATATGGAGGAAATAAGAGATGATTACAGAACAAAAACGGATACATACCTTCTTTACAGCTACATTAATAATTGTGTCAACCCTTCTCGGATTTTGTAGTAGCCTGGTGGAGGTCATGAGCCAAAAAAAAAAAAACTAACTAACTTTAAGGGTTTTAATTGATTGTCATCAGATAATAAACAATTATTGAGTAGACCCATCCTTACTTGTGAACTCTTCAGTATTATGTAACATCAGCTTTGATGGAGACACTAACGTCAACATATTATAATTCCAGTTTTTGATGTTTAGCAGCGTGATCCACTACTCCAGTTTCAGAAGGCCAGCGTCTTGCATGCTCTAGGTGCATCCATGCTTCAGGAGAAACGTGTTAGATGAAAGAAAGCCCTGCAGAACAGGAGAATCAGATGCCCTGGTGACTATATGGGTCTCATTTGTCAGATTAAAAGTACTAAACATACTTTTCTTTTCATTAAGCCCACATTTCTGCATTAAATGTTTATTTTTAATCGGTTTGATGTAATATTCTAATCGTAAATGTTTTGTTTTCATTACATCTAAGCAAAGCAAAATCATTGCTGTTAACAGAAATAAGGGCTTTAAAACATCAGTCTGTGAGTCATTAATCTACATAATGTGTTTACCTTAGCTAATTGGGTTACTGAAACAAATGCACTTTTTCATAATATTCTAATTTATTGAATATGAGTGTAGATATGCAACCACTTGATTCAAGTGTGTTGGAGCAGGGGCACATCATAGGAGGACATAGGAGGACAAAGGAGGACTACTGACTTCTGCTGAATCTAATGACATAAATGCAATATAACATTTAAAATGCTTTCACAACAGGAGAATCACATAAACATAAATTACTATATTGTACCTTAGGAAAGCTTTTTTATTTAATTTTTTTGCTACGTAAAATTACTTGTTTTCCCTGCTTGTTGCATTTACTGTAATGACAGCAGACTAAAGGGAATAGCAGGTTTGTCTTTCAGGTTACCTGTAGATCTAGGACAGAGCAGAAAGGAAAAGTCCTTAGGAGTCATCCAAAGAGGCAAGACTCACTCAAAAGTGAGTCCAACTTTATTGATATGATGCAGTGATGCAAAACACCATCCACATCACCAACCTGCGACCCTCGTGTCTGAGAGACAGCAATCAAATAACAGCACTGAAATAACAGCACTGAAACTGCACTGGAACCAGCAAACAACAGACTTTGGCAAAATATGTATTTAAGAAAGCAATACTGGATTTTCACACTATCCCTTTAACTAAGGGTTTTGGTTGTGCACTGTTGTGATGAGACACAGGCTGATGCTGAGAGAAGAGTGCGACAGACACACCAACGCACACACAGTCATACAAATAACTAACGTCAGTGACTAAGCGAATGACATACTAAATAGGGATTTCAGCTCTATTCATTTACTGCGTGACTACTTCAGTGAACAACATGACAACTCTAATATGACAATTATAAATATAACTAGAGAAAATGTCCATTAATGTCTTCACTCCGTGTACAGATAATGGCAGCTAGTCATTACTATCCCCATTGCAGTTTGACTATTGAGGCATTTAGTTGGTTGCAATTTTTAATTTGATTCTCAGTGTCACTGTAACCTTGACAAACAATCATTACTTGGCTGTCAGTATTACCTTCCTCTTTAGGTGTGAAACGAAAGTTGTCACGCTTTTTCCTACTTAATTGTGTTCAGTGACATAGAAGAAAGTGTGTTGTGTGGGCATAAATAAGAGGAAAAAATGCATTCTATGAAACTTTGAGTGCTGTCAAGTCTTAAAGTAAGATGCTGACTTTTGGTTCACCCGTTATAGTGTATCTGCATTGGGATCATGGCTGTAGAAATTTCCAGAACAGAAAGTTTAAGGACATGCTTTTTTATGTTTGTAGTAACATCAGTGCTCCCCCTTCCCTCCAAAAAAAAATAAAATAGAAATATATATAAAAAAATAAATAAATAAACTTAATGATATATCTGGGAGCCTATTATGAGCTTAGTTATGCGGAAAGCATGCCACGAAGCACTCAGCGTTCCAAGATGAGTAAGTCTTCATCAGCACAGACAGAGGGTCAGCACAGTGTAGTATGAGATTAAGTTATGTTTATGTTTCATGGAGCCGTTGCTGCAGCATTTTAAGAAGAATTAGGAATATTTTTTTGTCGTTATGTGTTACCATCGAGAGGCAGACACCGGCTCAGAATGCAAACAGTTACACATAACATGCAGACACAACAAGACATGATTGTTCTAAGCTTTTTTTTTTCTTTTGGGGGAGGGGATATACTTGTGTCAATTCTATAGCAGTGAAACCTATGTGTGGTTCATTTGACATTTCAGAGCTGCAACTCTCATACTCAGTATGAGTGATAGCCTGGCTTAGCTGAAATCAGACTGTCTAAGCAGGATTGTCAGATGTGTTGGATGTTGATGTTGCAGAGTTGTTTACTTTTAGTTGCATATCTTCTGATGATAGATGAAAAACAATGCAATAGGGTATAAAAATATTGCCTCATTTTACACTATACACATTCTTTTACCTTTTGCTGTAATCATTTGAGGTATAATCATTCAAGGCTTGAATTAAATCTATTAAATGAATGTGGTGAAAATGCATCTCAACATACGTTTTTTTTTTATGTTCCCACAGTTTCTAGAAGCACTATATACACAAATGCTAACACGAATAACAACTAATAAAAGTCTCTGCTGAAATTGATGCAGAGGTATGGAAAAAAGATATCAGATCTTCAAAGTTTATTTAATGGGCATTACCGTAGTGTTCAGTAGTTTTTTGGGGGGTCTCTTGTGCTTTGTTCAATCATTTAAGTCAGTATTTCTGTCTCTTTTTCCCCTCGTTCCTATATATCTTCTAAACTACCTCCTAGACAGTCTGCCCTGCTTGCATTTCTTAGCTCGGTGCCCTTTACTCCTGTCTCAGGATGTTCCTTTCCCCCGCTGGTGCTTATATAAGCGGCTAATAAATAAGAAACAGAAACACAATACTTTTCTCTCACAACAGGATCCCCACACACTCACACATGACAGTGACCTGGAGCTTGCTGCGAGGGCCGAAGCTGGAACATTTTCACACACGCAGGTGTGCAGTAATCACGCACACACGCGTCACACAAACAAGCATGCAACAGTTCAGTATCATCTGCGTGTGTGCGTGTTTTTTTTTTTTTTTCTGTTCCTTGTGACCTCAACAATTTGGGTCAGCGTGTTCTGTTGAAGGAACAGAGCCTAATCTGTAAACAACGGGTTACCTTCAACTGTGAGCAGCTCAGAACAAAGATTACACTTGAGCTTTTTGAGAAAGAAGAGGAAAAACAAACCAAACAGGAACGGAAGGTGACCTTTTGTGCTGCAGTTCCTTCAGAGACATAGTTGTTCCTCCCCTCACTTCAAACAGAAATGTTTATTTGTGCAATTATTTCTGTGCTAAATGGTAGGTTCTCTGCTCAGAAGCAACTGTGTTCAACTTTGCAATGAATTTCTCATCTATCGCTGTGGACAACATTGCTGCCATGCAACCAGCTGGCAGCACACCAGGAACACGCTGAGGGTTTAGTGTTTTACCCCTGAGCAAAGTTGGTACATGAAAAGCTCATAGCTCAAACGGGCAAGCCTCCCAGCGTGTTTTAATGTGTGCTGAATCTGAGTGGACCATCCCCTTTTAGGCCTCGGTCATTGCCCCAATTTGTCTCATCTAATTAACCTTTTAAAAAAGAACTTGATGACATTTAGAAAGGCCAGTTTTAATGAGTAAAACTTTCAAATAAATTCCCCTCTCTTGCTGGTGTTTTCTCAGTAGACCCTCCCCACATAGATCGTGCAGCGGCACCAAGTGAGTGCATGGGTTGGTTCCCTCCAGCTTCCTTCCACCATACAAAAACACACATGTTAACTCTAAATCGGCCAAGTGAGTGCCCCCCTCCCATTCCTCTTTGCAAAATGAACTCATTCATGTTGATGAAAAGCCTCTGTGAAAATCTGTTTTTTCAGATTCTCAAGCGGATTTAGATCTGGAGTTTGGTCGAGCCATTTTAACACATGCTTATGCTTTGATCAAACCAATTCCACTGCAGCTCTGGTTGTCTATTGTTATTATCCTGCTGGATGGTCACTAACTGGTGCTCTGAGAACAACCTGCCTGTCAACACAGAGAAGACGAAGGAGCTGGTCATCAACTTCAGGAAACTTTGTCCTGCGGATGACATTTCGATCTTCATCAGTGGAGAGGGTATCCAACGTCAGGTTCCTGGCAGTGCACATTTGCAACAACCTCACATGGACCAAAAACACTGCTGCTCAGGTGAAGAAGGAGCTACAGCAACTGCTCTTCCTGAGGATGCTGAGAAAGACTGGACCGGCATAGGAATTGCTGATAACTTTCTACCGCTGCTCCATGGAGAGCATTTTAACTATTCTAAATCTCCACACAGTTCATCAGCTGCTCTCCAGCTGACAGAAAAGCCCTTCAGCGCCTCCTCTCAAACACAGAGTACAAGGTACTCCACTTCCAAAGCTGGAGGATAACAACACATAATGTCCCAGGAAAGCTAAAAGCCTCTGCAAGGACTCTTCTCATCCATGCCACCGCTTATTTTGAACTGCTGCCATCTGGGAGGATGAACAAAGACCTCCACACACACACACACAAAAAAAGCCTGAATACAATCTGTTGTACCTAAAATGTTCAATTTTATCATTGAGAATCTCCTAGAAAAGAATTACAAATAAAAGTCCATCTGCTGCGGCTGCATTTGCTTGAGGGAAAAATTTGTACTTGTCTTGAGCTGTTCCAATACTACTCCAAGGGCCAGGAATGGCCCCTGGGCCACATTTTACAACCAGCTAGTTTAGGGGTATCATGGTGGGTGGGAGGGGTGGCGGGGGGGGGGGGGGGGGGGGGGTTAAACACATACAGAAGAAAAACACATTTCATTTCCCCTACTTTATCTTGGCCAATCACATTACATACAATCGATATAAATAGAAGTCTGTGATTGTAACAATATCTGAACATTTTTGGACTCGGAGCTTTAAGATTCTCAGAAAGTGCGCTGGTCAGTACAATGTAAAACTAATTTCATTTATTTTTAAAAAGTGTGGAAATATTATGTCTTGTTGTGTCTACATGTTTTATGTTGCCTGTGTGCATCCTGAGCCGGTGTCAGTCTCAATAAAACATGCGCTATGGTAGCGCATGGTGACAATAAAGTTTCTTGATTCTTGAAATATCCAAGAGGTATTGATGCATTTTGCAGCGGGCCGTAGCGCTGCAGGCAGTTTCATACAGCAGTGTGGTGTGGGTGTTCATGGGTGTCAGGATCAACACAGATGAAGTTGATCATGTGTCCTAGTTCGTGACCTCGTAACTGCAGTAAACATTTCTACATAAGGGCAGTCATGGGATGCAGGGTTTTTGGCATAACAGAGATCCAAATGGGCGAGCTCCTTGAAGTGCGTGAGTTATGGGCCATAAAAAAAGGTCATGATTGCAAAATGTCCTCTTCCACTTTGCAATGAGGCATGCTCTAATGGTGCTAAATTAGCTTTAGCCTGGAAAGCCTGGAGCCTGCAGATGGGGCAGCAGGTTGAATGGGATCGCATATTTTACTGCATACGGCTTCTTCTTCAGGCCTGTCATACTGAAATTAAATATTTTCATTCTGTGGGGAAACAATTCAATGTGTTTTATGACTGGTCTCATGGTGGACTTTAAACTAGTGATGAGAAAAACTATCTTGCAAAAGGAAAAGCATTGTTCTGCATCTGAACTATATGTGCAAAAAGTCTGTTTTGTTCTGCAGGCAAGGTTTTGCATCTGCACATAGTCATCTGAGCAGGCTTGAAAAGTACGATATATTTTAACATGCAGCTGATTGCCTTTATTTATGGATAGATGCTTTGTAGCAAACAACAATCAGAGGGATCTCAGTTTGAAAACTTTGTTAGTGGTGGAGACATTTTTTAAAAACCCTGCCAGTTTCTGAGCAAATGTCTGCCATCCCAAACATCCCAAACATCTAGCAGTTCAAGCAATGTATCAAGCTTTTTCCCATCCAAACTCTATAGTTTTGTTGCTTGGTTATCCTTGCACACAGTCGCAGCTAAATACCACAATGCTGATCAGCTGAATTCAGTTTTATAGCCAAAAGTTCCTCCTCGGTTTAATCTTGCTCATACAGACATCTTTTCACCTGAAGATTTAATATGGTGCCGTGGTTTTCAGATCAAATCATGGGAATCATGAGTCAGACTAGGATAGATTCAACAGTTCAGGAGTTGTTTTTATTTATTTTTTTCCATTACCATGGCTTACCTGCTGGCTGTTGTTTGCCTATAAGCTCACCATCTTAAAAGGCCTGGATAGATGCTCATTTATCACTACATGATCAACAAGAGAGGCAACCCTTCTCTGCAGCGCTCACCGTGCTGAGATTGTCATGTTACGTGTCTTCCCTTCTACTTGTCTTCTTTGGAACCCGCCCAAGCCTCTCCTTGCACCCTCTCTGCAGAGTCTGGCTTGGAAATCATTCCTTCAAGGTCTGACCGAAGGAAGAGGTTTTTACCTGGAAGGCTTACCACCACCATCAGTCTCCTCCTCTGTTGTGCTCGGATACAAAAGTACACCGGTTAGGGCAATATAACCAACACTCTATTTAGATTTTTTTTAGCATATTTAACATTGTAAAGTTTCTCTGAAGCTTATAATAAAAAAAAGTACAACAACCGTTGAAGAACATTTAAAAACATGCTGCAGAATTTATAAGACAGTATAAGCAAAACATGTTCAAGTAGCTATTATGTAATAAAAAGAACAGGTTGAACCAACTCAATGTGTCTTTGAAATGTTCCAAATATTATATATATTTGTTCTCATGTTCCTTAGGTTTCACCAGCCTCCTTGTTTGTGTTGCAGAGCGGTGCTTCCTTAACCACGCTGTTACATACTTCCTAGGCCAAAAGGATTACCAGAAGGCCCATTTATACTGATCAACATGAGATTATGGTACTTACATTTGACAAAAATAGAGAGAACCTTTTATCAGTATATACATTGTTCATTAGGCTGAACCCTGTTTCGCCTAAAGCGCTAAACGTCCTTTTTTACAAACCATGCAAGTGGTCAGTGGTTGAAGGTTTTCAGGCTCCCTGCTTTAGTCCTCAATCAAATATCTCACGACATTTAACAGCTTGGTTTTTTGCAAAGAGGAAGTCTCTTACACAGTCTCTTCACTTTTGTCTCATCTCATCTTAGACCAGGTTTAGATGGCTAGTTGCTTTTATTAAGCATGCTTAGTTCACATTGCATTTCCCCTTTGATTGAGCAACACTTCTTCATGTTATTGATCAAGTTTTGCAGGAACTGATAAGCAACTACTGATATTAGTTTGTGATTTGATTCTAGGGGAACGGATCCAAAATGTCCTGGAGTCTCCGTGGCTTCAGGGGCAGCTGGTGTATAGAAACTTTAAAAAAGCGCAGCTTGTTTTCTCTTTACTTTGAGTCCATTGTCCATCGTTAGCTTTAAAAATCCTCCAGCTGCTGCGTCTCTCGACCAATGCTCTTGACTTGAGCCTGTCGAACCTGTTCCCACCTACAAACCTATCCAATGACAAAGGAGCAGCAGAATAAAACCCAATCACAGGGCAGTGAGCTGTGGTAGCGAGCTCGGCCAATGGCAGAGAGTCTCAGATGGCAGCAGCTGAGAGAGCAGCAGATAAATTGCGCTGTTCCTTTTAGGTGAACGTGATAAACAGACAGACAGATTGTCTCGTATGACTGGGCATTTTCAAGTGCTTATATTAAAGGGTATCAGGGGTGTAAATCACCAGCTTTATCACAATGCAAAATATGTCAACTTGTTTGGATAATGATCCGATATTTCCCGATATAACAAAGTCTGTTACGATTTGCGATCGATATGATGCAATATTATCTACCAATCTAACACTACTATTTACATTCATTGTCACAATCTTGGCACTGATGCTGGTCTGATAACTCACTCTACACATTCATATTAACTCACAGAAAACAAATAATTTGACCATTTTCTTTCTAAGCTCTTACAGGCATCAGGCACTACTACTACTACTATTACTACTACTACCACTACTACTACTACTACTACTATTACTACTACTACTACTACTACTATTACTACTACTACTATTACTACTACTACTACTATTACTATTACTACTACTACTACTACTACTACTACTACTACTACCACTACTACTACTACTAATAATAATAATAATAATAAGCAATAACCAATCATATGTTCACTGTAGTCTCATTCCTTCTGAATATCAAAATAAAGGTGTATCTTAAAAATTATTATATGTATCGATATTTTCATTTTGCATTGATGTAACTGGGTCGTTAATCATTTAAATGATATATTGATGTGAATCGATGTATTGTTGCACCCCTAGTGTGTACACGGCGTATACCACCGTGTCACGTAGACTACACCACTGACATCCACACCCACCTGTCCACATGCAATGCCACCATCATTCATGGCATAATTTATGAAAACCCTGGAACCTCATTACCCCTTCAGCCCAACCAAGCATCAAGACCCAAGTGAGACTGATCAAAGAAACATATGCTAAATACTTAATTTGTCTTTCTCCCTCTTTCCTTTTCATAATTCCTCTGTGCTGCATGAGAAGCTTTTTGGACTAAGTTAATACCTTGTAAGCACAAAGTTTTATCTCTTGCTCATCCTTAATTAAAGCACAATAAACATGAAGGAGCTATAAAAGGTTTACAGCTTAATTAATAATATATCTATAAACTATTTATTAGCCATTTTTAAAAGCAGCCTTATTGTGAAGTGGTATCCAAAACTATTTCTACATTTTATACTTCAGGTAAGATACTGACAGCTCATAAGTACTGCAAAAATCCCTACATCGATCAAAATAAAACTCTTGCTTGACACAAAGGTGTCAATCTTCAGTCCATATGGGACGGTGTCCTGATATTGTCTAGGTGTGTCTCTCCGTCAAAAAGCCTGAATCACGTAATCAAGACTTCAGCAGGACTCAGTGGAACCTGAGAGCACCAGGAGAAATTTCAGCCATTTGATTCAGGTGTTGGACTTGGGACAGATCCAAAAGTTGCAGGACGCCGGCCCTCATGATGCTTTTCTAATCCTGACTCCTGAATATGTCATAATAATCAAGCCACGTTGTGAGATTCTTCAACCCAAACTAGCAGCTCCCAATGCAGGTGTTTGATCCCTTTAAGCAAAACACAATACTGCATGAGCTTTTGTGTCTGAGACGGATGAAAAGATTTTCAGACAGTCTTACTAATTGCTTTGAGACTCCGTCAGCCAACACAGCTATAACACAAGTGTCATATAGTCGCAAATGACCATCTTCATATATTTGGAAATTCCTGTCGGAATTATTTACATGAAGTAATTCAGTTTTAAAAATGGTTGCTGTAGCTGCCATATTTTATCTTTCCAGAAATAGTTTTGACAGCTTCACATTATACCACTTAAAGTTTTACTTGCAAACTGACATTTAATAGAAAACACACAATATTGACAAGTTTGATGCTTCTTCTTCTTGTTTTGCTGCATATCTGACAGTAATGAAAAATCTATATTGTTTAAAACTGGAGCTATGAGTGGGACGTTGCTGCTTGTTTAGTTTCTTAACTCGCCACATTAGCAGATCTGTGATGTTTGAGAGGCAAAAATAGAAAAAAAAGTACCACATGCTAGCTGACCACCCCAACCAAAGAGTGCAGGTTTTAGTCAGGAGGTGAAGAGTGAGCGGTTCAGTGTTTGCTGTGGAGACATAGAAATAGCATGCTTTGGAAGAAAGACGGGTGTGAGAAAAAGGTGCTGAGGTCAGGTGTGGGCAGAGAGAGCACGCCCAGTCTCTCTGGCCTGCGGTATTTCAGAACTTGCTGCAACTCAGCAGCCACGGTGCACTCTGCTTCTGACCTTCGGTTATCTAACCACCCTGCCTGCACCGCGCAGAGTCCCTGTCTTTTTCTCTTGACTCATCTATTGTCCTCCCTCTGTCTTACCATTTTAGTTAGATAAGCAAAGGTACTGTAGTTGGAGACTAGCCTCACATGTTTAGATTTACTTTAGCATAGAGGTGGGAGGCACTACTATATATATATATATATATATATATATATATATATATATATATATATATATATATATATATATATATATATATATATATATATATATATATACAGTATATTATTTTTTATTTTTTACTTTACTTAATTCAGTGCAAAGGGTTTTAATAAACTTCATTTTGTCGTTCAATCCTTGTAGATGTTTCTGCATTTGGATTTCTTTTGATTTCAAGTATCAAAAAGACAAAGACTGCGGTTACACTTGATTTTCTTGAAGAAGTTGCAGGTAAAACATGGGGATTTGGGCATGAAGAAGTCCAAAACCACAAAAATAGTGAATGGTCTGTACTTGTATTGCGCTTCATTAAGTCAGAGTCACTCTTAAACTGCATGTTGCGATGTTCTCTCAGTCCTGTTCTGTTTTTGTCAACTTCATATTCTGTTTGATTGTTTTTTAAACAGCAGGAGTGACTTTCATTATCAGGTCAATGAAAGTAGCCATGACATTAATGACTAGAAGCTTGAGTTAGGTATGCAACAAAATCTGCACCATTGTTCTCATGAACCACAAACCACAGAAAGTATATTCTCAGCAAGTATTTCTGCAGCAGGGTTGGACACATTGTAATGGGTTTACTGTAGTACACTTGAGGTTAATATATAGTGGTCATCCAAGGAAGGCTCTTTAAAAGACACCCATGCAGTTTGGATGAAACTGGAACTTGATTTCAGTATTTCCCAGATCTGAATAAGAATGGGAAAAGCAAATCAGTTTTCCACCCCACAATGTCAATAAATCAGTCATTCTATATTTATAGAGCTGCCTTCTTGCTTTACATAAGAAAAATGTTGCATGTTTTTTTAGATCCTTACTTCATTCTCTCCAGCTTTCCTCCTTCATATACTTCCTCATTATGTCCTTCCTTGTCTTTCTTGTGGTTTCATATTTTTCAATAATGACTTCTTTCGGGCGGATTTTTTGGGCTTTATTCTTCAGTGACGGGAGGGAGCGGCCTTGGGGCGGGGGGATTTTCTGGCTTGTATTTTTCGTTTCTTGTGTCTCTTTCTGTCTTTCTGTCTTTCTTTCTTTCTTTCTTTCTTTCTTTCTTCCTTCCTTCCTTCCTTCCTTCCCTGTTTCCTTCCTTCCTCATTCCGTTTGTCTATTGTTCCTTGTCTCCATCTTTCCTTCCTTCCAGTTTATTGATTCTCAAGTGTCTATATTTAAATCTTGCCCTGTGGGGGAATATCTTCCATAAATCCATATTAAACTATGGTATTTAATATAATAAAATAAACATACCGAACTGAGAACGTTGGGAATTTGAGTCTGGAAAAGTTAAAGGAACAGCACACATTTAGACCCCTAAATGTGTGATGTGGCATCTACAGGCATGAACTTTAGCAGGGACTTATGGGGGCAGTTTTCTGGGGCCACAATTTTATGTTGCCAAATAAGTACAGACCGATATCACTGAGAGGTTTTAATTAACTAATTTTCAAGCAACATAACCTCACCTCTAAATGTTTTTTTGCATACAATTTGTCATATTTATAAAGAGCTCTTTCACAAAAGGCAAATGGAAAACAATTGTTTGGGGGAAAACAGAAAAACCTTCAAACTATCACTTGTAAAACTCGTGTAGCTAGGGGATCTAAACAAGCTTCAGCCCAGAGTCCCACATCTTCCAAAATCAGTCTCGGTGTTTCTGTCGCCAAGATGTTGGCAGCAAAACCTTCAAAGTACTTTAAGTTGTCAGATGGGGCTTCCATGGATCTAGTTTTGGAGTTGCTCTGACCCAGTCCTTCAGCCATGGTGAAGCTAAGAAAAACCAAATGAGCTACCAACATCAATGCAGCTCAGGCCACAAGCTAAGTGCACAAACAAGCGCTTGTTATGAAACACCCATATTCTTCTCATGAAAGGCTGGATTCTCTCCAGGTACCAAGGGTTCCTGTCAAAATCCAAAAATATGCCTGTTGGGTTAATTGGATACTACTTTAAATCCCCCTTAGCTGTGAGTAGCTTTGTGCACTGAGGTTTAATATCTATATGTCTCTGTATTGATTTGTGATAGACTGCCAACCTTTTTCCTCAGCGACCGCTGGAGATAGGCGTTTGGCTCACTGCAAGGATGGGCGGATGTAGAAAATGACTGGAAGGATGGATGAAAGTATAACAGTGAGAAAAGGTAACTGAGCTCATATAATAAGGAAAGGAAGGGCAAATAAATGACAAGTAAGTTGCATCAGCAAAATCAGGATGTATGTGAATCCAGGGTAGAAAAAAAGCCAGTCAGAGATAATAAATTAGTATTAAATCAAGATAACTTAAGTAAACTAGTAAATTATATCAGAGACTAAAGAAAGGAAAACCCAACTATAACAAGGCTTGCAGATCAAATTCTGATAGATGACCATACAGCTCAAAAAGTATATAATAGTTTTAATTTGACATCAAAATTCCTGAGGTTTGCTATCTCCGTTAGCATAAAGGTAAATAATATTTTATCATTTCAAACATCTTACATCAAAATGGACAATAACACATCAACTCTTGTCTCTTTTTTTTTTGTCTACCGTGAATAGTTGAAGATTAATTGCCTGCCTTGTTTATCTTGGAGTGCGGTGACACACAAGCAGGAACTGGCTTGTTGTTGCGAGCTGGTTTTAGCTGAAGCTAACACATTTATTCTGCTCCAAACCAGTCGGAGAGGAAATAATCGGGTTAAGATTCGAACTACTGCATGTGTTTGCTTGTGTGCCTTCCACAGATCCAGCCCGGGGGGCTTTAATGTTTCCCTTTAGCAAACACCTGGCATTAAGACACATACATTTCACACAAATATTAAATCTGTAGATTTGTGTGTGGTGTGTTTTACTGCATGAAGTTGTCTTTAGACCAAATGTTCCACCAAAACAGCTTTGCCGTTGCCTTAGGGTGCCGGTTACGCAACCTATACTTCAGACGAGCAAATGTAGCAAAATATTTCAATTTTAGTCGCGTTAGGAAAGCACAGCTACCTCCCTCATCCAAATTACCCTCAGGGGCTAACTCTTAGCTCTACGACAGCTATCTGGTCATTTCATAACTCGCTTGGTCTGGAGTTTTCTAGAACGTTTACCCTCACCCTTACTCTTGTAACCCTTATCGAGCTCAATCCACCGTCCCCCGCAGTTGTTTGATTAGGTAAATAGACTGGCACCGAGTGCAGAGATGTCACCATGTGTGCCAAATAGACATATCCCCATGTCCATTCGACCTTTTTTTCCATGCCTGCGAATCACTATCACCATGGATACTTCCACAAATAGAGCATGAGGTGAATAAGAACACCCTGTGCATTAGTGAGAAGTCAAACATACTCACATATGCATGCATGCACCCTCACACTCCCATTTTTCCAGCATTAATGGAGACCGTGCATTGACTTACTTTTTTTTTATGGGGACCACTTCCATATTTATTTACCCAAGTTTTATTTTTTACTGGTTTGTCTAAAATTCTTCATGGGACAATGATTTACCTTGCAGGACAGCCTATTTTCTGTCCTACTCACCTTGGGTATTTTGTCTACCCTGCTTTCCGTATATGAGGAGCAGATAAGAGCAGCAAAAGGAAAGTTGAGTGGTTGACATGATCTTATTGGGAAAAGACAGAAGTGGCATTGGAAAAAAATTAATTTAGGCTTGTCAAAGTTCGCATTACCTTTGACCTGAAGAGAATGGATATAATAAAAATTAAAACCAGCTCATATTAAATTTGTGTTGAATCTGTTAGCTTCTTTTAAGCACCGCAAAACCAAATCCACACCAACCCAACCGCTTTGCGACATCTTTTCAGTTTTTAACATTTATTTTTGTTACGCTGCTTCCACAAGCGCAGCGGCTGATGGCCATCCTGATCTGCATTGATCCAAGTTTGTTCCACAATCGCAGTCGCCTGAACTGCATGGATGCAAGGAGTGCAACCTCTCTTAAAGCCTTAATCGGTTAAGAGGATTGATTTGCAAGGCCACATACCTTTGTGGAGGGATTTTCTCTCGCTCGCTGCATCATATTACCAAGCGTGGCCAAGGATTAAACACACAGATGTTTTTGCAAGGAACGTAAGCATTTGGTTGGAGAAAGCAGTACTTTAACACACACTGTGTCAAAGGAAGAGAGGAAAACAGAATTGCAGTATCTGTAAAACTAATAATAAAGTGATGTAACCTAACTTGCAATGCCCACATTTCCGCTGTGAGCTTTTTCAGTTTTATGCTGATGATAGGGTGCTGTGCATTTGTAACGCTTGTCATAAATAAACACAAATAAAATCAACATTTCCCTTTATTATCCCACAGAGGGGAAGTTTGTCTCTGCTTTAAAGCCATCCCTTAGGGAGCAGTGTGCTGCCAACACGGAGCGGCACACAGGCCACAATCTGTGGTCAAGGGTCTTGCTCAGGGACCCAAACTCATAAACTGATGTTCAAACTATTGCAGCTTCTCCAAGATGCAAACTCTAAGACTCTAACCACTAGGTCTTCACTCCCTCCCATTTCTCTGCATATCTCCCATCCCTCTTTAGAGAGCAGTGGGCTGCCACTGTGAGGCGCCCGGGGAGCATTCTGGGGGTCAAGGGTCTTGTTCAGGGACCCAGAGAGGCAGTCTGTGGGAAACGAACCCAGGAACTTACAGCCTCGCCCGGATGCAAGCAGCCTGCTCTAAGCACTTGGCCACCACTCCTTACTGTATCTCTCCCCATTGTTTGAATCTCTACCCTGTTGCAAATGCTTCATTGCTCTCTGTATTGTTACAAAATGCATCTGTCAACTAGCCCTCCTAAATCTGTCTAATCAAGGGCTGGTGGCTGTTTTTAATTTTTTGACAAATAAGAGAAAGTGTTCTGCGAGAGTGCAATGGTGCAAAGTTGTCGCGAGAACACCGGGACAGCCAATGCAAACACATATGTGTCATTATTTCATTATTATTATGCCTATAAAGAATTAACCCAACGTGGATGTTTTTGGGCTACACAGAAGAACTGGGATATCCAGTGAGATGCACTTCATCTACATGACTGAAGTTTTTTTTTTCAGCTAATGCATTTATAAATAGAATCTAGATTTTATTAAAGAAGAACATTGTGGAGGGTTGACTTCATTATGACCATAAATAAATAATACACAATGTTCTGAATCTATTTAGAGTTTATTGCTGTTGAGTACTTTTGTCAAAGACAGCTTCAGCTCTTAGGGTTTGGCCGTTTTTCTCTATTATTCTGTGCAATAATAATTTAAAGAACAGAAGCAAAGAAAAAGAAGAAAACTCCTAGCATATTCAATTCAATTTTATTTATATAGCGCCATATCATGAAACATATCCTTTTTGCGCTGACTTGGTTAAAAGTGACCAACAGTTACAAACGTTTTTGAGGTGAAATTTTATTTTCTGTTGATGAAACTATTGAAATATGTGAATGAGAGCATTGGGAAATGAGCCATTGTAAAATACAGCTTATACAAGCAAAGACAACAGGAGAGAATAAAACTGATGCCAGGCAATGGGACAATCCATAAGCTGATTTGTGAATGACGTCATGACCTATATTTTTTTTGGAAACCTTATTTCAGAAAAAAATGCAATGTTTTTCTGGAACTAGTTGTCACTGTGAACTTAGTTCAGACCCATTTTGGTGGTGAATCATGAACGTGAACTAGTTCATTCTAACCTGTGAGTTTAATAAGGTTTTTTAAAGAGAAAATTGATGAAACACTGAAAATCAGCCTCTTTAGTTCACATAGGTATTAAAGCCGCATTGTGAAAATGCCAGGGTGACCTTTTTATTTTACTACAGGGGAAAAATTAAAGAAAAAGGTAAAAAAAAAATAAAAAGCTCTCAGAGAAAACAGTGTTTACTTTTAGTTACTTTTAAAGTGTTTTTGGCTGATTCCTAAATCAACTTCTTTTCACATGAAATGGGAATGAGAAAATGAACAGCAACAGTGTGCAGGCTCTGATGCATGCTGGGAGGTCTTTTCTCTGTCTTTACTGAGTAATCCCCACACCGAGCCCAAAGGGGAAGAGTAGCACATTCGGTTGATGACTTAGATTCCTCCCCAGAGTCCACGACTTCCTCACGCTGAACCCACTGAACCCGGGCCGTCACACCCACCTTATTTACCGAGCAATTTACCACTTGTTTAATTTCAGCTGTGGCCAGCAGCAGCAAAAACAGTGTAACAGGAGAATGCAGAGGAAATTGTTAGCTGTGCCATTTTGTAAGTGACATTACATCCATCTGTCTATGTTTTTTCTGTAGCCTACATATGAGCAAATTTACGACAACGCAGACAAGATGATAAATTGCAGGTCACTTACGCAAGAAACCTGGGTAACCTTATATGAACTGACAGTGAAATAAAAATAGCCTATTTTTAAAAATAGGCAGCACTATATTCAGAGCTTTTAAAAAATGCCCCCCCCCCCCCCCCCAACAGATTTGTTCTGTTTGCCTTTTCTTTTAGCACACCTAAGTGTTTCAGACGATCAAAAGAAAGTTTATGCCAGATTACGGTAACCCATGGGAAACCCAAATGCAATTTTTAAATGATCTTTTCATTTATGAAGGAAAAACGCTATCCAATCATTCCTGGCGCAGTATGAATTGGTAACTGCCTCTAAACATTACTGGTTGAGCCCCTGTTGATGGTGCCATTGGCCATCTGGAGTAACTGGAAATTAATCTTTTCAATTCAATTCTATTTTATTTATATAGCACCAATTCACAACACGTCATCTCAAGGCACTTTACAAAGTCTTATTCAATCAAATCATACAGACAGATTAGTCAAAACGTTTTGTATCCGAGGAAACACAGTAGCTTGCATTGAGTATTGTCAAGCAGCATTCACTCCTCCTGAAAGAGCGTAGAGCCACAGTGGACAGTCGTCTGTATTGTCGATTGCTTTGCAGCAATCTCTCATATTGAGCATGCATGAAGCGACAGTGGAGAGGAAAACTCCCCTTTAAGAGGGAGGAAAACCTCCAGCAGCACCGGGCTCAGTATGAACGGTCATCTGCCTCGACCGACTTGGAGTTAGAGGAGACAGAGCAGAGACACAGAAAAGCACACATTGATTCAGGAATCCTTTCTATGTTACATGGTAATAGCGGAGGATTTTCCTTCCCTTGATGATGTCACAGCTAACAGAACGCCAGACCAGGTGTACCTACTATGTAGAGAAAAAAGAGTTAAAAGCTGAAATAACAACAAACAATGCACATTGGAGAGCAGTAGGAGAACTTAGCAGAGTGAGAAAATAGACCCTGACCTTAAGCTATGGAAGTTGATGCCTGAAGTGCTCTAGATGTTGTTCTGAGTTCTTTCAAGGCCTTCTGAATGAGTCCTGGTGTGCTCTTCAGATAGTTATGGTAGGTGGTAGGTATGGTATGGTATGGTAGGGCCAGTCCTGGAAAGGTTCACCACTGGTTTGGTTTTCTCTCACTGGAAGCTTAGCAATGGCTTTGCAACCTTTCCAGATTGATGGATGTAAATTAAATTTGTTTCTCATCTCTTCTCGCATTTCTTTAAACAGGGGCATGATAAGTTTCTTTTCATATCTAACTTTGAAATTATTGTTTACAATTTTTTTTTAACTCTGTTCTTACCGCTGAACAGATTTCTACCCCTGCACCTCCATTGCATGGCTTGGACCTACAAAAATTAGGACAGCTGCATTCTTGCCCACTGTGACGTGTCTCCTTGGCAAACCCCCCTTTGATAGCTCCTCATTAGCTCCTTCAGTCCATTTGTTCTCCTTTTTATTGCCTTCGTGTCTGGTTTTCTTTTGTACAAGTCTGTCTGACAGCTGGTTGGTAATTATGCTTCACTTTCACTGAAAAACCTGTCTCTCCAAATCTTTAGGGTATGTTGGTAAAAGAGTTCAACGAGTTGGCTGTGAAAGGAGAGTTGAGCTACAGGAGGTGTGTGTGAGTGAGTGTGTGTGTGTGGGGGGGGGGGACTACTATAGCTATAGGAGACTGAGGATTTTAAAGTCTCAGTAGCAGCTCTGTGAGAACGTAGAGTCTACATTTCTCACATTATGCTGCATTATTATTCTATCAGGGCTGCACAGTGGCAACACTGGTCCTGGGTTCAAGTCCCAGCCTGCGGTCTTTCTGCACAGAGTTTGCTTGTTGGGTCCACAAAACACGAGTGTTGGGTTTATTGGTCTGTCCAAATTGCCCTCAGGTGTGAGTGTGTGCGTGCACGGCTGTTTGTCCTGTGTGTCCGTGATGCCCTGGCGACCTGACCATGGTGCACCCCACCTGCAGCACAATGGACATCAACTCACTCAAGAACGACTGAAATCTGTGACTGCGGACGTGTACAAACAAAATAACGCTTCGAGAGAAGCCCTATGACCAGATGACTGATGAATTTGAACATAGCTATTCAAAGTATGTTTGGAGGAGTCAAGATGAGGCTTTCGGACCTGAATGTAGCCCCAAGCTGATGGCTTGATTTGCGTTACAATTAGTGGAGAAAATTACAAAAACGAAAAGAAACCTCCAGATGTTATCAACTTTACCTCAAATAAAAAGGTAGAAACGAGAAGCCAAATGTGTGTCTGGACAGGGCAATTAACTTAAACACGTCAAAACTAGTTCTGGAAGGAATAAAGTGGATTAAAATAAAGCTTTCTAAGATATGAAAATGCATGGGCTATGGCTAAAAGCTGCGTCCCAGGAAGTTATCTGTTTAATTTAACTCAAGCAAAAGAAGTCACTACAGCCAAAATTAAACCAAAGAGCTTGTTTATAGCTACAAATATATGGATTTTAATAGTCTTTGCTTCAATCTCTACTTGATTATTTCATACTTTCAAGAGACAGCAATAAATAAATAAATAAAAATTCAAAAGGCTGCTGTTCTTGAAAGTCATGTTAGTCCAAAACTAATCTCTTTAGGCTCAAAATAACACGCCTGAGTCACCAGTACTAAGATATACACATGTTTTTTAAAAAAATTTTATGCCTACAGAGGAATGACAACAAAAAAATGGCAACTTAAACCAGTTCTTGCTGAATTTGCTACAGAAATCCATCTACCTGGTAAATGCTGATCTCGGGCGAAATCAGCTGTGGAAAACAGCATATTGTGCAAACTGCAAACGTTTTAGTCTGCAGTTTTGAATACAGCCTCTGTTTTGCAACAACAGAAAATGCTTCCAGTGAAAGGGTTTACGGGGAAAAGACCCTAAAGTGTTTCTAGCAAATTATTCTAAGAAGTTAGTTTACCTGGAGTGCAAATGACTCCATATAATTCAAGACACTCCTCTAAAGAGAACAATGCACCGACAGCTTTATTAGCTTGGAAGGTGACGCAAAATCAAGATATCGAAATTACTTTCCAAGAAAATGCGTCAGTGTCTGTGCATAATCTCTTCTTCATTTTTTTTTAAAGTCTGGTAAAACCCGGTGGAATAGATTAGATAAGGTTTGCCATTTAAAAGAGCTATAATTATAGGGTTTAAAGGTACTTAGTAGTAATAAACACCTACTCCATCTAAATCTGGAAATACCTCTAATTAATGATGCCAGATGCTTGATATAGCTCAGCAGGTCCGGTGTCCGCAGCGCTTTGGGGAAGAGCTGACGTTTGATTGAAGCAAAACGTGACATAGATATTTACCAGTCATGATATTGTGTTCTAAAATGCCATGAAGGAACCAGATATTTAATGACAATTTTAAATTAAAACAACATAACTGATCGCCTTACATTTATATACAAACAGTTAGTTTGAAGCCATTTTGTTCCAGTGAATTTTTTTACCCTACAGGGGGGCTTTTAAAGCTGCAGTGGGTCAACTAAGGTCACTGTTTAGACCCTAACAGATTGTCTATGTTGCAGTGATGCTCACGCGTGTGAGAAATTTCACTGTATGAGGGGAAACGAGGTCTCTCGCACTATTTACTCATCCGTGAGTACCCCAAAGTCTCACGACAGCCGGCAGTTTTACAACCAGTCCGTTCTGAAATAAGTGTGTTGCTTATTGGAGAAAGAAAGAGCAGCAAACAGCGGCTCATGAACCCCGTGTTCTCACTTGCGTCTCCACTGACTGCTGCTGTTTGCTTTTGTCGACACTCCGTTCCTTAGTGATGCACCCGAGGATGGATGCACGTAGCGAACAGCGCCCAGAGGATTTGAGTTGCTGACACTCAGATAGACCATTATATGGCCGTGTGAGATACTGCAGTCAAATTCAAGCATAGTAAACATTGTGATCCAGTACAATAATGCAAACACTATCATTTTTTTTTTCCCAGATGCAAGTTGTTGCAAAGTTGCATCTGGAATATATTGCTTCCTGGAAAAGCTAGTTTTTTTATGACTTCAACTTGCAAAAATTTTATTTTTTTATGGTTTTTAAAGAAGGTTGGGAATAATGTGTGGAAAGTAACAGAAAGCTTGTTTTAGAGGAGACGATCCAAGGCCACCCCTTAAAGAGTCAGCGGACACTGAGCAACAGAACCATTTAGCCGGGCTTGCCTTGGAGCTGACCTGCAGGAAGCAGCTACATCACTGCTTCTTCCTGCTTGTGTTCGCCCATTAGATAACAGGATGGATTATTTGCTGCTGCAAGTTCAACACAAGCATGTAAAACAGCAAGTAAGAGACGCATGAGTTTGCTGGCAACTAACAACCAACACTCAAAGGGAGGGGTTTGCTGCAGTAATCTAAGTTCTTCTGAGTTCAATTCTGCCAATTTAGTTCATGGAGTCATTGGCCGCAGACCAATGCGGCCAATGACTCCATGCATGTGCTCCCTGTGCATATGTGGATTCTCCCCAGGCACTCTGGCTTCCCCCTGAAGTCCAAATATATGGATGCTAGGTTATTTAGTCATTCTAAGGGGGAGTAAGAGCATGAGTGCATGATTTGTTTGCCCTGTGTGTGACTCTGTGTTACCCTGTGATAAACTGGCCACCTGTCTAGGGTGTACCCCCAACTCTTGACTGCAAATGACTGCTGGAAGTGGGCACCAATCCCCCTGGGATCCTGCATGGATAAGTGGGTATAGACAGTGGATAGATGGATGAATGTCATACTCGGGACCAATACATTATTTTTAAATCCTATTGTTATTTTGATGTAAACGACACAACAAGCATTTCAACTTTTAAATAAATTAAGTTTGTCACTTCCAGCCAAGGAGTGCCGCTACCCTGCAGCTACACCAGATGAAACAAGCATTGTATGTTATGCAGTTATGGTTTTCCTACTTTCATATAATGTTGCATGTACCCTAAAATGTTGGTTCATGGCAAACTGCAAACAACTGTAATAGTTCTGCTGTCTTGCCAATAACTAATCGCTGTCCTGTCAGCAGAGTTTTCCACCAGAGCAGCGGATCCCTGCAGCTCCTCAGACGGCTGAACGGTGCTCTGTAAGCTGCTGGTCTCTGCCTTCACGATGCTTTGAACGTTTGCACACTAATGTTCTCAATCAGACCTTTTTTTTTTTTTTCTTACCGGTAAAACAGCAAAGTGGCTGAATGAACTACTTTGTGTTGGTCTATCACATGAAAATCCCAATAAAATACATTGAAAGCGGTGGGTTTAATATCATGAAACAGGGAAAAATTCAAAGTGTTCTTTATAAATTTAGCAAGGGACTGTGTTTGGGCGTGTCCAGGGTGTAGCCCGCCTCTCGCCCAATGACTGTCCACTGCACCCCTGCGGAGATAAACAGGTATGGATGATATTAAAGCGTGAGGCTGACCTTGAAGGGTCCTGGAGAACCATTGCAAACTAGCACTGAGGACAAGACTTTTCCTTGAAGCACATATAACTAGCGTAGCCAACCAGAGGCAGCTGAAAGACGGAAATGTCTCTGTGCCCACATTGTGAGACAAAATTGGGAAAAGTCCCTCTTACTTTTATTAAATGAATTTGAATCTAGACTGAGAGACTGTTTTTTAAAAATGGCTTTACTTCAAAAGACGACTTTGTGATGCAAAGAGGAAAATGTATCCGGCGCGTCTCTAATGCGGATGAAGTTGGTCGCTGGGGGACCAGAGAGAGAGATCTAATCAGTCCTGACTCGCATTTGATTTGGCTGAAAGTATGCAGACCCCCAGTCACCAGCAGCTATAAATAGGCCGCGTCCATGCACACACACAGTACATAATTGCAACAGTCCATGTGTATTGATTTTTCTATCATTAGCGGAGCATTGGTGTTGTGACCTAACAGGCGATGGCTTCATTTGACCAGAGAAAGGGTTCAGCGGGCCTGTAGGATCTCCTCTGTCACTTATATAACCGCTGCAGTGTGATAGACCTCTACGCTAAAGGCTGATGGCCTCCTGAAGAGCTACAGATGAACTTGCTCAATCGTCCAATCAAACCCTCTCTGGTTTTAGCTATGCAGGGAGCAGGAAAAGTGCTCGGCAGAAGAAAAGGCAGACCCTGGCACTATTTCATTTGCATTTTGCTCATTACGCAACATATTCCTCCGTGGTGCAGAGGAGTAAAAATGAGCTGAACTGCAATGACCTATCCGAGAAGGAACCCCACACCAACCCACCAGCCATCGCTTGAGCAAACTGCGGGAGCAGCAGCTGAGAAAATATATATATATATGGGCTTCAACACAGACATGTCTCCAGATTACCCAGGGAACACACTTCTCAGCGAGTCCAAGAGCCGTAGCGTTCCATGGTGCAGGATTACATGTTATTGCGAAGCAAATCTAGGCCAGTTCGCCCATTAAAAGGAGGATGCAGAGCCGCCGACCCACACCAGCAGCCAGGTGTTTTTCCACCCTGCTGTCACATCATGTGTTAGAGGCGAGAGTTAATGATTATTGATTTACCCGAAACAGATGACAGCCTGTGTGTGTGTGTGTGTGTGTGTGTGTGTGTGTGTGTGTGTGTGTGTGTGTGTGTGTGTGTGTGTGTGTGTGTGTGTGTGTGTGTGTGTGTGTGTGTGTGTGAGTGAGAGACTGGAAAATCCCACTCTAGCATCTTGGTATACTGTCACAGTAAGTGAATACACGTTGACTTCTAAACTTTGCAGAATCACCTTGAATGCAGACAAGGTATTCCACTTCGGCTTTGCTCTCAATAAAGAGTTTTCTATTTTTATTTCAAGATGTTAAGATGTCACCGGCAGCCTTCGTTTGACAGCGAGCTGAAAGGAAGACAATGCAGAAGACATGGTTGGATTGGTGCAAATAAGCGTAGCATCAGTACAGACGCTCTGTCTATTATGTGTTTAGAATCCGATTGACAGCCTGGGAGAAGAAAATCTCTCTGTGGCGGCTGCTTTTTGTAAAAAGCGCTCTGTGACATCCACCTGAAAGCAAAAGTCTAAACAGTTTGTGTCCAGGATGTGCGGGGTCTGCAAAAATGTTAGCTACTCTTTTCTTGACCCTAGACCTGTACACATCCTGGATGAAAGGAAGGTGGATCCTTTCTGCAGACCTGATTGTTTGTTGTGTTTTGGCCTGTCCTGTGGATGAGTCAAACCACACATTGATTGATGAGTACAAAACAAAAACAAAAAAGTGGCAGCGTAGAAAATGACCAGCAGCTTCTGCAGGAGAATGTACTTCTTGAGATGTCGGAGGAAGTCTTCTTCTGAACAGTGTCTGTGCGGGGACCATCTCCCACACCGAGGAATCAGACGTGAGCCACAGCAGACACGGCGCTGCTGAGGACTCAGGAGGTATGAGTGCTGGTGTGATATCTTCCCATAGATATAGATGTGAAGTCAAAGCAGACTTTTACTTTTACATTTTCGTGGATGAGCAGCTCCCAGTGACAGATGGTTTGGTCCAGACCACCATCGGCCAGACATGCTCCCCATTAGAGCTGCCGCTCTGCTGCTGGGAGTGAACGCCGTGTGCTTTCCCCCCTCGGCCCCAGCACCGCATCGATCCCCAGTGACAGACGGAGCCAAAAACTGTAAGAGCGGTAAGAGCAGCTGCAGTAGCCTCGGCTAACTTCTGACGCGGTGACAAGGCGGGACGGATCCCACGGAGGTGATCTAAAAAAGCAATCTTCCGGAGAAGGCCCTCCTCCGGCGTTCTCCTGGGTCTAGCTGATAGGAAGCTGGAGACGGATGCACGCCAACCTGCTGAGCAGTCTGCGCGGGTTTCAGGTTTAGCTGTGATTAATCGAGACCGCCGCTGTGTCACACACTCGAAACAGAAGAGGCCGATCAATCCTTTACATGCAGCCGTAAAGACCCAGAGTGCAATAAGAGGCAGCTGGGGAGCAGAGGGAGCTCAGCAAATAGAATTTTATCAGTTTGAAGGCAGATCTGAAAGGAAGAAAAAATTTATACAACACCTTCTAATCCCCCCACCCCCTTAAAATTGAGATAGGTAATTACCATTAATTTGCTAAATGCAAACATACAATTGGTGACTGAGTGGGAAAGAACAGGAAAGCGTGTGATTCGGGGGCAACAACATGCAGGAACCAGAGAGAAGAGGATGAAAGCAGGAGTTATGAACGTCCGGCCGTCGGCTTGCTGATAACAGTGACATAAGATGTCCTTGATCTTATTTGGAACCCAAATATTGTGCCCAAGCCCAGAGGTGCGGCTCTAATGTTACCTGATGGGCAGATAAAACCCAAAGCTCTTAAAGTGAAGCGTCTTATTCAACATTTGATGCATTTCTAATTGCAACCTGGCCCCCTGTTCGGCGAGCACAGAATGTTCCAGGAGTAATTATTTTGTTTTTTATGGTCACTTCCAGACAATGATCCCTCACCCTGTCTGTGCTAACGATTCTCAGTAAAAAAAAAAAAAAAAAAAAAGAAACGTCAGAGAACTTTTAACTTTGACCTGTTTTCCCAATCTTTATGAGTATATTGCCGTGGAAAGGTTTCCACTCAGCCGTGTCATCGGGCGTTTTTTTGGACGAATCGGAGAGCTGCTATCAGAACGCCGCGTCCGTGTCAATAGAATCAAAGTCGTAAAATACGGCGGCGATTTTTATTTCACGTTTAATTAGTTAATTAACTCTTGTGTCAACTCAACAGGTCCCGGGGGGGCAGAGGCAGCGACGGGAGATAACTCCTGCATTATCTCCGGCTGCCAGGAAGACTAAAACACTGTTTCTGTGAACAGTGGAAGGTTTCCGCTTTAGTCCTGTTAAGAAAGCTCCTGATTCCAGGGCCTCTGATCCCCTTACATCACCAGCGGTTTTATCTCTGACCCCATACGCACAAATCCAGTCACATCAAACACACACACTGCGTCAGCATGAGCACACACAGACACACACACAACACCTACCATGTACCTGCCAGATCATTTCCCAGTTTCTTTTCAAAATATACATAGAATTTACCCTTTTTTTTCCCCCTCTTAATCCTGCAGCAAAGAACAGACCAGGCAGGGTACATCACATCCCCAAAGAGAGAGCTGTAGATGTACTTAATTAGGCAAAAAGTAAGAAAAAGAACGTACGTAAGGAAACATTAAAATTCAAAATTTATTTTCAAAAAATGTCCCTTTATAGATCAGAATAGAGCTTTCAACTGCACCCAGCCATCATAGATTGAAACTGAAGACTGGTTTTTGTAGAGATTAATCAACTAATATTTTTTTCCTGCCCAGGTGACTTGTGATCTTTCTAGTTTTGTACAAGTCTTAAAATGTTTAAAGCTATCTATCATCTATCTATCTATCTATCTCATCTATCTATCTATCTATCCTATCTATCTATCTATCTATCTA